>NC_143139.1:75537196-75840227 GCF_059928025.1 Delphinapterus leucas
GAGAAAATTAATTTCCGTTGTTTTAAGCCACGAAGTTTGTGATACTATGCTACAGCAGTCCTAGGAAACTAATATAGCATCTGTCTGTGTGAGTTTGGAAAAAGAGAGAGAGAGAGAGAGAGAGAGTGTGTGTGTGTGTGTGTGTGTGTGTGTGTGTGTGTGTGTTTGGGGGGAGGGAGGAGAAAGGCAAGGCAACTCTCAGACAATTAATATAGATTATCTCTAGCATACTGGCCTGGGGAATGCGGCAAGGATGCTGGCCACAAAAGACAGAGACAGACAGACAGAAATGGATGGTAAAGGTAGTGAAACAAGGTGAGAAGGAAATAGAGGAGAACTGGAACCAAGTCTGATGGGTCAGCTCCCTGAAAGGGAGAAGAGTCAAAGAAGGTTCTGACACTCCCTGCCAGCGAGGGAAGGGATTGAGAAAGAGCAGTATGCTGCCATGGTCCACTCAGTGAGGATGACCTTGCGCCACACCTCTGCCCAGCCTTCTCACACCTCAGCAGAGCTCTTACGTCAGACTCTTCTTCAGTTACTGCGCTCAGGGAACAAGCATTTAGCACTCACAAAGTCACTGGCAATGAAGGGCGTGGGGGATGAGGGCCAGAGAGCAGCACTAAGGAACAAGGGACTAGGAGCCTCTGGATTTCTTCAGCCTGGATTTCTCTCCAACTCCCTGTCAGCCTAGAAAGTGTGTACTCGAACCTCTAGCCCTTTGATACTTGGATGGGGCATTCGCCCACCTCGCTGGGCCCATGACACCTTCCACCCCCCTTTAGCATAATGCTTGGGCATTATACTGTGTTTCTTTCTATTTATATCTACATACAGATATAGATAGATAGGGAGATAGAGAAATATAGATAGATACATAGATTTCTGCATATAGATACAGATTTAAATAGAGATAGAGATATATATAACTACATAAAGATACAAATATAAATAGAGATACAGATATATAGATAGATATATAGATAGGAACAGGCAGATAGACACATAGATATCTACATATAGATATAGAGAGACAAAAATAGATACATAGATATCTATAGATATAGATAGATTAGATGATAGATAGAGAGATAGAGAAATAGATAGATTATAGATATAATGGCTCCTGCCTTAGATTGTGAGCTTCTAGAAGGCAAGGCCAGCATCCTATTCAACGTTATCTAGCAGAGCCTGGAGCACAGTCGTTGATCAGTAAAGAGTTGATAAATGAATGTCCAGGGTATTCTGATCTCAAGGAACAAAATATTTTAAGTAATAGAAAAATAGGCAAATGACATAAACTCATGATTGACAAAATAAAGAAAAACAAATGGCTCTTAATCTCACAGAAAGTTGCTCAACATCATCATAAGAAGAGGAATACAAGTTAAAGCTCCACTGAGAAAACATGTTTCACCTCACAGACAGGCAAAAGTATGATAAGATACTGTGTCGAGAGGCTGTGAGGACACAAACAGGCTCATACCCACTCGCCGGAGTGCAACAGACATAACCTGTAAGTTAGGCAACGTCTATCAGAATTATAAATATGTCTGCCCTTGGTCCAGCATCCCACTCCCAGGGGATCTGTAGGTTTTCTCTTGGATACACCTGCAAAAATAAAATTGGTGTATGTACAAGCAGGGTAACAGCAATTCAAAGGCTCTTCTCTAGACAACTGG
This sequence comes from Delphinapterus leucas, assembly GCF_059928025.1. Lineage (NCBI taxonomy): Eukaryota > Metazoa > Chordata > Mammalia > Artiodactyla > Monodontidae > Delphinapterus > Delphinapterus leucas. The sequence continues at coordinate 75,538,876 of NC_143139.1, forward strand.
GAAAAGAAACTGTGGTGCTTGAATAAGGGAGGATTGGATGAAGGTGGTCAAAAGGTACAAACTTCCAGTTATAAAACAATTAAGTATTGATACTAAGGATGTAATGTATAACACGATTAACATAATTAACACTGCTGTATGTTATATATAAAATTTGTTAACAGAGTACATTTTAAGAGTTCTCATCATAAGGGAAAAATTCTATTTCTATACTTTTTTTCTTTTATCTATACTTCTATAGATATACTTTGTATCTATACGAAATGATGGATGTTCACTAATCTTTTTGTGGTAATCATTTCATGATGTATGTAAGCCAAAAAATTATGCCATACACCTTAAACCTATACAGTACTGTATGTCAATTATATCTCAATAAAACTGGGGAAAAAGATCTCCAGCTCAATACAAGCCTCATATTTTTATTTAAAAATCTAGATTGACTATAGGGGTGCAATGCGCTGCCCAACCCAGGACACTATAACTCATTAAACCCCATAATAATCTTATAAGAAAAATACCATCACAATCCATCTTATCAGCATTTCACAGATGGGAAACAGGAGCCTGCAGAGGTGGAGCACTTTGTTCAAGGTTAAGGAGTGGGGGTGGGTGGGGCCAGGATAGAAACCCTAGTAGTCTGACTTCAGAGCCCACTGTCACCAGGGCTGCCTCCCTAGATGCCCCCTAAATACTGTATAGTCTATAGACTTTTCTTCTGCTTCTCATCCCTCCATTCACGCATTCATTTGTGCATCAGTCATCCGTGGCCACCTAGTATATACCAGACACTGTGCTAAGTGAAGGGGGATACAGAGATTAAGGAGGTAGTAGTCCTTGACTCTGAGAACTTACGGTCCAGAGAGAACACATACAGGTAAACAGACAACCCATATAGAGGAAGTTCTCAACATGAGCCTAGGAAAGTGCCACCCAATCCACTTGTATATCTCTTTTGTCTTTTTTCCTCTGCTCAGGAAGTCTTCATTTGGGGCCCTGTGTCTATCACAACTGGAAAATCAACTCTACGAGGATTCTTTCAGACAAGTAAAAGTACCCAAACAGACTTACATGCTAACAGCTATCAGATTTGGTCTTGGGGTCTGCTCTCCTGCAGCTTACAATTTTATGAATGTCACTTCACGTTGAAACAAGAACAAGAGTATTGTTGCTTCCTGCCACAAGAATCCAGGTTGAAATGAAAACAGAAAGGAGACCTAATCTGATGATACTTCTTCTCACAGTAGAATTCAGAGGACAGAGCAGGAAAGAAGAGCCCACAGATCTTACCTGGTGCCCTTAAATGTCCTCTTCCTTATCACAGTCCAAAAGACTCATGTTCCTAAAGCCATTGTGCTAAACTAGAAAGGACAACCTACTCACATGCAGTCTTCCCTGTGATCTACTCTGTCTCCATGGGGCAACAGTGACTGCCCCTGTTCCGTGCCCCAAACAAAGCACTGAGACTAGTCACACAGGCGTGGGTTCAAAGCCAGACTGTGCCACTTACTGAGAGATCATCAGCGTCAGCTTCCTCATCTGGAGAATGGGAATTAAAATGGAGAATCGATAAGATAATATGTGCAAAGGTTCTAGCCCCAGGCAGGACCCAAATTCAAAGCCTTCTTGGGACACTCTCACAACCAGAGTCACTGCCGAATTCCAAGTGCACACCCGACCATCTCAGTTCCTGAGCTAATAGACAATATCCAGAGCCCTGGCCCCCTCTGCCAAGGGACCTGTTCTGATTTCTACCGCCATAAGCCTGGCCTCCAGTGCTGCGGAGGGGCAGGCTGGGCTCTGGGACCCAAGAAGAGAGGGGCTCCAAAGAGACAGGGATTATCCCAGCTGCTGTCACAGAGGCTGAGGTTGGGGTTATACTCCAGACTAGGGATGCAGAGCGAGTGCAGGGAAACCTGGGTGAAAGCAAATGCTGCAGGTTGGAGGCGACCCAGTGCCCCCAAGACAGACCAAGTCCATAGCTTGACACCAGCAAAGCAATAACATCCAAAACATTACTTTGCAAAGAATTCACTATTACCCAAAGGCACCCAGGAAGTCACTTTCCCTGAGGGGGAAAAAAAAAAAATCTGAACTTTAGTTATTGGACTGGCTTACACTTTGGTGTGGCTGGATATTGTTTTTATTTTTAAATACATAGAGGCAAGGTTAGGGTAGGGAGTGGAAGATAGGTACCCTATTCTTTCCCATGCTAGAACTTCCAAAGCTCCTAATCTGGCCTGGCCCCTGAAATACCAACAAGATTTAATTTTATGTCTCTCTGGATTGGGGGTCAGAAACCCAAATGCCTACAGAGGTCAAGCAGATTAAATACGTGAGCAACTGTGCCAGCTGAGGAACTTGAAATACAAATACCCCGCGGAAGTGGAACAGCTGCTGATCAGCCCCAGTCAACCGTTACCATAGAGAAGCAGAGTCAGTGCTGCTGGATCAATTTTTAAAAAATATAAATAGAGAGATTTATTTTAAGGAATTGGCTCACACAACTATGGGGGCTGGCCAGTCCAAAATTCATGGGGTAGGTCGGAAATTCAGGTAATAGTTGATGTTACCATCTTGAGTCCAAATTCAGCAGGGTAGCAATCACTTGCTTACGATTACAATGTAAGTGTAGTACTAACATTACTCAATCACCTCCAGACATAGACAATGACAATAAGAGATTTTGTTTTCCTGGGGGTGGAAGTGGATTTACCTCCCTCGTACATATTTCCAGTATTGCTCATTCACAGCGTTATATAATTATTTATGTCTTTTCTCCAATAAGTCATAGGATGTTTTTCAAAGGGTTGCCCACAGATCATGGACAGCAAAATTTCCTGGAATACCTTTTAGAACTTCAGATTCTTGGCCACCTGATCTACTAAATCAGGAAATCTGCACTTTTAACAAGCTTCCTCTTTTTTTCTTGTGTATGCTAACACTTGAAAACCACTGGACAGAAGTTGTCTCATTTTTGTTCCTCAGTGATCAACAAAGTCTCCAGCATCTAGTGGGAGCTTAACAAACGTGGTTGAACAAATTAATAAATAGTGTCACTAGTTTATCCTTAGGTTCTCTGTGACGTCTGTAAAAATCATAACGTTAAACTTGCAATCTTGATCTCTTTAGGTGCTGACCAACTATTATATATAATCACCCATGTTTATGTCAGTTAGCCCCACTAGACTAGAAAATTCCTTGCACTTTTGTCATTCTTGTATTCCCGGAACCTACCAGTCACTGGCATATTTATACATGTAAATATTATTACATGTATAGTCACTGGCATATGTTAAGTTCTCCATAAATACTTCTTGAGTGAATAGATAGATGGATGAATGGACAGGTAGAGCGAACTACCTGAATACAGACTACCCACTACCTTTTCAGGTTGTGCAAATTTTTAACTTTCTAACCCTTGAGTTTTTACAAGTTTCTTATCCTGTCTTACAATAATTTATAATTGCTACATGTATTAAAAGTGCATCTAGAACTTTCCATTTCTATGGACTGAAGCATAGTTAAGTCTGTAACATATAATTTCTGTAGCATTAACTATTATCTCTTTTATCCCTTTCAGGAAACATATATATTTTTTTCTCAATGTATAAACAAAACTATTTATAAGTTTCGGTGCTTAAACTATTACTACTACTGTTTTTTAAAATAAATCCTTCGTGATTCCTCATAATTCATCCAGAACCAACGCCGTGACAAGACACTCAGATTAAGAATAACTGCTGGGCTTCCCTGGTGGCCCAGTGGTTAAGAATCTGCCTGCTAACGCAGGGGACATGGGTTTGAGCCCTGGCCCGGGAAGATCCCACATGCCGTGGAGCAACTAAGCCCATGTGCCACAACTGCTGAAGCCCATGCGCCTAGAGCCTGTGCTCTGCAACAAGAGAAGCCACCACAGTGAGAAGCCTGTGCACCGAAACAGAGAGTAGTCCCCACCTGCTGCAACTAGAGAAAAGCCTGCGCGCAGCAATGAAGACACAATGCAGCCATAAATAAATAAATAAATTTGTTAAAAAAAAAAAAAAAAAAAAGAATAACTGCTGTGGGAATTCCTCAGCGGTCCAGTGGTTAAGACACCACGCTTTCACTGCCAAGGGCACAGGTTTGATCCCTGGTCAGGGAAAAAGATCCCACAAGCTGCATGGTGCGGCCAAAAAACAAAAGAAGAATAACTGAAGGAAATCATTACACCTAAATTGAGTGGTAAAGATTTCCATTTCCAGAATGATTAAATGTAGAAAGACTTACAATATCACGTGTTGGTGAAGAGGTGGAGCAATCAGAACATTCATATGTTGCTGGTGGGAAACTGGTGTTTACCCAACAGAAATAAAAACATTTGTCGCCATAAAGAGTTATACAAGAATGTTCCAGGGCTTCCCTGGTGGCGCAGTGGTTAAGAATCCGCCTGCCAGTGCAGGGGACATGGGTTTAAGCCCTGGTCCAGGAAGATCCCACATGGATCCCTGGTCCAGGAAGATCCCAACTAAGCCCGTGCACCACAACTACTGAGCCTGCGCTCTAGAGCCCACGAGCCACAACTACTGAAGCCTGCACACCACAACTGCTGAAGCCCACACACCTAGGGCCCGTGCTCCACAAGAGAAGCCAGCGCAATGAGAAGCCCGCACACCGCAACAAAGAGTAGAACCCACTCACCACAACTAAAGAAAGCCCACACGCAGCAATGAAGACCCAACACAGCCAAAAATAAATAAATTAATTAATTTTTTTTAAAAAAAAGAAGGTTCACAGCAGATCTATTCATAATAGATCCAAACTGGAAGTGACAGACCCAAACGTCCTTTCTCTTAAAGGATAAAAAACATGATATATCATAGGATAATATCAATACTTACCAATAAAAAGAAGCAAATTACTGATATACAAAACAACAGGGACACAACTCAAAATCATCAGCTTGAGTGAAAGAACCCTGAAACAAAAAAATATTATTGGGGCTTCCCTGGTGGCGCAGTGGTTGAAAATCTGCCTGCTAATGCAGGGGACACGGGTTCGAGCCTTGGTCTGGGAGGATCCCACATGCCGCGGAGCAACTAGGCCCGTGAGCCACAACTACTGAGCCTGCGCGTCTGGAGCCTATGCTCCGCAACAAGAGAGGCCGCGATAGTGTATATATATATATATATATATATATATATAATTACATGTATAGATAGCTCAGAAAAGGCAGAACTAATCTAATCGGATCTAGTCTAATCTAATCTAATCTGTAGTGTCAGAAATCAGAAGAATGGTTGCCTCTGCAAAGGGTATGGACCAGAAAGGGACACAAAAAAATCTTTCTGGTGAGAGAAATGTTCTATATCTTGATTTGGCAATGGTTTCATGACTGTGTTCATTTGTCAAAATTCATGGAATTGTTCATTTAATATCTGTGCATTTTCCTGTATGCAAAATATTTCATTTTAAAACTTGCATTTCTATATTGGTCAGGAATATCAAGGCATGATCTATCTTGTATGCATTGTGTTTTCATTGCTAGGACCATTCTTCAGAAATTGAAGGCTTTAAACAGCTTATAATTCCAGTAAGAGGTGTCACCCACATCTCAACACAACACCCTCTTATCATTCTACAATGTGTTCAGAACTGTCAAATGCCATTCAAATATATAATTTATACAAGTGCCTGGCACCATTCTGGCTTTTTATATTCATTAGTTGATTTAAATTTCACTTTATAGAAATGTACAGTGCAAATATTTAACAGATGAGAATCAAGGTTCAGATAGACCAAGTTATTTGCCCAAGTTCACATAGCTAATGAGTGATATTACTGGGACTCAAACCCAGATCCCAAACCCACACTCTTTCTTCTCCCAACACACACACACACACACACACACAAACACACACACACACACACACATACATCTGAATCACAATTCATAGATCTTTCCATTCTTTTATCATGAATCTGTAAAAGCAGTTCTTCCTATGAGATTTTAAAATAAATAAATGAAACTTTTCTAAAGGGCTCTAGAGCCCATGGAAAGTTTTGTTTTGTTTTTGTTTTTTTAATCTTTAAAATAGGCTTAATATGAAAATGCCAGCACCCTCATTTCCACCTGAAAGGGGCCAGAAGAACCAGGTCCTGAGATCTAGGTCTGGGTGGAACTGATGCTAAACTTGGCTTGGGGACCAGGCCCATGGAAAAGTTTAAATCATCACCTGATACGTCCAGCCTGGCTCTCATTCTCAAACCCATGTTTGCTTTGGAATCTAGGGACTGGAATAATCTACTGAGAGTAAATGAAGGAAGCCATAGAGCATTTGTTGGCTGAGGGCAAAGGGGGTGTTTCCTCCACTTTGTTTAGCTGTTAAAACAAAATTCTCCATTATTCTACACACTGAAGTATTGTCAGCATCTTTAGAAGGGAAGCTGACACATTGATTGCATTTTCAAATATAAATTAACCAAAAGCAATTAGTAGAGGGAAGAGAGAAATGAGCTTTGTCATCTAAAACCACTAACTGCTCTTTCTAGCCATGGTCCTTAGGATAGAGTTTCTTATTGAATTTTTCACTCTCATTAGTGATTTTTTTAAATTAATTTATTTATTTTTGGCTGCATTAGGTCTTCATTGCTGCGCACGGGCTTTCTCTAGTTGTGGCAAGTGGGGGCTACTCTTCATTGTGGTGCACCAGCTTCTCATTGTGGTGGCTTCTCTTGTTGTGGAGCACGGGCTCTAGGTGCAAGGGCTTCAGTAGTTGCGGCTCATGGGCTCAACAGTTGTGGCTCACGGGCTCTAGAGCGCAGGCTCAGTAGCTGTGGTGCACGGGCTTAGTCGCTCCACGGCATGTGGGGTATTCCCAGACCAGGGCTTGATCCCATGTCCCCTGCATTGGCAGGCGGATTCTTAATCACTGCACCACCAGGGAAACCAAAGCCCTTCATTAGTGATTTTTAACAGTGAATTTCTAAATACTCAAGTCTATACCAAAGCCAAGGTTATTTAATTCTGATTTGTTAGAAACCCCTAAGAACCCACCCAAAAATGCCGTAAAAATTCAAGTGACCCTCATGTACACAGTGAGAGTAATATTCTACATAAATGCCTCATTAGAGTAATGTCAAAATAATTCACTTAATGTCAAAATAATTCACTTTTCCTGTCAAAACATAAAACTTCTATGAAAAAGAATGATATTGTTTAGGTAACAAGACTGAAACAAGCTGAGTAGCTGCTAATGTTTCTAGATGATCAACTAATTAACCGATGAAGAAAAAGAAAAAAATTGTCATTACTGATAAGCAGGTTCCTGGTCCAATATACTTCCAATACTACCAATGCTCTGAAAATCATTTTGCATCATACACAGAAAGCCCTCCCATATCCAGTCAACAAAATTGGAAGTTGGTTTTCAACCTGGTTTTAAGTCCTAATCCTGTGTTCCATGAAAAATGGTTTGCACTTCAAAGAGCTCAGGACAATAATTCCTTTGGAGGAAATTTAATTCTGTTCCTGGCTTGTTATTATAGATACAAACCATCTTAGGTGTCAGCTATAAGCTGAAGAATCTTAGTCCTCTCTTTGGCTTATGGAGCAAGGAAATAATAAAAAAATCATCTCTCCTGATCTTATAGCCTTCTGAGTTCCAACTAGCAGTGAATATGATTCCCAGGACTGTAAATAGTTCTGTAAATCTTACCTTTCCTAACAGATTTGACTTTTCCACTTTATTAGGTATTGGCAATAAAAGTACTAAGTGTAAACGTCCGTAAGATTTGGGCAAAGCTGTCACAAGAGACAAAATACCCAGTCCCTACGGACTAAGGACAGGTGGCTTTTCATATGGTTAAAAGTGGTAAAGTAATTCCAGGAGTGTGCAGGGAGTAAAGAGGAAAGACTCAGAATAATGCAAGTAAAGTAAAATCATCAAGAAAGACTGTTAAATTTTAAAACATGTGATTTTGTTATGCACGCAGTAAGCCGAAGTGGTTTTTTTGACTTTGGTTCTCCTTAGAGGAAAATGCACACCGACAAAGGACAGTAGAAAAGGGTGGCGGCGTGGATACAGATGGTCCAATCCCAGTTCCTCCTAGGCCAGAAACTGGGCAACAAAAACAAATTGATAATAATCATGGCTAACAGTTATTGAAGCTTAAAGTGAGTCAGACACCAAAGTGTTCTATGTATATTAACTCACTTAATTCTGTGAGGTGGTCAAGTGTTTAGAAGAATAGTTTCTGGAGCCACACTGCTTGGTTTTAGAAATGCTCTCTCCCATTTGTTAGCTGGGCAAGTTCCTCTTCTGTATGATTATCATACAATGGCATCTCCCTCCTAGGTTGCTCATGAAAATCAATGATCTAATTCTAAGATTAGGCATGTAGAACATTGTTTGACACAAAGTAGATGCTCAGTTAATGTCTGCTATTTTTATTCCCATTTTACATTTAGGAAACGGAGACACAGAAAGTCTGTTTGCTAGAGACGTGGCAATTCATATCTAATGAATGAACCTATAATATCTGGCCCTTTGTAAATATTTCATACATGAGTTACTTCTCATTCTATAATAAACAAAGGTCACTGTGAAAACAACTCTCCCTTTGGTATCCAAATTGTGATTTGCCCAAACTTAACACAAAGCATTCCAAGTGTAGATTTCTAATAGAAAACATTTAAATAGTTGTCAGTTATTATTTTTTCCTTCCTCTTGCATTCCTGTCATAAATCCAGAGCACATCAATGTTATACAGATTGAATAAAGACCTATATTCTACAATAACCGTTATATTAAACCACCTTTCCAATAACAATCAGTTTCCCGATCTGTAAAATGGGAAACCCAAACTGCCCCCCACCAACAGCAGAGCACTTTCAGGGTGAATTCCCCACTGTCCAGGCTCTGGTCTACGGGCTGGGTATCTCAAAACTTGACATTGAGCAGAGAACACAGCCATCTCTTACAGACAGACTTCCCTTAACCAAGTTCATGACCAAGACCCTTGGACAAAACCAGAATGTCGAATGATCAATTACAAAGAGACATAGCACACCAAGCAGGCCGGAGACTAGATTAGTTGATGGCAATACTCGCTCCCTGTAGACCAATCTGCGTGGGACACCAGATTGTAATTAGAAGGCTGCTTGGTGAATATAAAACCGGAAAGAAGGCAGACCCAGCCATCTCCAGAGTAATCAGAATTGAAGAGTTCATACTGAGGCCAGATGGGGACAGTCCTTTGCTCTGCAGATAGCTTCTCCGAGACAGGGTTTACTCTTCCTCTGAGGCTAATTAACCCATTTCTGAAGGACTCATTCTTTCTTCAGCTCTGTGAATAACTATAAGCCTGTTACAGTCAAGTTTTAAGGGCCTAGAAGCCATCCCATCCTTTCAGGTAATTTGCCTATATGTGTGATCTGACTCCTTTTATGTTTATTTTACATTTTAGCTCTCTTAGAAGAAAATCTCCTTTCCAAAGTTCAAAGCTTGTAGGTAGGTACATCCCTATTTTTCCCAAATACCAACAGTAAGATAATCACCTCATCTAACATAAAACAATTCTCCAAAAATGTAATCCCCTTTCTTAAAGCCCCTCTTCCTGAGGTCAACAACAGTTTACCTCCCAATGGCAGTTAGAAGTCCCCAGAAGTGTTCCTGGGGACACTAAGGGTCAGTTCGTTCATTCACTCATTTAACTTCTATTTACTGGGTTTCTATTATGTGCCAAGCACTGAGCAATGCACTGTGGGTCAACAGGATGTGAAAGTCATGGACTCTGCCAACCCAGATCTCTGAGCACTTGAAACAAACACTAATCATTTACTGCAATCCCACCAGAGAAGGTAAAATTACAAACTGAGAAAAGTGCCCTGATGGAAAAAAGCAATACAATTCTTTGAGAAAAGTAATGAGCTGACCCAGCGAGGAGGGTTAAAAAGGCTTCCCTGAAGAAACGACATTTGAACAGAGGTTGGGAGGAGACTAGCAGGCATCAACTGACAGACCAGAGAGTGGCTGAGAGGCTTTAGGGGAGAGGGGGCCGTTTCAGATGATGGCAATGGCATTACAAAAGCCTTGAGGCTTTCAGACAGTGAGCAGCCCACACATAGGAGGAATCTAAAGGTCAGAGATGGTGAAGGATGAGCCATTGGGCAAAACAGTCATAAGACATGTAGGATAGGTAGGAAGGAACTGGCCACAGTGGACCTTGCCACACAAAATACAGTTTTTGATCTCTATCCTGGGATGAAGAGTTTTCGGGTGAGTTGCCACTGCCTCTCACACCCAGCATCTTGATCAGATTGGGACCTCTAAAGATCACTCTTCCTATGGACTGAAGAATAAGTTGGAGGGGGCTAAGGAGGAGGCTGGGGGACCAACTTGAGAAGCGATCATAGTCGTCCAGGCAAGAGATGTTGGTTCTTTAGGCTACAGTGATTAGCAGAGATGAAGAGAAATGGACAGGACTGAGATACTCTGAAAATAAATGTCCATTAGCAGGCAATGGGCAAGAAAAAATTGTCCCACTGTGAAGACATACTACTCAGCAACAAAAAGGAATGGACAATACTCAACAATAAGACAGAAACTTGGGGGTGCAGAAAAGGGTAAATGACCAGGAAGAGGCATGAGGGAACTTTGTGGTGGTGAAATTTAAATTGTGTTGGAGATTACACAGGCATATAAATTGGTCAAAATTTATCAAAATGTATGTTTAAATGGTTACATTTTATCATATGTAAAATAGATCTCCATAGGGTTGATTTTTTTTTTAAATCAGTGTAGCTTAATTATTAAACATATGGATTTTGGAATCATACAGACATGGGTTTGAACTCTAGTTCTACCATTAGTAATTATGCCATTCTAGGAAAGTCAATAAAATGGGAAGGCAGGATGGCTGTTCTTAGGATCAAATCACCCAGTTTAGCAGACGGTTAAATACAAAGGCAAGAGGGCCTATCATTCAAATTTCATTCCTTGACCCAGTGGGAGCACTAGATCAAGGAATGAACATTTCCTGAGTGTGTCCTATTATTAGACATATGCAAGGCCCTTTACAGATGTTGTCTCATTGGTCCTAAGGAAAACTCGTAAGAGATGGCTATTATTCCTTTAGCTTAGAAATGTAGAAATTGCCCAGGAAACAGTAACTTGGCCAAGTTCATTCACAGAGTGAACAGGGAGCCAAGGTCCTTGCAGTGGTGAGAGAAAGCTGCCTTAGACCCACCTTAGTGACCTGAAAGCATACTGGAGGGTCCCTGCAGGGGATTTTCCAAAAAGCAGCACTTAAACACAGGTAGTCTGAGAGATGATTCTAGATGTCACATGACTAGACATTAGTTATCTTGCTTTGATTGCATTCATTGTTAAGGTTACTGTCTTAGTCTTTTCAGGCTGCTATTACAAAATACCACAGACTAGTTAACTTATAAACAACAGAAATTTATTTCTCACAGCCTCTCTGGAGGCTGGAAGTCTGAGATTAGGGTGCCAGCATGGTCAGGTGAGGGCCTTCTTGTGAGCTACAGAGTTCTCATCGAATCATCACATGGTGGAAAGGGACAAGAGAGTTCTTAGGCATTAATCCCATTCATGATAGCTTGACCCTCATGACCTAATCACCTCCCAAAGGCTGTATTTCTTAATACCATCCCATTAGGCTTTAGGATTTCAACCTATGAATTTGGAGGGGACACAAACAATCAGACCATAGCAGTTACCTTCCACTTATGTGAATGATAGTGGTTTTCAATTTATGGTGATGAATTAAATTCCTTTTAAAAATAAGTTTACTTAAGCTTTTTTAAATGAGTCAAATTAAAACTATGAAGGAATTGATAGTATAGGCACTACTTGGGTATGTCAAAATTGTGAAGAAGATCTGAAATGATTGAAGCTTGAGAAAGGCTGGGCCAGCCCAAGCAGAGAAGTGCTAAGGCCCCAAGATCCCAGGACGGTGGTTCAGGGATGCAGAGGGCATTCAGGCTGGGGCTTGGTGACTTTAGACAGCCTGAGAAGAGAGTTTATGCTCATATCACTATTCCCATTTGAGTGGCTTTGAGACAGCTAGGGACAAAGCTTGGGCCCTGGAGAAGGAATCAAGATGCGGAAGAGAGAGGGACACAGGGGGAGGGGAGTGGGAGGAGATAGGAAAAGAGCTGGAGCAAATGATAAACCAGTCTCTCAGTGCCAGTCAGGGCACCAGCGCTATTATCTTTTCACTTCACCTAGGACAGCTTTGGGGGGAAAGCCAAAACAGCTCAAAGCTTTTCTTAGGATATTGTTTTCCTCTATAAACTAGGAAGAATCCAGCTGTAAAATTATCATTTTCAGAAACAAAAGAATTAAAATAATGAATCTTCTTGTACTTTCAACTTCACTCCATCACTGTCCAGGTAGCTTTTGAGGATGAGGCAAGAGACAATACAGTAATTGTTCCTAGAAAAGATAGTGACGCTCTGCAAATTGAAATCCACTGCCTCTCACACCCAGCATTGTGTTTTCCAAGCAAAATCTTTGCAGAGCAGCTGGACTGCACACATGATATATTCTTCTTATAAGCCAGGACTGTTCTGTTTTTTTTTTTTTTTTCCTAGTCTCATACCCAAACTAACCCTTAGGGGATTTTTAAAATGCTTTCAAATTTATTCTATGCCCTGTTTTCACTCCTGTTTCTCTCCGTGGTCCCAGCATGTTCCAGCTTAAGATTTGGTCAAATTAACTTCTAAGTAAAGCTTCTAAATTCTATTCCAATACTCTTACCACCATCACCCCCAAACACACACTATCACCCCCAAACACACATTATCTGTGCCCAGGTTCTCTAGAGAGAGGTCCTACATTCACCTACGGAGAGGAGAAAGGAGAGAGTTAGAAGCGTCTTTAGACCTGCAACGGAGTCTGAAGCATGAAAGGGCAGGAGTAGGGATAAGACAATGAGAGGTGGCCAGACTCCAGTGCCAGACAAAGACGGGTCCCAGGAGAAAGAAGCAACAAACTACACCTTAGAGGTGGAATCTTTAGGGGATAAAGAAAAAGATTATAAACCCGGGTTCTGTAGGGTCACATGAGGCATTTCTGGAAAACTCTTGGCTCAAAATGGACACTGAATGAAGGTTTGCTGATTGGATCAATAAATGTATGAATGGTTACCTAAGCTAGAGCCTGCCTAAGCTAAGCAGGCTCAAGAAAAGAGAAGATAGGGAGCTCACCATCCAGAAGCTTATTCTTATGCTTTCCAGTTTCAATCAAATGTGGGTTGAAAGTTAGAGGTCACAATAGGTATCTTAGCCCCATTGTCCAAACCTGTGTATGAGATCAGTATAAGACATGGCATCTCTCCTCCTGTATTTTACAATAAAGACCATGTAAGCTTTAAGGGCTTTCTAAGATTAAAGAAGCTAAAACTCACTAACAGAAAGAGAAGTAAGAACATGATATGTGATAATTTCCATAAGAACTGGTAAAAATACCCTAAGAATTTGAGTGGTTACTGTTGAAGGTAGCACACACTGTTTCAGGGAGCATCTACTGAGAGGCTACTACACACCTCACAGTTGATGCAGGACAGATGCTTGGTCCTGAACTGTTGTGTGGCAGACAGAGAGAACTGGGTGAAGAACCAGGAAACATGAATCTGAGCCCTAGCTCTGACACTCAGTGACTTTGGGAAAGGGCATTCCAGGCAGAGAATAACTTGTGAGCCATCCCAGAGAGACAAGAAACAACATATGCGTTCAAGAAATGATAAGCAGCATGGTGTTCAGTAAAAGCATCAGGTAGAGATGGCAAGATTTTAGGCTAATATGTAGCAAGTGCTCAATAAATATTTTTTGAATAAATGAATGAGAAGTAGACAGAAACAGATCACAGAGCATCTTATATTCATTCTACGCTAAGAAACTTGGATTTCTTGGGTGTTTGTAGGCAATGGAGACTCACCGATGGGAGTGGACTTTACTCAGACTTAGATTATAGCTAGATGCACGCTATATGGAAAATTAATTTAGGGAGACAAGAAATAACACAAAAAAACAGTTAAGGGTCTGTGGTCCTGAGACTTCCCTGGTGGTCCCATGGGTAAGACTCCGTGCTCCCAATGAGGGGCTCCAGGTTCGATCCCTGGTCGGGGAACTAGATCCTGCATACATGCCGCACCTAAGAGTTCACATGATGCAACTACGAGTCTGCATGTCACAACTAAGAAGCCCGCATGCTGCAACTAAAGATCCTGTGTGACACACTAAGACCCAGTACAGCCAAAAATAAATAAGTAAATATTAAAAAAAAAAAAAAGAGTCTATGGTCCTGTGAGGAAGAAGAGCAAATGCCTTGGAGAAATCAGAGCTAAAACAGACAGCACCTGGCAAGTAATTAGATAGGCAGTATAAGTAGAAGAAAAATTGAATCATGGGCTTTTAGGGTAATAAAGTACGTGACCAATTTATATAGAAAGTGCATGAAGAACAAGTGTAGAATGGAAACTGGTAAATTTGGCTTTGGACACACTGAGTGGAACATCCAGGTGGAAATAAACCATAGCTAACATTTACTGAGCTCTTCCTACGGACTGAGAGTTATTCTAAGTCCCCTGCACACATGAACTCATTTAATCTTCACAACAGCCCCCATGAGGTCTGTACAATGATTAATGCCATTTTTTAGAGAAGGGAAACAAGGTATAGAGAGTTTAAGTTCCCAAAGTTCCCAAACTGCTAAGTGTCAGAGTCAGACTCAAACCCAGACCATCTATCTCTAAATCCCTCTCTCTCAATCTCTGTGCAAATACATAGATATGTATTTGCCATATAGTGAAGGCCCAGAGCCCTCCCCCTATCTCTTCTTGTACTCAAAAAATAATCAAATTAAAGTGATGATTTTAAGCACACAAAATGCAAGAATTCCAACCATCAGATTGTGAATGCCATTACTGTTGGTGATTTAACACAGTTAAATTTCAATCTAAAAAAAAAAATTTCAATCTACATTTTAATATACATCCAGTCTTCAAAGCAAGACATAATGTTATTTTTATATTCATTTGTCGTCATGGTTTTTTATATTATTTATTGAGAGTAAATTAAATAGCGTATGTTCATTTGCTAAATAGAGAAAAGTTAAACTGGTCCCTATATGTATTGTAAATACTATTACAGGACATATTAAAATATATTTCAATATAATCTTTAATAATATACCACTCATATTGATTTTTAACTTAAAATAACTTCTTTGCTTTCTAGTTACTTTGCAAAAAATAATACAATGACTTTTTATTTTAATTCCTAAGAGGTTTTGTGAAATTATATATTATAGTGAGATGGGTTTGAGTTTAAAAAGGTCAGGAACTACTGCTTGGCACCAAAATATTTCTGCCATTTTAGGATGTGTTTCATAACTGAGAGACCTCCATAAACAACTACAATAAGAAAAAATCTGACAAGGGGGGAAAGCGGTGGGTAGGGGGGTGGGATGAATTGGGAGATCTGACATATATACACTAATATGTATAAAATAGATAACTAATAAGAACCTGCTGTATAAAAAATAATAATAAAAATTTTTTAAAACTCTGAGAACTTTTCCATACCGATGTTTGTGGTGGAGGGTTCAGTTTTGACTGGTATACTCTACTGTGTGACTAACCACTATGGGGATACAGCTGGGGATTTTGTGGATGTGCTTGGCTGATGAGCTGCTGTGTTTGAAGCTCAATGCCATTTTCATTTGACTTTAATCCTTCACAGATCAAGACACAGCAGCCCTCTTTGAAAAGCCAGGTTTAATAGAATGCACTCGTGACACATTCTCAGAAATGGAGGAAAACACTTTTATTTCCTTTCCTGGTTACCAAAGACTCTAGAACTTACTGTAATTTCAACAGCAGCCAAAAGGAAGGCCTTTTTCTCTTGACCCTTGGCTGATCCTTTCTTTCACTTCCACGAATTTTCTCCCTCTTTCTGGCTATGGCATAGGTTTTGTTCTCCTTGAGATTCAGCCTTCAACAGAAAATTGAATTCAGGCAGGGTAACAGTGATTATAAAGCTCACTCACGACTCTTGAGCACTTGAAGTATGGTTACAGTGACTGAGAAACTCAGTTTTTAATTGTATTTGATCTTTATTTAAACATCAACTTTAAAATTTATACCAAATTTAGTTATTGATGAATTTCTGAGTATGTTTGGAACAAGCTGGATATATGAATCTACTTTTTCAACTGTAAATTTTCTGAAATCTAAATGTACATCAAATATTTCCAATGAAAATTTAGTCTCCAAACTGAGATGTGCTGTGTTAAATATACGCCAGATTTTGAAGACAATACAAAAAAAGAATGTAAAATGTCTCATTAATAATTGATTGTATGTTGAAAGGATAATATTTTGGCTATAGGGGGTTGAAAAATATATATTATTTAAAAATAATTTTACATGTTTCTCTTTACTTTTTGAATGTGGCTACTAGAACATTTTAAATTGTATGTGTGGGGACTTCCCTGGCATTCCAGTGGTTAAGACTCCATGCTCTCAATGCAGGGGGCCCAGGTTCGATCCCCGGTCAGGGAACTAGATCCCACATGCTGCAACTAAGAGCCCATGTACCACAACAAAGATTCCATGTGCTGCAACTAAGACCCAGTGCAGCCAAATAAATAAATAAATATTTTAAAAATAAATAAATAAATTATATGTGTGGCTCTCATTATTTCTATGAGATAATGCTGGTCTACAGCAAGGACAATGATGTCAGAGAGAATTAGCTCCCTCTGTTTACTGGCTGTATGACTGTAAGATACTTGACCTCGTTAAGCATCGTTACTCATCTGTAAACTGGGGGAAATATTACTATCTTCTGAATAGGCCTGTAGTGGATTTTATATCAGACCATGAACAAAAAGCTTATCACAGTGGCTGGCTCATAGTAAACTATTCTGTAAATGTTCACTTTTATTATTGTTGTTGTCGTCATTACTCTCTAACAATCATCCAAATGTTTAGCAAAAGAGTACATTAAAATAAATGTTGGTCACCTGTAGCTTAACTATTATCTCATGACCAGATAGAGCAACCTCATTTTCAAAATACAAATAGGGACTTGAAGTCAGATACAGGAGTTTTTCTCATATTTGTGAATTTATTTTCATGAAAAATCATATCTTCAATTCATGAAATGCTTTTATTTAAAACAATGAAATTACTTGAACTAAACTTTCCTGCAAAATCCAGGGCATGAGGTTTACTCCTAAAAAATACTGCCGCACAATATCTCAAAGAACCCAAACTCAGCAATCTTCATACAGATTCAATTTTGATGGCTAAAGTTTTATTTATAGCCACTTTTTGGAGGGACAGGATTAAAAAGACTAAATAAATAGTCTGGATATACATTAGGGATTTCTGCTTCCAGAAAAATGGAGAAGTACTTTTCCCTATTGCTCCTGATAAGTACAACTAAAATCCCTGGCCCTTATTCATAAATCAAGCATAAGACTCTGAAAGGTAGAAAGAAAAAGGCAGACCACTAGGGACCCCAGGACTCAAGAAATAACATCATGGTAAATTCCCTGGGTTTCCTTATTACCTTATGTATCCCAAACTTGGAGCTAGACACACAGAATGCCAATGGGTACAAACAAAGAAAGTCTCCAAAGCAACAACAACAAAACCCTGCTGTCTCCAGCCAAAGGACCAGGAAAGGAGAAGTCTAGCAAGAGAGAGAACTTCTAAACAATACCACTCTCACAACATTGTAAAGCAACTATACTCCAATAAAAATTAATAAAAAACAAACAAACAAAAATAACCACTGTTCCAGCCAACACCACAGAAAAAACTTTGAACCCACCTCCATCCATGCTAGCAAAGATCAAGCAGGGAGTCTGGACTTCCACCTGTGGTAATGGGGCACCTCTACCCCCTACTGGGGTGGTGTTGGAGGAGGCCTAGTGGAGATGCAAGACTTTCATCACTATCCAGCAGTAACAAGGCCACTCCAACCCCTGTGGTATCAGTAGAAGTCACATGGGGAGCTGGAATTCGCACCTATACCCAGCAGTAAAGAGGAACTGCGCCTGTCCTCAAGCATCAGTGGAGGCTGAGTGGGAAGCCTCTACTTCTACCCTCACCAGGCATTAATGAAGAGATGACCCACTACCCCCAGTCAAAGTGGTATTAGAGGATGTCAGCTAAAGCAGAAGGTTTAAGTAAGATCCAGAGTATCATAACATAATACCCAAAATGTCCAGGTTTCAGTCAAGAATCATTCCTCATGGTAAGAACCAGAAAAATCTCAACTTGAATTTAAAAAGACAATCAACAGATGCCAATACCAAAATAACAGATATCAGACTTATCTGGCAAATATTTTTAAACAGCCATCGTAAAAAATGTTTCAATGTGCAATTATGAACATATTTGAAATAAACGAAAAAATAGAAAGCTTCAGCAAAGAAATAGAAAATTTAAGGAAGAATCAAATGGAAAATGTTAAAACTGAAAAATACAATAACTGAAATTAAAAACTCAGTGGATGGGCTCAACAGCAGAATAGAGGGGACAAAGGGAAGAAACAGTGAACTTGAAAACAGGATAATGGAAATTACCCAATCTGAAAAACAGAAAGAAAATACACTGAAGAAAAAAATAAACAGAACAACAGAGACCTGTGGACTATTAAAAAAAAAAAATCTAACACTCATGTCACTGGAGTCCCAGAAAAAAAAAAAAAGGGTGGGGCTGAAAAAGAACTTAAATAAATAATGGCTGAATATCTCAAATTTGGCTATAGACATAAACCTATAGATGCAAGAAACTCAGTGACTCTAAACAGGATGAACCCAAAGAAATCCATGCCAAGACACATCATAGTCAAACTCTGAAAACTAAAGACAAAGAAAAAAATCTTGAAAGCAGAAAGAAACACCACCTTACCTATAGGGAAAACAATTCTAATGATAGCAGATTTCTTATCAGAAATCATGGTGGTTAGAAGGAAGTGGCCCAACATTTTTCAAACACTGAAGGAAATGAACTGTCAACCCAGAATTCTGTATCCAGTGAAAATATCCTGCAGGAAAGAAGGAAGAATTTAGCCATTTTCAAATGAAGGGAAACTAAGAGGATTTTTCACCATCAGATATACTTTAAAAGAATGGCTAAATGAAGTTCTCTAATGGAAAGGAAATGATAAAAGAAGTAATCTTGGAACACCAGGAAGGAAGAAAAAACAACAGAAAAAGTAAAAATATGAATAAATACAATGCACTTTCCTTCTCCTCTTGAGTTTTCTAAATTGACAAATGAAGCATTAATGATAACACTGTCTGTTGTGGTTCCAAATGCATGTAGATGGATTATTTAAGACACTTATAAACAGGTAGGGTAAAAGGACAGTAGGGGAGGTAAGATTTCTAAGTAAGATTTCTACACTTCACTTGAACTGGTAAAATTACAATACCAGTAACTGTTATAAGTTATGTATATGTAATGTAATACCTAGAGCAACCACTTAAAAAGTTATGAAAAGAGAAACACTATTAGTAAATCAAATCAAAATTCTAAAAAATGTTTAACAACCCATAGGAAGGTAGGGAAAAAACAGAAACAAACAAAAACACAGTGAAAACAAAACAAATGGAAAACAAAAAAATTAAATGAAAGACATAAGCTCTACCATGTCAATAATTACATAAATGGAAAAGTTCTCATACATCAATTAAAAGACAAAGATTGGCAGGGTGGATTAAGAAACATGACCCAACTATATGCTATCTATAGAAAACTCATTTCATGTATGGTTGACCCTTGAAAAATGCAGGGGTTGGGGAACTGACCCTCCATGCAGTAAAAAATTCCATGTATAACTTATAGTTGGCCCTCTGTATACACAGTTCCTCCTTATCTGAGATTCCTCTGTACCCATGGTTTCACATTTTCAGATTCAACCAACTGTGGACCATGTAGTACTACGGTACTCACTATTTTTTTAAAATCTGCATATAAGTGGACCCATGCAGTTCAAACCCATGTTGTTCAAGGGTTGACTATATAATGAAGTAGGTAGTTTGAAAGTAAAAGGGTAGAAAAAGACATATCAGGCAAACATTAATAAAAGGAAAGCTGGAGTAGCTATATTAATATCATATAAAGGAGACTTCAGAGCAAAGAAAATTATCAGAGATAAAGACATTATTACATAATGATAAAAGTGTCAATCCATCAAGAAAACATAGCTATCTTAAGTGTGTATGCAACACACAACAGAATTACAAAATATATGGAGCAAAAACTGATAGAATTGAAAAAATAGACAAATCCACAATTATAGTTGTAGACTTCAACACCCTTTCTCAACAAGTGATAGAATAACCAGACACAAAATCATCAAAGATGTAGAAGAACTCAAAAACACAATTAACCAATGGGACAAATTGATATTTATAGATTACTCCACCCAACAATAGCAGAATACACATCATTTTCAATCACCCATGGAACATAAATCCAAATAGACCATATCCTGGGCCATAATACCAACCTCAAAAAATTTAAAAGAAATGAAATTATGCAGTGTGTGTTTTCTAACCATAATGCAATCAAACTAGAAACTAATAACAGACAGATAACAGGAATATCTCTAAACACTTGGGAACTAAACAACACATTTCCAAATACTTCAGGGGTAATGAGAAAGTCTCGAGGGAAACTTTAAAAAAAATACATTGAACTGAACGAAAATAAAAACACAACATATCAAAATTTGTGGGACACAGCTAATGCAGTACTTAAGGAGAAATTTATAGCACTAATGCTAACATTAGAAAAGAGGAAAAGTCTCAAATCAATAATAGAAGCTCTCGCCTCAAGAAATTAATAAAAATAAAAGCAAAATAAACCCAAAGAAAGCAGAATGAAGGAAATAATGTTTGAAAGAGCAGAAATCAATGAAACTGAAAATAGAAAAAAAATCACTAGAACAAAAAGCTGGTTCTTTTAAAAGATCCATTGACAAACCTCTAGCAAGACTGACAAAGAAAAAAAGACATAAGTTGCCAATATCAGGAATAAAATACGATTTTTACTTAGACATTACTACAATTACTGTAGACATTGCAGATGTCAAAAGGTTAATAAGGGAATATTACAACCAGCTCTACACACATAAATTTGACAACTTAGATGAAATGGACCAATTCTACATAAAGTACAAACTACCACAATTTATCCAATATGAAATAAATAATTTGAATAGCCCTGTAAATATTGAGAAAATTGAATTCATAATTTTAAATCTTCTGAAAGAAATCTTCAGGCCCAGATGGTTTCATTGGAGAATTTGACCTAACATTTAGAGAAGAATTAACACCAATTCAATACAGTCTCTTCCAAAAACCAGCAGAGGAGGGAATATACAGGTTATTTATCAGCTTAACTTGGTCTCTTTGCTCCAGCACAGCTGTCTTCTTTCAGCTCTGGAACATACAGGGGAAGAATGAACCCATGCTGCTGCCTTTAACCAGGATGCTTTCCAATCCAGCCCACTGGCCCCTCAGATCTCAGCTTATTCAGCACACATGTTACTTCCTCAAGGAAGCCCAAAGTAGAGGAGGGCTCTGTCTTATGCACTTAGAGCCACTGGGATATTTTCTCTGTGGCTGAAAACTACAAACTATATGAGAGTAGGAAATCAGACTGCCTTATTCTCTCTCTCTCTTTCTCTCTCTCTCTCGATCCAGACATCATTAGATCAATATTGAGTGAATACACACTCAGGGTCCTGCAGAGAAACAGAACCAATGAGGTGTGTGTATGGGGGTTGGAGGGAGAGAGATTGAGTCTTACAAGGAGCTGGCTCAGGCGATTGTGAAGACTGACAAGTCCCAAGACCTATAGAGTGAGTTGGCAAACTGGAGACCCAGAAGCTGATGGTATAGTTCCAGTCCAAGTTTGAAGGCTGGTAGTCTCAGGACCCAGGAAAAGCCAATGTTTCAGTTCAAGTCTGAAGGCATGAAAAGGCCAATGTCCCCAGCTCTAAGGTGGTCAAGCAGAAGGAATTCTCTCTTACTTAGAGGAGGGCCAGACTTTTTATGCTATTTAGACCTTCAACTGATTGGATGAGGCCCACCTACACTAAAAAGGACAATCTGCTTTACTCAATCTACCAATTTAAATGTTAATCTCATCCAGAGAAGGGAACCCTCTTTCACTATTAGTGGGAATATAAATTGGTACAGCCACTATGGAGAACAGTATGGAGGGTCCTTAAAAAACTAAAAATAGAGCTACCATATGATCCTGCAATCCCACTCCTGGGCATATATCCAGAGAAAAACATAGTCCAAAAGGATACATGCACCACGATATTCATTGCAGCACTGTTTACAATAGCCAAGACATGGAAGCAACCTAAATGTCCATCAGCAGAGGAATGGATAAAGATGTTGTGGTATGTATATACAATGGAATATTACTCAGCCATTAAAAAGAATGAAATAATGCCATTTGCAGCAACATGGATGGACCTAGAGGTTGTCACACTGAGTGAAGTAAGTCAGAAAGAGAAAGAGAAATATCACTTATATGCAGAACCTTAAAAAAACTGATACAAATGAACTTACTTACAAAACAGAAACAGACTCACAGACTCAGAGAACAAACTTACGGTTACTAGGGGAGAAGAGTTGTAGGGAGGATAGTTAGGGAATTTGGGACTGATTAAAAAAAAAGTTTTATAGCACTATATTGTACACCTGTAACTTATATAATATTGTACATCAACTGTACATCAATTTTAAAAAATGGTTAAAAATAAGTTAATCTCATCCAGAAACACTCTCACAGAAACACCCAGAATAATATTTGATCAAATACCTGGGACATCCTAGTCCAGTCAAGTTGACACATGAAGTTAACCATCATCACATTAACAATAAATGCATGTAGAAAAAAAGATTTGTTGGTAATTAATCTATTAAGTATAATAGCCTATGGTCAGAGTTTACTTTTATCTTTTGGCTGAAAAGTAAACCGTCACTAATTCATCAATGAATTCATAGTCATTAGCTAGGTTTTCATCTTAAATGATATTAAAATAATAATAACTATCATTAAGTATTTTTCTTTGTGTCTATAATCTCTAATCCTTCCAACAATTCTGGCAGGTTCAAAGAGGTTGTATAAATGTCCAAGACCACACAGACAGGTAACAGCAAAGCCATGACAGAAACCCAAATCTGTCTTCAGATCTCAAGCTTTTACCAACTTAAATGCTTCCCATTAAGAAAACAAAGCCAAGGGCTTCCCTGGTGGCACAGTGGTTGAGAGTCCGCCTGCCATGCAGGGGACGCGGCGTGCCCCGATCTAGGAGGCTCCCACATGCCGCGAAGCGGCTGGGCCCGTGAGCCACGGCCGCTGAGCCTGTGCGACCAGAGCTTGTGCTCTGCAACGGGAGAGGCCTCAACGGTGAGAGGCCTGCGTACCGCAAAAAAAAGAAAAAAAAAAACGCCAAGAGAATTACCCAAAATTGAGAAACATTTTGCAGCTCAGCCATTTTTTGAGCAAGTGACTTAACCTCTTTAAGCCCCAGTTTCCTCCATTTGTTAGAAAAAGGTAGAAGTACTTTTTTTTTTTTTTTTTTTTTGCGGTACGCGGACCTCTCACTGCTGTGGCCTCTCCCGTTGCGGAGCACAGGCTCCAGACATGCAGGCTCAGCAGTCATGGCTCACGGGCCCAGCCGCTCCGCAGCATGTGGTATCTTCCCGGACCAGGGCACGAACCCGCGTCCCCTGCATCAGGAGGCGGACCCTCAACCACTGCGCCACCAGGGAAGCCCCTAGAAGTACTCTTGATATGGGATTGCAGGAGGATTAATAGAGCTAAGACTGTGAAGAATTTAGCACGAAGCCTGGGCACAGTAAATGCTCGTAGATGTTAACTTGTAACAGCAGTTGCTCCAATTCCATTGACTCAACTGGCATCTGCTCTTGCAGGCTTTCAGGCCCCAGTTAAATTCTCCTTGAGGACTGGCGGGGTACCAGGGACAGGGCAGCTCACAAGTGTTCACAGTTCAGTTCCCCTGCCACAACATTTTCATGGCTCGGTCCTCTTTCGCTCCATCTCTGCTGGCCCCCAACACACCCCACACACAGACACACATATACATTTTCCTCCCCTCATTTAAGCAGCCCCATCTGTTCCAAGAGTCCCTGGGGCCAGGCCAGGGGTCATTATCTGAGACTGGCACCAAACCATCCTTCTTTCTCCTTCTTCCTCCCCTTAGCATACCCTTTCAACCCAAGCAAATCAGCTCAAGCTAATAGATGCCTGCAGGTTACCAGGACCACCAACTCATCATTCCTGCCCAAAGCATCTGAATCCAGGCTAAAAGCCCAACCCAGACATAATACTGGGCACAATAATAGAATTTGTCATCAATTTATATTATACCTAAGTGCTTCTCTGCACCAGGTTCTTATTTCAAATGTCAAGATCTGCCTGTCCTATAGTTTTCCATTTTTATTTTATTAACTCGTTTCATTCTTTCTATGATACTTATTTTTTTAAGATTTTTTTTTTGGATGTGGACCATTTTTAAAGTCTTTATTGAATTTGTTACAATATTGCTACTGTTTTATGTTTTGGCCTTTCGGCCACAAGGCACGTGGGATCTTAGTTCTCCCCCTCAGGAATCGAACCAGCACCCCCTGCATTGGAAGGCAAAGTCTTAGCCACTGGACCACCAGGGAAGTCCATATGATACTTATTTTTAAATATTAATTTGTTCAAACAATAATAAAAATACTAATAAAAATGTTCTAATTACTCAAATTCCACCATTCTAATAAATTGTTTTACTTTTAGCAAAACATTTCTTCCAAACTTTGGCAGTGTGCATAAATCATATAAACAGATATAAAACATATGCACACATATACACACATATGTATATATGTGTGCATGTTTTATAATATATAATAATGAAATAGATACAAATTCCCATTACTTTTTTTTCGATAACAATGAATATATTTTACGGCAGAGCATAGCAATACGAAACAACAATGCAAAGATATAAGGGTTTTTTGTTTTGTTTTGTTTTGCGGTACGCGGGCCTCTCACTCCCGTTGCGGAGCACAGGCTCTGGACGCGCAGGCTCAGCGGCCATGGCTCATGGGCCCAGCCGCTCTGCGGCATGTGGGACCCTCCTGCACCGGGGCATGAACCCGTGTCCCCTGCATTGGCAGGCAGACTCTCAACCACTGCGCCACCAGGGAAGCCCAAGTTTTATAGCTGTCAAATTAGTAAGCCTCAAGCTCCCCAGTCAATCAAAAATAGAGTTTGGGGTATTATTCTAACATATTAGATTTAAATTCGTTTCTATGCTATAATATTCTATTAAAATGAATTCAGTTTTCCCCCTGTGTTGTTGTATACTAAAGTAAAATACACTTTTACTGTACGAATGAAAGGGGCATCCCATTACTTTTCAGTACTTACATTGAATTTTCACTAATTCTCCAGCCTGCTCATTTTCAAAAACAGCAATGTTTCTGATAGATTTGCAATCATCAGCTCAACCTAACAAAATATTTAAGCCAAAGACATTTTTAATGCTATTTTCCCTGTACCTTACTCATTGGTTCTCCTTGTTGGTAAAACAAGCTACTAAATATAGGAAAAATTGTGTTTATTCTAAATTTGAAAAAAAAAAAAAATTGGGGAAACCTACCTACTCTTCCCTTTGGGGGCAAAATCCCAAGTTGGCTTCTCCTGGGTTGATCTTGATATATGTTCTGCTCTCCATACATGGAGGGGCAGGTGCCAGGGATTGTTTTTCTACCCATGATGACAGATTTGCAGTGGTTATCTACACACTCTCACCAGTTCCAAGGACCAGTCAAGAGAACACTTTTGATAGGACTGGCCAGGTTAGAGTACACGTTGAGACCAGGAAAGAACGGAAAACAAACCAAACAATACAGAGATTGACCCTTTGGCCTTTTTCATCAAGACCCCTGGACTCAGACTTTCCCCTCCACCACATGGCCACTCTATGTGGTTGGCAGTCAATTTAAACCTGATGACCAAAACTTCAGGGTTAACGTGAAGAGAGCTCTCTCACTGCTGTTTTGTTCCAATGGAGTTCAAAACATTTTCAATTCTTTTGTACACTTTGCATGCACAGAAAAATTTCTAAATACATAAAGTCTCTGAAAAGTAATACATATCAATTCCTGGAATTAAAATATGAACTTATCCCTTAACAATAATCCATACGAGAAATAAAACAACAGTCCTATTTAAGGGAAAGTTTTGCTGCAGGTTGGGTTCCCTGGGAAACTGGCTCAGAGATGGAGAATTGCCTGCAGGAGGTTTATTAGGGAATGATCTTGGCATTGACATCTGTGCAGGAACAAAAGCTGCCGATTCAGGCAGAGGGAGAAGCCAAGCTGCAGTGCAGTCACAGCAGAGGTCTCTGTTAATTCCACAGGGTGCTCTGGAGCTGGGATGGCCCTGCAGAGAAGTCCCAAAATAAGGAAGGGGGGAAAAAAAAAAGGGAAGGGGGCTGGACCTTCCTACCCCCGCATCAGCCCACCATTTTTTTTTAAATCTTTACTGCATATTTTATCCTTTATTAAAATTAAATGACAATGCCAAAATAAGAGAATAATTACAAATTTACACAAATTTGTTTTCTAAAAGCTTAAATTTGTCATCTAATATCTCAATGAGAATTCCAGGTGTTACAATGTTACAAAATAAAACTGTGTTCTGGCTGCTCCTAGGAAAGGGACGTGACCTTAAACAAGGTGGCTTCTCTTCACGAGGGTTATGGGAGCAGGAGGACATAGGTGCAAGCTGTCAGCCGATCACAACTGCTAGCTGCAGTTCTGAAGTGGGGGGCCTGAGCAGCACACTGCAGTGCCGACTGCAAGTGTAAATCACATACTCATTCAACTCTCACTGGGGAAATGTCAGTGTAGACCCAGCACACAGTAAAGACCACTTCCCAAAGAAAGAGTGAGCTATTAAGAAGAAAGAAAAAAACGGATGCACCATGGAAATTTTTACCCAGAGGTAAGCCTTCATGTCACTGCCAAGACAATGCAGCGTCTTATACTCAGCACAAGACTGATCCCAGCTTCTCAGCGCCAAATTTAAAGCAACCCAGCAGCAAATCTCATGCTGGTTATACACTCTTCTCTCTGCCCCTGCCCACCACTGACAGTACCTTCCCAAACACAAATGATGTAAGGGGAAATGCATTTTATGCAAGCGAGTCTACTAGCAATAGATTTACTCCATGCAACTCCGGCATATTGATTTTTTCATGAATGCCAAGAAACAGAATGGATAGAGAAAGAAAAGTTTTATGTGGAAATCTTTATGACAGACAACGGTCTAACAGTGGGTATGTCCTTGGAGCAGAGACCAAAGGTCAAATTGTTCTTTCAGTCATGCAGTCATCGTGCTTTGCACGTGCTGGAGATTCCCTGGAAGGATTATTTAATGGAAGAAAAGAAAGAAATCATTAGGACCTGAAAGAACTTCTGCATCTCCTATTGAATGTTAAAAACAAACAAACAAACAAAAAACACCATGTGAGTCTTCGTTTAAATGAGGAAGGTCAGTCTTCTGCCCAGTTATAGTATGATCATTTAAAATAACATTTTAAAAAATATATAGTTTGAGTTTAGACAGTGGGGGGTTCGGAGAAAAGGCTTGCTTCTTGGAAGCAGTTTCCAAACTGTCTACCTATCAAATGTCAACCCTAGGATAATGACTTCAGAGAAAGCCTTGTGAAAAGTTTTGTGCGTACATCTGTCTGTCTGATGTGACATCTGTGGTCACACCCTAGAGAAGGCGGCAGGATGAAAGAACTGATTGTAGGTGTTCTCTCAAATCCCTTGGCCATACCCACCAACCCAGCCTCAGGTTTACCAAACCCCTGTAGAATCTGGCCACACTTCTATGTCTAAATATTCAGGGGGGAAGAATTTTTTTTTTAATTTAATGCAGGTGAAACTCAAAGGTGGGGGAAGCAAACCCACTTAGCAAATAATCAAGGCATCAAGGTCCTGCATATCGTTTTCCCTTAGGTATAAGTACAATATTCTTGCCCCTGGTCTGGGCTGAAAATGGCCAGGCTCTTCTGGCCCTTCCAACTAACTTCTTCCAGAGGTTCAATCTAATCCCTTGCTCATGGTCCTGGGGGTCTGCCTTCCTGAGGTAAATGCATTCCTAAAAAGTTATATGTGAACCAGTTGTTTGTAGAACAAATAATACTTTTCTGCTGACTTTCATTCTGATTCCATAATGTTTTTATCACTGCTTCTCATCTATCTCTTGTGACAAGTGAGTCAATTATAAAGTGGATAATTCTTTCTAAAGTGAGGAAGCACCCCACCTCTTTTGCTTTCATCAGGAGAGGTATCTAAAAATGGTTTTCCCCTTATAGTCCCCAACAGGGTCTGAAGCTCTCAAGCCTGCACTTGACTCCTTGCCTGCAGCTTCCAGCCTCGACTATGCAGAGCTCACTCTTTGCTTAGGGCTCCACCTTGGTTGTAGGCTGTCTTAGTTGGCTAGGGCTGCCATAACAAATACCACAGATTGGGTGCCTTCAACAGCAGAAATGTATTATCTCACAATGCTAGAGTCTAGACATTCCAAGATCAAGGTGTGGGCAGGATTGGTTTCTTCTGAGGCCTCTCTCTGGTTTGTAGATAGATGCCTTCCCCCTGTGTCTTCACATGGTCTTCCATCTGTACCTGTCTGTATCCAAAGCTCTTCTTCTTACAAGGACACCAGTCATATTGAATTAGGGCCCACCCACATGACCTCATTCTACCTTAATTACCTCTTTAAATACAGTCACATCCTGAGGTACTGAGGTTTGAACTTCAACATATGAATTCTAGTGGGACACAATGTCTACACTTAAAATACATTTGAATATTCTTCTACATAAGAAGAGAGTGAGGGAAGATCATTTTATTATTTCTAAATATCTTCCAAAGTTAAGGAAAAAGTTTCTTGTGGGTATCTCATCTCTGCCCTTCTCCGGATGACCATAACACAGTGCTTCCCACAACTGAAGGTGCAACAGAATCACCTGGAATGCTGGGTGGACGCAGATCGCATGCCCCACACCCAGAGTTTCTGGTTTTACAAGGTCTGGGGTGGGGCCTAAGAATTTGCATTTCTAACAGGGTGTGCTGTGGGCCACACATGGAGAACCACTGTGGGTCATTAGGGCGTCATGGATGGTATCATCTCCCGTCTCCCCTCTGTGTAGACTCGCTGCACTTTGTTGGTGTTGTCTCTTGTGAACCTCCCAGCACTCGGGTAGTCTAGTGAGGGCGAGCACTATTGTCCTTATTGTAGAGAGGAGGCAAGTCTGGCTCAGAATGGTTACAGGCTTGCTCAAGGTTGCACAGTCAATTAGTGGCAAAGCCTCCTGTTGGTCTTGTTCTCTCCACTAGCCCACAACCATCAGGATCAGAGAGGAAACAGAATGAAAGACAACTGGTTTTTCCCAGTCTGTAAAAATACCAGTACTAAGAATGATAACAGTTGTTCTCTGCTGAGTGTTCATTATTTTCCAGCCATGGCTGTAGGTGTTTCACTTGTATTATGTCATTTAATTCACTCAACCATGTGAAGTAGGTGCAATTATTATGAACATTTCACAGATAAGGAGGTTAAGAAATGTACCCAAGGTCACATGACCAATAAGCAGTGAGGCCTGAACACAAACCCAGATGAGTCTGATTCTGGAGTCCATGTTCTTAACACTACTCCTGAAGAAGGGGAGTCAATAGCCTTTTCTAAACTCCCATTGCCCTGCGATTCTCCGTAACCTGGGTCAAGAGCTGGGCTTTGTGATGAGAACTAGGATGGGCAGAGGGAGTAAAGCTGGTGGTAGAGAAAGGCAGCTGGACCTCCCAGGTAAGTGATAGGGGGGAGCCTGGGGGCACAGAGAGCCTGGCAACTTACTTGTTGCACACAAAGCTACCCAGGTGGGTAAGTTTAGCTCCAATTTTAGTGAAGCAAGTTCCCTTTGCTTCCACATGCTTGCTTAGTATTACCCCTGCTCTTCCTTGCATAGAGTGTCTAGTCTGCCCTTTTCAGTAAGCTGTTTTTTTTTTAAGTGTATTACTCCAGTCCCTTTAAAGTTTCTGGGGGGGCTTCCCTGGTGGCGCAGTGGTTGAGAGTCCGCCTGCTGATGCAGGGGACGTGGGTTCATGCCCCGGTCCGGGAAGATGCCGCGGAGCGGCTGGGCCCGTGAGCCATGGCTGCTGAGCCTGTGCTCCATAACGGGAGAGGCCACAACAGTGAGAGGCCCGCGTACCGCAAAAAAAAAAAAAAGTTTCTGGGGGATAGGGGTTTTGAGGGCTACAAGGGTAGCCTCAGACTTCGTGGGTGGCCTCGCAGGTATAAACAATTTATTTGGTTCCCGTGACATATCTCTTTTAGGTCATCTACTAACATTAGCTTCTATAAGCCTGTGATTCATGTGTATGTAGCACTCCCGTATCTGCTCTCCAGATTACCCATATCCCATCGAAGGCTTCATTGACACAGACAACGCGTTAATTTAAGAAGGGGAGACCTTTTCTGGCACCTCGTCCGAGCCAGGAGGTGTGCTGGTGATTTATAAACGCTGCTCCACCACCTCCTCCCAGCACTTCCATGAGGTTAGTATCATCCGCATTTACAGAAGAGCAAGGAGGAGGGCTGTCTGACGTGTTCAGGTTGCACAGCCTCTCCGGGGCAGCACCAAGACACAAATTTCGGGCTTCCTCACTCTGACACCCATCTCTTTTCTCTATTTATCCTAAAGCAAAGTTGTTTTACCAGACACTGCCTAAGTGACTCTGACCCCCACCACTCTTCCTCCTCCTGGCTGCTTTGGCAGTTTTAGTATATTCTGCAGTCCCTCTTCCAGGCAGAAAGGAAAGCCTAAGTCCTCAGAGACTTTTCAATACCAGGGCATCATTCAACTTCTTCCAATTCAACAAGTATTTATTATCTGCTCGGTGCCTCGGTGCCTCACTTTGCACTGCAATCAACAGCTCTGGGACCTACTGTCTGCAGGAAAGAGGAAACGTGTTATAGACTGAATGTCTGTGTCCCCCAAAAATTCATATATTGAAGTTGTAACCCCCAATGTGATGGTATTTGAAGAAGTAGCCTTAGATTTAGATGAGGTTATGATGGGGTCAGTGCCTTCATAAGAAGAGGAGCTCTCTGTCTTCTTGAGTGCACAAAGAAGAGGTCAGGTGAGCACCCAGTAAGAAGGCAGCCATCTCCAAGCCAGGAGGGGAGCCCTCACCAAAATTACATCTGCTGGCACCCTAGTCTTAAACTTCCCAGTTCCCTGAATTGTGAGAAATAAGTGTTAGTTGTTTAAGCCACTCAGTCTATGGTATTGTGCTATAGCAGCCCTTGACTGAGACCAGGGGAGAGTGGAAATGTTAGGCTTGCAGGTGATTCACTTCCCAGGCCAGGTCCTTGGGGCAGATATGGGAGCAGTGGATGAAGGGAGATCCCTCTGATGGACCATTTGGAAGTGTGCTACCTCCTTGGGAAAGGCCACTTAATTAAAGTAGCAGAGTTTGTCACTTTCTCTCAGGAACTTACACTTCTCTCAGCCCTTTGCCATTTAAAGAAAATGTTCACGGGGCAAAACAGTTGCTGACCACCCAGGAAAGGTAGCCCTCAGGCAGTTCTCTCCGGAGTTGGGGGCAGCGGGGGGGGGGCAGGGGAGGGGTGTTGTAGCCCCTTCTGAAATCTCTGTGATGTGTTAATTTGATATAACTAACATAGAGTTTTCTATGGCAGTTACATATTAGAAAGTGAAGGACTGGATCAAAATAAGGAATCAGCTGTTTAGTGTGATATGTAAGATATCACAGCCAGATTCTTGGGTTCAAATCCTACCTCCACCACATACCAGCTGTGTGTCCTTGGGCGGCCTGTCTCACCTCTCTGTGCCACAGTGTCCTTGAAATGGGATCATAAATATATCTACCTCATGGAGCTATCAAATGAGTTAATACATATAAGGCTTTTAAAACAATGCCTGGCCCATAGTTGAATCTCAATAAATATTATATATAATATATAAATGTATATGCATACAAAGAAATCGTGTACAGAGAATCTTCAGAGTTACAGAAACAATATGAGCAAAAAACCAGTCTTCTTATTGTACCTGCAGCCCCTGTCTTCCATGTAATGTGACATAATTCCTATATCTGACAATTTGCATAAGGTGATGTTGGCTTAACTGTTGGGTCACCTGAAGGGTGTTATTAACTCCTTGTGTCGTGAAATAATAATTTAAATCTAGGACCTAAAAGGTAGAATAGCAAGTTTGGGAAACAAAGATATGTTCCTCTTATTTATTTTTGTCTTGTTCCTTATTGGAGTTTGGTGCAAAGAAATGTAATTCAGTTTCTTGCCAAGTTCATTCTTGTTTTTTGTGCACCAGTTAATGTGGTGGGCCTTGGCCACAGGGATAAATCCAGCTAGATCTCCAGCCTCAAGGAGCTCCTGCCCTGGCAGTTAGCAACACAGTATACAACAATGGCACACGGTCTTGATTTGTCCTAGAGGATCTGGGGACAGAAGCATCCCCCTAAGGAAAGATCGAAGTGGAGGATCAGGTGTAATCATATTCATATCTTCGTCAAGACCCTCCATATATCCTCCCCTTATAAAGCACATGCTCAGTGCCAAGCTCTTGTCTAAGTATTGATACTTTACACATATTAACTCACTGTAGCTTATAAGAACCCATGAGAAGATGTTAGTGTCCATCAGTAAGTACAATGTAAAATGTAAACTGCAAAATGTGATGAAAATATTAATGCTTATAAGTTAGAGTTAAAAGACAGAGGAACTGAACTTAGACAGAATACCCTCATCCAAGCTCAAAATTATGAAAAAAAGAAGTCATCATTTCATAAAAATGCCTCAAGTGTCACTCCATTTCTAAGGTGCCTCATGGAAGCCATGAAAACCAGGACCATTAAAAATAATAATAATTGAGGAATTGCCTGGTGGTCCAGTGGTTAGGACTGTGTGCATCCATTGCAAGGGGCATGGGTTCAATCTCTGGTCAGGGATCTAAGATCCCATAAGCCACACAGCACAGCCAAATAATAATAAGAATTATAATAATAATAATTGGATTAATATGATTTATGGAACATCTACTGTGATCCAAAATTGCATGTGTTTAATGTTTGTGCATAACCTAGTGCTTAGGAATGGACTCTGGACTCACACTACTTGGATATCTCAGGTATGCAATTACTACCTATGGAACTTTGAGAAGTTTCTTAACCTCTCCCCATCTCAGTTTCCTCATCTGTAAAATGGGGATAATAATTGTACCTACCTCATAGGGTTGTTGTAGGATTAATTAAGTTAGTATATATAAAAACACACAGAATAGTGCATAGCACTTAGTAAAAGCAATAGAAGTGATTGCTGTTATTATTAAAATATCACAACATCCTTGTTGTTATTATACATTTTTACATAAATGTTATTATACATTTGTACATAGATGATTAAGTCAACCTGTACTAGGTGACACACCCAGAATGTAGCAGGGTAAGGATTCAAACTTAGGTGTGTCAGATTCTAGACCTTGGCTCTGAATGGGCCCATGGTGACCTTCACTCCCACTTGTAGCAGAGGGAAGTCAGACACATGCTGATGAAGTCCACTGTCTCAGGGTGCACAGAAAGGCCATAACCCTTGGCATGCTCAGTTGCAACTCTCCCTGACCTTTGCCCACTTGAAGAGCCAGTCCCAAGGTAGTCTAGGGCAAAGGGGTGGGGCAAAGCCCTTCTAGTTGGGATAGCAACAGAAAGAGTTCAGCCAGCACACTGGTTTGGGGTGGGGCACAGTTGCTTATCACTAAGGAATCAGTGCTAAAGGCTACTACAGACGAGAACCAGAGATTTATAATCAAACAGGCCTAATCACTGCTGGGATCAGAGTGTACTGCAGGCTGGTCAGATGCCCTAGACAACAAACTTGACTGTCCATAAACATCCCCTCCAGGCAGAAGGAAAGATAAGACAGGATGCCAGGGACAGAGGCATTTCCTTTAGAGTCTCCTTAGGGGGTGAACAAGCTCAGGAGGTTGGATTTAGTATGTGTCATTTTCATGCCTCTCTTTGACATATGTGTTCCCTCTCCTCTTAGAAGAGTTAACAATGCTTATGAACTCCAAGGGCCATCTTCCAAACACCCTTGGATCCTAGCCAATCACCAAAAACGGAAGAGACATTCACATGAGACTAATTAAAATACACAGATAATGGAAGAGAGCTCCATTGGTACATTTCCTAGACGTGCAACTTTTGATTTCATGATGACTTTAGAAGTCGTTAGACATACCTTTATCTTGCCATTAAATATATCTGGTATCTTTGTTGAAAAATCATTAGTTATTTTGCAAATTTGTATGCTTGCAAAAATATATTATTGTAACTTTAATAAATAAATGAGTTTAGGGTTAAAAACACAAGAACTCTCTTGGAAAGGTGTGGGTAGGGGGTGGGAGAGATGCCCAGCAAACAGAAATAAAACAGTTGTTATGAATCATCCTTTCATTAATCCCAGGGTGTTAGGGGGAGCATAGTGGACACACCATGGCCTTAAGCCCACTCGGAAAGACCTGGATTCAAATCCTAGCTCTATCCATTGTGTGTGACCTTGGGCAGATTCCATGAGCCTCCCGTCCTTATCTGCAAATGAAGATAACAATATCTAGCTCTGATGTCTGTTTTGAGGAGTAGATGAGATGGTGCATGACAAGTGCTTAATCTTATGTATGGCCCAGTCTTGGCTCAAAAATGTTACTTTTCTTCCTCCTATACCCCACCTCCTCTTAAATATCCTTCCCCAAGGCACAGTTAGTCACCTGTACTTTCTGTTGTACCCACAGCTGATTTGTTTCTCTCAATTTTTTTCCCTGGATCTTAGAGCAGTGATCAGGTGCTTGGTAAACATCCATCCATCCAGACTTGGTTATGCTGTAACTTATGTGCTGGCTGTGAGCTCCTGGGGACAGGAGCTATGCCAGCCACCAGGCATAGCTGTGTTACTAAGTGTGGCCCCTCCATCTTGCAAGGTACACAAACACATCCATCTTCAGCAGCCAGGCAGGTGACACAAATCAGCTGAGTTAAGATAACAAGAATGGTAAAGTCTGTGAGAAATGGAAGTGTGTCCCCCATGGCAGTCACTCCAATTCAACTAAACAAAACACACTTTTTTGCCAAACAAAACCATCTGCCCCCAGGATCTGCACCTCTGGCCATAAATTTGCCACCATAAACAGAGCTTTACAAGTCACACATATTTTGATGTACTGTGGGTTTTGACCCCCTTTTCACCCCCTTAGATCTTCTGGGACAAAACCCAAACCCCATCAAAAGGCTAAACCTGTGTCAGGTTGATATTCCCATGTCCACCATGAGTCATAGTCCATCTAAAATTCTGACCCAGGTGCCCCTGAAAACAGGGCATTCTTTGCCACCATAGGAACATGTTTTACCCAAGCTGTCCGCACCAGGAGTTAGGCAGAGGGGTGCCAGGAAGAATGGTGGGAGGAGCTCTGCTCCTGAATAGGAATGAGGAAGCAGGCTCCTAGTATCAATGTGAAGAATCTTCAAAGGGACTTGAGTTTGTAAAAGGAGCAAGAAAAACAAGGTAGAATCATAGCAATTAGAGTAAACAAGCATCTGATTTCTCTAGGCTAGTGTTGTCCAATAGAAATAAAATGTGAGCCACACATATAACTTTACATTTTCTAAGTAGTCACATTTAAAAACTAAAAAGAGGACTTCCCTGGTGGTCCAGTGAGTAAGACTCCGTGCTCACAATGCAGGGGGCCCAGGTTTGATCCCTGGTCAGGGAACTAGATACTGCATGCATGCTGCAACTAACAGTCCCCACGCCGCAACTAAGAAGCCCCCATGCTGCAAACAAAGATGCCACAACAAAGATCCTACATGCTGCTGCTAAGACCCGGCACAGCCTAAATAAATAAATAAATAATTTTAAAAAGTAAAAAGAAACGAGAAATTAATTTGAATACTACATTTCATTTAACTCAATATATCCAAAATAGCATCATTTCAACATGTAATCAATATAAATTAATGAGCTACTTTGCATTCATTTTTTTTCTTACAAAGTATTCGAAATCCCATATGTATTTTACATATACAGCTCATCACATTTGCTCTAGCCACATTTTGAGTGCTCAACAGTCACATGTGGCTAGTGGCTGCCATACTGAACAGCACATATCGAGGCCAAAGAAACTCCTAAAAGTCTCTATTTCTGGCACAGTGGAAGTGAGTGATATAGTTGAAAGCCAGATCTGACAGCATTCTTCAAGACCACAGAGAGACCTCATTTCCAATCCTACTAATACAATTTCAATATAGGTCTTGGAGGGCCACCATCAAACTTTGCCACCATTTGGGGGACAGTTGCGTCAGTTTCCAGCCAGTTGCTCTGCAAAGCCAATCAGAGCCATTGTGTTTGGCAACCTGTTTTTGCCTTGCAGCAGTGCAGTTCTCAGCATGTCCCCTCTCAAATACCTATTATTCTGGTTCTGTCTTCAGTGGTGCCCTGACTGGCAGTGATTAGGGTGATGTTTTTTATGTGCCCAAGTTCACAGAGCAAATTACACAGTGTGAGTGGCATGGTGATTAAGAGGCTGTATGTAAAGACTAGAATTGTTACATTTGAATGTCTCTGAATAATGAGATTCCTATCTCCATTATATGGCAATGAGGTAGAAATTGATAGCATTATTAACTGTTTACACAGTAAGCACAATTTTCTTTTCTCCCTCTCTCTCTCTCTCTCCAGCTGCTTTCAGAGACATCAAAAGCTAGAAGAGGCAACCAGAGGCTACAAAGTCACCCTCCCCACAATAAGTCCCTAGCAACCCTACCAAACAGAAGTTTTCCATAGCAAGACATTTCAACATCTTGTCAATAAATCCTTTGGCAGCCTTGCAGGAGGGATCCCACAGACCCAATCTTATGGTTTCATAGGGGAAAAAATTACAGGGTAGAGAGGTAGGATTTGTCCAAGGTCACACAGATATAAAGAACGCTAGAAGACAGGATTCCAACAATAGCCATTTCTTCTCCAATTCTCATCCTCTGGCGCCTGGCTGCAGCTTTAGAACAATGGAGTCTCCCCTTTCAGTCTAATTACATGTTGTACATACTGATCACACACCCATTTTTCTCCTAAAGAGATGGAGAAACCAGCTGAAATTATACTTCAATTTCCCAAACACAAAAACCTTTTCAGTTGACTGTAGAAATAAGTCCTAACTAGCCACTGAATCAACAAACATCCATTTTTGCAGCAATGAAATAAATATATGGGGAGAGAGTTACAGTTATGGTGGGTTATAAAGCAGGGAAAGGAAAAGCTGTGATTAAGTGTTTTGTGGCTCTGCTCCCAGCAATGCAACATTTTTCCATCAGCCATGTAGCAGTGACACTTTTGATATCAAGAGTAAGATCAAGGTAATAATATCCAAAGGTACTCTTTTTAAAAAACAGATCATCAGTGTAGCAATCCACAAATGCATACCAGAGAGTGCCTCACTAGCAATGTTGCAGAAGGTAGGGGAGAAAGACTCTCTTCAATTAAGTCCTAACACATCAGTGCTTTAGTGATGGAATAAACAACTGCAGACAGCATGAAGCATAACTGCCTCTGTGTAAAAGAGGAGACAGAGTAAGGAGATTTGTCAAATATATGGTGGCATCAGCTTAACGTTTGCGGTAGTTAAATGAATTCATGAACAGCTGTAATGCTGAATTCCATTAATAAATATAATGATGACATGGACTGGAGTGGAGCATTATTATTCATTATGTACTAAAACGGACTATTTGTGATCTATCTTAAAAGTACCGAGTGCCTTAAAATAACTAGAAAGTTCCATTACTTCCTTACCCCATCAGTAATCAAAGGTCTTGTCCTAGGAATCAAAGCTGAAGGAGCTTCTGGGCAGCATAAAGCACAAGAAAATTGGGACAGAGACTTCCCTGGCGGTTCAGTGGTTGATTCCGCGCTTCCACTGCAGGGGACGCGGCTTCCACCCCTGGTCGGGGGAACTAAGACCGCACATGCCGCACAGCATGGCCAAAAAAAAAGAAGAGAGGAAAACTGGGACATATTCAGCAGGGTGTAAAAGATGTTGTGAAGATCTTCCGGTCTCCACTTAAACTTCACTGGGTTCAGGGAGGTCTTTCTCTGAACCCACAGTCTCAATTAACTCCCTGTTATAAGTTACTGTACTTCTACATGCACTGTTTCACTTGGTATGTTCCTTACAAGCAGGTACTCACTGTCTGTCTTCTCTGCAGTCTAAGCAGGGCAGGTGCCTATTTGCCTGACACAGCTGATTCATGGGTTCAAAAGATAGAGCACCTACTTAAAGCCAAGCACTGTGCCATGTACACAAGTTACAAGAGAGAAAAAGACAGTGCTGCCTTCATGTAGTTTACACCCCAAATAGGGAGAAATAGACCATAAACAACTAAACAAAGAAGTTGATTTTAGATAATCATATGTGCTCTATACAAAGTAAAGGATAATAAGATAGAGAGCAAATACATGAGAGACTGGTCAGAGGAGGTCTCTCTGAGGACATGAGATTAAGGAAACTGAACAGTGGGAGGTTCTGGGGGAGGGCACTCCAGGCAGCCAGAGACAAGTGGAAAGGCCCTGAGATGGGAATAAGTCTCTATAGTTGCAAATGAGTGAGTGAGGGTAAGAGGGAGCCAAGGATGTAGATTGGGCTGGATCACATACTTGGCACATAGTAAATACTCAATAAATTGTCATAAAGGGCAGGTAGCATGTAATTCTTGCTGTCTTGTTTAAAAGTGCGGGTGATCAGCAAATAAAATTCGAGACTAGAAACTTGAAACTGCAAGAATAATACAGCAGGTAAGTAAGATGAGGTCTGGGGACTCACAGAATATGAAAACGAGATATTCAAGGCAGTCTATAATCAACACCAAAGTGCTGCAAAGGAATGTGGGGGTAAGAGAGCTAATTGCAGGCTGACGTCACATGGGCCTGGTTCCTGAAGGTGTGGTGTGAGCTGCACCTTGAGTCACACACCAGAATTTATTAGGTGGAAGGAACAGGAAAGGGAGGGCATTACAGGGAAATCAGTCTTATCATGTTATTCTGATGGAACTACCACAGTTATTTCTAGGCCATTATATATGTCCATACTATGCTTGTTACACAGGCAAGGGGGACAATTACATACATGGAATATAGAAGCTGGCATTGAAATGTCTTTACTTTAGGCTCATGTTGCCCCCTTGGAAGTCACAGGCTCCACCTTGAGGGGGGAATTACCTATGTTCAGTTTATAGTGAAATTGATGAGAGTTGTGAATTTGGAAGGTATGCTCTAATTCTCTCATTCTCTGGAAGCTCACTAGCCTGCTATTCTTGTTGTGGTTGTTTAGTTCCTTTTTAGCACGTTGTTAATTAAACCCTTTTGAAAGTTGTCCAGGATAATGCAACCTGATATTATAAGGTCTGTAATATATGAGTCAGAGGGCCACCACCCAACCAATAGGCCTGAACCAGGATCTACGTGTCTTTACCACCTTGGGTCTAATCAATGAATAATCTCAAATAACTCTCAAATCCATCTTTATGCTCCTTCCTCACCACCACTACCTCATTCAGCCCCTTGTGATCCCTTGCCTGAATCCCATCCTTTAAGTTCCACCGTTCCTCCAGTTCTTCCTAAACATTTCTCTCCACTCCCCACAACCTCTGAGTGACTGATTGCGTGTTCACCATAATACACATGCACGACCTTCATGATCTGCTTTCTTCTCCATTCTCTTCTCCCTTCATGCCTCTCAAACATCCTGAGTTCAAGAAAACCAAGCTCTGAACAATTCTCCCAAAGCCCCATGCTGTTGGGAGTCTCCATGCCTTTGAACTTGCAGCTACCTCTACCTAGATTGTCCTTACCCAAACCTAAATGGACTCCTCTGATTCATCCTTTAAGACTCAGCTTAAATATCACCTATTCT
Source organism: Delphinapterus leucas (assembly GCF_059928025.1). Lineage (NCBI taxonomy): Eukaryota > Metazoa > Chordata > Mammalia > Artiodactyla > Monodontidae > Delphinapterus > Delphinapterus leucas. The sequence goes on from NC_143139.1 coordinate 75,579,014, forward strand.
CTAAAGCTTTTCCTGTTTACCATTGTATTATTTAGGGTTCTCTAGAGAAACAGAACCAAAAGGATGTATATATATATAGAAAGAGATTTATTTTAAGGAACTGGTTCATGCAATTATGAAAGCTGGCCAGCCCAAAATCTGCAGGGAAGGCCAGCAGGATGGAGATTCAGGGAAGAGCAAATGTTATAGTTCAAGTCCAAATGCCATCAGGCTGAAGACCCAGGAAGAGCCAATGTTGCAACTCAAGTATGAAGGCCACCTGCTGCAGAATTCCCTTTTGCTTGGAGGAGGTCAGTCTTTTGTCTATTCAGGCCTTCAACTGACTGGATGAGGCCCACCCGCACTATAGAGGGCAATCTGCCTTACTCAACATCCACTGACTTATATGTTAATCTCATCCAAAAATACTCTCACAGAAAGACCCAGAATAATGGTTGACCACATATCTGGCATGATGGTCCAGCCAAGTTGATATATAAAATTAACCATGAGCAAGATCAGGGTTTTTCTTTCTGTCATCCTGTAGCATCTCAAATAAAACTCTACTTTAGCATTTACTATGTTGCTTAAGTTATTAGTAGACACATCAACCTCCCCTCTCGTGGGTAAGGACCCTGTACTAGCCATATTTATATTCCATTCTTAATAAAGCAATAGTAAACACTTATCAAATTAATGACTAAGTGAATTCATAAACTGTTCTTATGTTGTTAGGACAATATTATACAAGTCCAATCCTTACAATAATCACCAGATGGGGGAATTATTGTTAGCTTCCCAGGGAAGAAAATTAAAAACAGAGTACAAAGAGGCCATTAACCCAACTTCCCACTGAGAGACCACAAATCCTAAAGTCCATTTAAAACCTTTGCCTCTTGATTAACAAGGCACAAAAGATGGCCTGACTTCCTTAAGCTTTCCTGGGCAGTGGGTAGATGGCCATGAGGATGACTCTACCTGTGACCATCCCAACTCCTGCAACAACTGACCAATAGGAAATTCCCTATAGCAGTCTGGACTTGTATACCACTCCATGACTCACCTGTTCATAAATGTACCAGGCTTTTGGCTCAAAGCATTTGTGGCATAATAACAATCAAGAGACCATAATTCCAACCATGTGTCATAAATCAATTCCTACCATTACTTTGAAACCGAGGACTCAAAGTGTGAAGGGCAAGAACTCTTCAATAGCCAAAACAATGTAATTTCATTCTAGAACAAAGGGGGAGATAGTATTTCATGAGATGGGCTTCACACTAAAGATTTTGCCAATAGCTGCAGTTTTGTGAGAATTTTTTATGCTGTAGGCCTTATTCTAGAGCAGTTTATGTGTATATATTATTCCAGAGCTATCTCACGATAGCTCTCTGAGATGGGTACTATTTTGGCCACATTTTACAGATAAGGGAAGACACTGAAAGGCAGAGATTAGGTAATGAGGTTAGGAAGCATATCAGCAGAGCTTCAAACCTAGACAGTCTGGCTCTAAAGCCCATGATGTTGGCTAGGGCACAATATAGCCCCCCTTAGAACACCTTAGAATCACAGGACCAGATCAGGAATAAATAAGGGAGCTCCTCTTTCTACCGTGGCTCACAAGGTTCTTTAGGACCTGCATCCCCATACCCCAACTATCACTCCCACCCCACCCACCCTTCCAACCTTTACGCTCTCTCTATTTGCATTCTACACTTCAGCCAAAGTGCCTTGGTGCCATCAACATCTCTTGCCTGCAGGCCACATCCTTGGCATTTCCTCCACCAGGACCTTTCTCCCCTTCCCCCTCTTCACGTGACCGGCTCCTGTTCATTCTCAAGTGCCAGCTTTGCCCTCACTTTCTCCGGGGAAAGCTCTCCTGACCACCCTGCCTGAGTTGGGTGCCCTTCTCCCTGTATGCTCCTACAATCCACTCTAATTTTCTCTGTCACAGACCTTATCATACTATATGGCAATTGCTTGTTTTAATAGACTGTCTCTTAACTGTGGTCTTGTGATCATAACTAAATACCCATCACCCTGCACATGTCTGACTATGGTAGACACTTAATGAGCATTTGATGGAAGGAAGAATATAAAAATGAATGAATTGAATACATGTTGCTTATCACTTACTTCTAGACAGGACACTTTTAAGAATTCTCTAAAGAATCTCTAAGATTTCATCAACGATTGATGCCCTAGTGGCGTCTTCTCCCCCTAGCAACTTAAGAAGCCCCTAGACTTCTACAGGTGAGAAAAGAGGTTCCAAGAAACAAGCACTAACGATTTCTGAGGCTTTCCCTCCCCTAGTTCTAACTCTGAACCCAAACATCTATTATTATATGGCACCTGGGATACCTTCAAAGCAAGCTAAAGCCTCTTGATACCGCTCTAAGGTGAACTTAACCCTCAAGAACTTTTTAAGATAATGTCTGGGCGTGGTCCAGCTTTGGGGGTATAAATATGCTGTCTGTGTTCCATTATATTTTTCATTAGTAATCCTCCATCGTCGCTAAACTATGCAAACGAGCTTTTCGTCATTCCTCAAGAGCACTCCCTTAGTCACAGCACAAGATGTCACTTCTGATAACAAATATTGAGGGAAATTGTGTTCATCCGGAATATAGACCGCTCTCCTGTCGTAGGATAGAAAGTTGAAAGTCAGAGAAACGTGCCTGCCTAATGCTAAGTTCATTCCTCTTTCTGAAAGAGAGAAGGCAAGAACTACACTAGACGACAGCTGAGGTTTCCAAATTTAATGCACTTTGAGCCTGTCAAGTCATAAAGTGTGTGCAGGCACTATTACTAAACAGATGTTATGAGCTGAATTGTGTCCCCGCAAAATTCATATGTTGAAGCCCTAACCCCCAGTACCTCAGAATGTGATTATATTTAGAGATAGAGCCTTTGAAGCGGAGATTAAGTTAAAATAAGGCCACTAGGGTGGGTCCTAATTCAATCTGACTGGTGTCCTTATAAGAAGAGAAAATTCAGATACGAAAGCACAGAGGAAACACATGTGAGGACACAGGGACAAAGTGGCCATCTGCAAGCCAAGGAGCGAGGTCTCAGAAGAAACCAACTCTGGCCACACTTGATCTTGAACCTCCAGCTTCCAGAACTGTGAGAAAATATGTTTCTGTTGTTTAAGCCACGCAGTCTGTGGCATTTTGTTACGGCAGCCCTAGCAAACTAATACAACAAATGATTAACAAACATTAGAGCAATATTAGAAGCCCAGTACATGTGTTTACCTGCCATTTTTGCTAAGGAAGTTTTGATTCTGCATTTTTAATACAAATATTTTAATTTAAATAAGACCAAAATTTATTAAATTTTTGTTAAGAAATAATTTGGCGAGGGGGGGAGGTGGTGAATGCCGTTAAGCCAATTTAATTTCTTAGTCAATTTTCTATGGCAATCAGTTAAATCATATCCAGTTTTTTTTTTCTATTTTAACCTTTGTTCAGCTGAAGTCATTTTCAATTAGTCAATTTTTATCAGCATGTATTTCACAACAAAGATAAGATTCATCAATCAATGTTTTGTCCAAATAAAATTTTATCAATTATGGCCCTTTATAAAGTTCCTGCTATGACTATTACTTTTACCAAGATCAAATTTTCCAGGTCAAATGCTGTTGACAAATTTTGATTCTTTTGTCAATTTTTTTAAATGTCAGTTTTTTAATATTTTGAGATATAAACCATGAACATAAATGTTATCCTTTTAAAGTATACAATTCACTATTTTTTAGTGTATTCACAGGCTTATTCACCTATCACTACTATCAAGTTCCATAATATTTTCGTCACTCCAAAAAAAACACTCCCATTCCCCTCTCCCTGCCCTCAGCCTCTGGCAACCAGTAATTTACTTTCTTCCTCAATGGATTTGCATATTCTGGACATTTCATATAAATGAAATCACATAATATGTGACCGTTTTTATCTGGTTTCTTTCACTTAGCATGTTTTCAAGGTTCATCGATGTTGCAGTATTTTATTTATTCATCAGCTGATAGACATTTAGGTAATTTCTACTTTATGGCTATTATGAATAACGCTGCTATGAGCATTCATGTACAAGTTTTTTATGGACATATGGTTTTGATTCTGTTGCCTATATACATATATGTATATATACACACATACACCTAGGAGTGAAATTATTAGTCATATGGTAACTCTATGCTTAACTTTTTGAGGAATTGCCACTGTTTTCCAAACGTGCTACACTATTTTACATTCCCAGTACAATTTAAGAGGGTTCTAATCTCTTAATTTTTATTATCATTTACCATGTGCAATTTTGGCTTTTTCAGCTTTGTTTTGTGTTTATTGACACTACCACTAATAATCATTACAAATTGTACAAAATATGGTAGCTTGCATTTATTTCTCAGCAAATTCAAGAACAGCAGCTACTCCAAGATATTTCTATTGTCCAGAATTGGTTTATCGCAGCAGTCTGAAAACTAAAACCCATTGGCCAGATCCAGCCTGGGGCCCATTTTTGTATGACCCACAGGCTAAGAATGATTTTTACATTTATAAAAGTGGTTGAAAACATTAAAAGAAGAATAATATTTTGTGATACAAATAAATTATATAAAATCCAAATTTCATTAACTAGAAATAAAGTTCTGTTGGAACATAGCCCTGCTCATTCATTACGTATCATCTATGGCAGCTTTCACATGGCAACAGCAGAGCTGAGTAATTATGACAGAGATGGTCTCGCCAACAGAGTCTCAAATCTTTACTATCTGGCCCATTACAGAAAAAAACCCTATCGTATTGTCAATCCAATTCATCTTTATTTTTCAGATCACATGGTGTGATGGGCAGTAACTAAATAGTTGGCAAAGAGAAAGCATATGGCAGCTACCCCAAGTGCGGGCCTTAGACAACTGCCAGTTGGTGAACTGTCACGATCCATAATGAGATAAGTACAGAAATTGAGAGTAAGCCTTAGAGACGTACAGAAAATAGACTGAGTAATTTTTAAACTTTGAGTCAAATACTTAAAAAACAGGCTGTGTAGTTTGTAGGTTTTTGGGGTTTTTTAAATTTCATTTTTCTAGTTATTGATTTGTATTGTATTTTATTAAAATATCAGTTCACGACAAATTGGAAAACTTTAAAAAAAAACTGTTCCTTTACCACAGATAGTTGGAGAAGCTCTCAAATAGAGGACCAGTGTCTTTAGAAAAACAAAGGAGTGAACCTCCTAGGACATAAGCATCCTGGGAGCAGGGCTTTCATCTGCTTGGTGCACTTGTATGTTCCAGCACCTGGACAGTGCCTGGCACAATGGAATAGGTACTCAATAAATACTGGACGAATATAAAAATCCAATACAACCCACTTCCTAACTACAATATCACTGCCAAGGATTACTGTTTTCTAGGCTTGTTTTTGTTTTTAATTTACTCTCAGAGGCAGTATTTACAGCACAGAGTCTGGAGCCAGACCTGGGTTGAAATCTCAGCTTCTCGCTTTACTAGCCAGGCTATCTGTGGCAAGTTACTCAACCTCTCTGTAATTCTTCATCTGTCAAATGGGGATAATAGTAGTGTCTACAGAGTTATTAGAATAGTCATTTGAGTTTATATATATATATATATATATATAAATTACTTAGAAGGGTGCCTAGCACACAGCAAGAACTCAATAAATATTAGCTATTATTATTACTGCACATACATGTAAAGTGTATATGCATGAAGTGGTCACAAAACTTTCCTCCATCAGCTGCCCAAAATGGCATGCGGCACACTTCATCTTTTTTTTTTTTTTTTTTTTTTTTTTTTTTTTTGCGGTACGCTGGCCTCTCACTGTTGTGGCCTCTCCCATTGCGGAGCACAGGCTCTGGACGCGCAGGCTCAGCGGCCATGGCTCACGGGCCCAGCCGCTCCGCGGCATGTGGGATCTTCCCGGACCGGAGTATGAACCCGTGTTCCCTGCATCGGCAGGCGGACTCTCAACCACTGCGCCACCAGGGAAGCCCTCATCTTTTTAAAGTAAATGCATTTTATATTCCTGCCAAATGTAAGATCTCTAGCTTTTTAAAGACAATCTCTTTAGGTTAAGGTCATCAGATACTTTTGGCAAATATGATTTTTCATGAATGGTGAAGTATTTCTCATAAATTTGCTTAGTACAGTCTAAAGGCTTGACTTCAATTCTATAAAGTGCAACCCACGAATTGGCACAAGTAATGTGTAGAAGTTTCAATTCTGTCATCCTGCACACTACACCTACCATCCCAATCCTAAACAAACTTAACAAACACCAATTTTCTTTCAGAGTGAATCTCTTTAAGCCTGTGGCAGCCCCTCCTCAGACAGGTCTCTGGGCAGTGAGTGGCTGCCCCTAGGAGTGACCCTTTCTATAATTATATCTCAGAGCACTTTTCAGCATTAGGGGAAGAAATACAGCTCAAACAGCTATGCAGAAAGTCTTGCTCTCCACAAACATTCTTGCCATTCCATACTTCCCGCCTCTGGCTATGTTTTGCCTTTGGCCTAGAATAAATCTCCCGGCCTCTGACTACTGAGAACTAGACATCCTCCAAGACCAGACACCAATACCACTTCTGTAGCAACTTCCCATGTCCCTTGCAGTCAGAACTAATAAAAACTCTAAAACCTTATATAATCAATCTTGTTTAATGCCTGTCTTGTCCACCAAGCTGACCCCAGAGCAACTACCAAAGTACCTAGTACATAATGAAATGAAAAAACATATGAAATAATATCCTTTAGGAAACTATTGACCAGACATTGACAAGCTGTTCTGCCTTTCCCCACTACCTAAATTCCACGAGGGTAGGAATCTTAACTGTCCTGCTTATTAGTCAGGGACTAGCATTACTAGGAGGTGCTAAATAAATATTGGTTGAATTAAATGAATGAGTTAATGAGTGAGTGAATGAATGAGGAACCAGGACAGGGATACTCTTCATAAAGAGGGGCCATCTGATATCTTATTCCAGCTGATCTCATTCCCTCAGAGGGGTAGAGGGAGATTTCAAAATTACCTAACCCCAAATTTCAATAATCAGGTTGTGTCCCAAGATCAAAAGTAGAGTTATGTATCATGATGTCACATGTAGCATACACAGCATTATTGATAACAAACTATGAGGGTTGTTGAAGGAACAGATCTATTTTTTCTTTGTTTCCTTTAGACAATTTTAAATCATCTTTTTTTTCTGGGAGCAAAGCTTCCAGTTGTCTGTATCATTTCTCTCCCAATTTTCCCCATGCCATTAGGATCATCCATTATGTAACATTTAAGGATTTCATCTATCTTGGTGACAATAGTGTCCTCTGGATCAGCAAGACACAATGACCTGAGTAATACTAAAAGCTCAGGTTCAGAACATAAACCCCAGCCAGGACTGGGGTTTATACAGAGGTCAGGGAGCAACTAAACCAATGTCACTAGCCAGTTGTTTTTACTGCCCATTGTAGACACGGGTGTTAACCCTCCCGTAGACCTGAGAGATGTCAAGAAGGTAACCTGAATGTCCCTCTGTCTACATCTCACTCATCTTGTTTATTTACAGAGTGTTCATGATGACTAAGACTTTGGAATCACAGGTACTAATTCTAGAAAGTATCATAGAGATAGTTTAATCCAGGGGTTGCAAACCCAAAGGTCTATGGTGGCCAGATGGGTTATTTAATTGAAAGAAGATAACTAGGTGGGGCCTGGGGAGAACAGCAAAGAATAGGCTCATCTGAAGACAAGAGCAGATACTCAGCTCAAGCTGGCTGTTGTCAACTGGTGTCTAAGGCCCAAAGTCCTGATCTTCTGGGTTTTCCCCCAAAAAAGATGACTTCAGATTTTCATGAGCTATCTCTCAAAAAACAAATTTAATTGTGGTAAAAAATACATATAAAATTTACCATCTTAACGATTTTTAAGTGTACAGTTCAGTAGTGTTAAGTACATTCACGTTGTGCAGCCAGTCTACAAAACTCCTTTCATCTTGCAAAACTAAAACTGTACACATTAAACAGCTTACCATTCCCTATTTCTCCCAGCCCCTGGCAACCACCATTCTATTGGGTTGGCCAGAAAGTGCCTTCAGTTTTTAAGTAAAAATAAAAGACACATTTTTCATTTTCACCAAGAACTTTATTGAACAACGTATTCACCCTTTTTTTCCATTACCTTCTGCCATTTTTGGGGTAACTTCATAATTCCATCTTCCCAAAACTTTTTACCTTTTTGAGCAAAGAACTGTTCCAGGTGCCTTTTACAGTCTTCCAGGGAATTGAAATTTCTTCCATTAAGAGAATTTTGTAAAGACCGAAATAAATGGAAATCTTAAGGTGCAATGCCTGGTGAATACGGCGGATGAATCAGAACTTCCCAGCCAAGCTGTAACAGTTTTTGCCTGGTTATCAAAGAAACAGGTGGTCTTGCGTTATCCTGATGGAAGATTATGTGTTTTCTATTGACTAATTCCAGACACTTTTCGTTGAGTGCTGCTTTCAGTTGGTCTAATTGGGAGCAGTACTTGTTGGAATTAATCGTTAGGTTTTCCGGAAGGAGCTCATAATAGAGGACTCCCCTCCAATCCCTATCATATACATAACATCACCTTCTTTGGATGAAGACCAGCTTTGCTGTTGTTGGTGGTGGTTTATTTTGCTTGCCCCACAATCTCTTCCATTCCGCATTATTGTACAGTGTCCACTTTTCATCGCCTGTCACAATTTGTTTTAAAAACTGAACATTTTCATTACATTTAAGCAGAGAATCGCTTGTAGAAATACGGTCAAGAAAGTTTTTTCCGCTTAAATTACGTGGAACCCAAACATCAAAGCAATTAACATAACCAAGCTGGGGCAAATGATTTTCAGCGCTTGATTTGGACATTTTGAGCAGGTCAGCTATCTCCCACGTGGTATAACGTTGATTGTTCTCACCACCAACAGTGCACAAGGGTTCCAGTTTCTCCATATCCTCACCAACACTTGTTATTTTCTGTTCTTTAGGTATACCTAATGGGTATGCAGTAGTTATCTCATCATTGTGGTTTTGATATTCGTTTCTCTAATAGTTAGTGGTTTTGAGTACATTTTCATATGCTTGTTGGCCATCTGTATGTCTTTAGAGGATTGTTTACTCAGGTCCTTTGCCCATTTTTTTATCAGATTATTTTATTGTTGTTGAGTCAACTGTTAAATGATAGACACTAATTCAAATTTTGTAAATTTAAAAAAAAAACTACTACACAGACAAAACACATGCTTTCAAGCAATATATGGCCCAGAGACCTCCATTCACTGACCTAATATATGTCCAACACGCTCATCCTGCAGACAAGGAAACCAAAACCTAGATCATAAAGTCAACATGCCCATGGTTGCATGTGGCTGTCTGGTGTCTGAGACAGAACTAGACCTGAGGTCCTCCAACTCAGGCCTTTGGGACATTTCTTAGAACACTCACCAGAGCCAAAACCTCTGATTTGTAAGAGGTTCCCACTTGCTAAAAATTCATGACTCGACTCAGTGATTTGTGGGAGAAAGTGCAAAAGGCAATAACTCAAAATGTTCTCCCCACAACTCAAAAAAAGATAAATATGAGGTGATGGATGTGTTAATTAACTACATGGGAGGAATCCTTTCACAGTGTGTATGTATATCAAATCATCATGATGAACACTCAATATCTTACTTTTTTTTGTCAATTAAGCCTCACTAAAGTTGGAAAATAAAAGGCAATAACTCAAGGCAAACTCAGGCTGAATGGAACTTTCTCTGCCCACAGCCTCCTCCTTCCTTCTCTAGAGGTAGCAACAGAGGTCTGGAAATCCATTCATCCTCAGTTAACAATGGACAAAGGGGAGCCTGTCTGGTGTGTTAGTCATTGATTGGAGGTCCCCGACTTCTAGCTACACTCACTCTCTATCCCAGAAGTGACTTCTCTTTATTGCTATTTCTGAACTGGAATGCGACCCTCCAGCTAGGCAGGGCTGAGGGCATGTGGGGGACACGAGTGGATATTAGAACTATAACACTGCTGGAGTCTGACATGTGGATTCCCAAGAGGACGCATGGCACTGAGAACTTGGAAAAGGTTGTCATGGAGGGAGGAAAAACGAGGAGTATTCTTATTTTATTTTTTTAAAATTTATTTATTTATTTTGCGGTACGCGGGCCTCTCCCTGTCGTGGCGTCTCCCATTGTGGAGCACAGGCTCCGGATGCGCAGGCTCAGCGGCCATGGCTCACAGGCCCAGCCGCTCCGCGGCATGCGGGATCTTCCCAGACCGGAGCATGAACCCGTGTCCGCTGCATCGGCAGGCGGACTCTCAGCCACTGCGCCACCAGGGAAGCCCGAGGAGTATTCTTAAAAAGAAATGGCGAAGATGTGAAGATGTCCCACCTAGAAAAAGGTTTGGCCTTTCTTTTTCTGGGTCAGACCCATGACTTGCTGGTTATGGAATAATGGAGTGTTTCAGCCCCTAACTTACTGTGTGTCCTGAGGCAAAATTCTGTACTCCTTCTGAAACAGGAGGGAAGGGGGTAGAGCACAACCTTTGAAAAAATGACATAGCCTGAGGACATAACAAAGATGGTGGGTAAGTCAACTTCCACTAAGACCTTGAGCCTCATTATACGCTCACTGTAACACATTAGCAAGCTAAATGACACACCCACAGGCACCATGACAGTTCCAAGGCCCACCATAAAAGGTCAAAAAGTGGGCAGTGGCCCAATTCCTGGAAATCCCTTCCCTTCCTGAAATAGCTGGAATACTCCTCCAACTCATTAGCCTATGAAATTACCCACTCCTATAAAAACTGACAACCCCATACCCTGGTGCCTTTCTCACCTTCTGAGATGGCTCACGCTCTGTCTGTGGAGTGTGTTTCTCTCTAAATAAATCCACTTCTTACCTATCACTTTGTCTCTCACTGAATTCTTTCTGCAATGAGACATCAAGAACCTGAGCTTCATTAAGTCCTGAGACCAGGTGTGTGATCTCAGTTAAAAGAACATGGGTTCAAAATATCGTATATTAACGCATATATGTGGAACCTAGAAAAATGGTACAGGGCAGAAAAAGAGACACAGATGTAGAGAACAAACGTATGGACACCAAGGGGGGAAAGTGGTGGCGGGGGGGCCGTGGTGGGATGAATTGGGAGATTGGGATTGACATGTATACACTAATATGTATAAAATAGATAACTAATAAGAACCTGCTGTATAAAAAAATAAATTAATTTTTTTAAAAAAAGAACATGGTTCAAGTCCCAATCTGGGTTGCACAGTTTCACTTCTACTTGTCTTTTCATAACATTGGAGAAAAGTGACATAGCTGCAGAATTTTCTGTCATGCTAATTGTGGCATTTAGTCACACTAAAAGGACATAAATTACATATCCATGCCATCCTGACTTGCCTGGTGTCCCCTGCTCCACTAGCCTCTTGACCAACTTCAGCTGCTTTTGGTGGTTCAGGAATTGAGGGTTTGAGGAATTAGAGCAGAGGCAGTAGCAACTGTCAAACACCGAGAGACCTCATTCAAACTCACGTGTTCCTAGAGACCGGCTTGAAATTGCTGGTCACATGGAGCAAACGACCAGCCAACAACTCCAAGCTTTGTGTTAGATGTTGCTGTAGAATTGCTACTTGCCAATTCCGTTGTGATAAGGGCCTGGGTTGGTGCAGAGGAAAGTTTTGAAAAAGCACTTGGGAGATCCTCAGACAAAACTGCTCACTATACCAATAGTCTGCTACCAGTTGTATTACCCACTATCTAGGGTTGAGTATTGATGATTTCCCGGCACAACCATCATTCAAGTCAGTCTGAATGATGCCTTTTTATTACCAGGGTTGGAGCTGGCCTTGCTCAGTCTCCTGCTTCCTTAACCATCCACTTTTCTCCCTGGAATAAGCTCAAGAGAGTATGTTTGACAAGTGTTTGCCATAGCCAGTAAATGGTCCAATATGGAGCACAACTTATTAGAAAGGTGTGCCCAGGTTTGCAAGTGTTTTACACTGTTGATATGTCCTCAGGATTCAGCCAGAAATGAGATTTTATTATAATCTCGATCAGGGCAAAGGCCATGGCTCACTCATTTTTGTATTCCCAGAACAGAGCACAGGGCCTGACCCCTAGTTAACTTCTAATCATCATGCAGTTCCTTTACTCATTCAAACACTGACTGAGCACACAAGGTGTACAAAACATGGTCCCAGGAACCGGGCGGGAAGAACAACAAAGCTCAAGACAAGTTAGGCCTCTGCCCTAAGAATGCTTACAAGCTTGACAAGCTTCACCTCCTGTAGGAAACTTCCCTGTCCCCACCATCTGAAGACTCAGTGCTGATCCAAAAGAAAGCACTTACTACAGGGCACTATAATTACCTGTATGGATTTCTTGAGTACAGGACTATGAATTATTCATTTTTGTAACCCCAGTGCCTAAAACAGAGATTGGTACTCAGAAGGTGCTCCACAGATGTTTGTAATGACTGAACCCATACTTCCCCTCTGACTTCCACTAAGAGACTCATGTCCTGGAATGCACAATGTTGCTCTCTTGGTTTGTCCCTCATGCCAACCACCTGCTCGATAATTGCCCACTTACTGACCTGGCTGCCCCACTAGACTGTAAGTTCTCCAAGAGCAAAGGCCACACCTTATTTATGTTGTATCCTAACATCCAGCAATAGTAGGCAGACCATAAATATTTGCTAGATCGTTGAACAAATAAGTTGAATTATAAATAAAAATGAAAGATGCTTAGATATACAAATGATATGCAATTATAGATATAATGATAGTTCTGAAGAGTGATATAAGATTATTCTGACATCTGTGATCTTTTGTTAGAGTGATGGTGGTGGTACTCTTAACTTACAGCAAAACCCTACCAGAGAGATACTGAAATCTGTCAACAGTTGCACCATTATGGTTTTCATTCACAGCTCATGCAGTGAAAACACTTCAACCCATCTTTACTTAACCAACTCATTGGATCGATATAGATCTCCATTTCCTCTCTAAAACAAACTGAAAGGGTACAGCTGGAAGGGTCATTTGTGTGTCTGCTTTGCTCCCACCAGCTGAGCTGTATGATTTCTAAGACTCAGTTGACTTTGTTCCCACTCACATTTATGTCCATTGTAATTGCTATTATACTTTTCAATTCAATTCAATATTGTAGAAGCTGATGAAATAGGAATGCAAAACAAGAGTTGTTATTTTACAGAAATGAACTTGAACGTATTAGGAAAGGTTGATAAGATAAATCATTAAAAATACTTTCAGGTTAGGGGTGAGCTAGTAAACTCTGAAAGTTTGGGGGGAGAAAAATCTACTAAGATTCTACACTCAAAACTGGAAAATGTGCATAATACATTATGGAAAGAGTTTGTGCAAAAAAGACAACATAGAACTTGAATCAGCCAACCCATGCTGAAAGAAAACCTTAGTTTTGAGGCCTAAACCAAAACTAGACAAATGAATCTACCTTATATGTTGTGAGCTGTATAAAAACATTTAAGGCTTGTAGGTATCATATCCTTTATGATTATCAACTTTTACAGTTTTTTCATTTTTTTTTAAATTTACTGATTGCTGGTCTACAGATCTGGAGAGATTTTCTACTGTATGTTGGATCATTCAGAGGCTCCACCTAAAAATAGTAACTCACCAGGAAGATCCCGGTAATCCCATCCTCCTGGCCTCCTGCCCTAATGACTAGAGTAATATAGGATGGTTCTGGTCACATGTCCATCTTACCATTTTCTCTAACACCCTGATTAAGATAGGAGAATCTACCAATTGTAAGTCATTTACATGTCTGTTTCCACATCTCTCTAATTTTTTTTCACTCTAACATTATACTGAAAACGAGAAACAATTTTCTTGAACAGAAGCTCTCTCTAGAGAAAAGGAAAATGGGTAACTGACTTTTGTTGAGTTCTGCCTTCTGAGAGCAGGTTCTTTTCACATCCAATCTCATGTAATCTTCACAGACACTCTGGCAGTTTGAGCTCATGGGCCTCATTTTATAGATGAGGAAACTGAGGTCCTGAGAGTTTAAGCAAGGTCACACAGCCAGTACTAGAGAAGTGGCATGTGATCCACTGTGAGCCAATATACTTCCCCAGCCACCAAATTACCTCTCATGACTTGCCCCAGATCTGACATCCTTTTTTTTTTTTTCTTCATAAATAAAGCAGTATTGTGGCTATATATTGTATTTCTTCCCCCAAAGCTCCAGCCACTTCAAGGGGATTTTTTGGTTTCATTATCGGTTATATGTCCAAGCTGTGTATCTCCTTTGCCCTCCTCCAATGTGGCTGGGGCTGCCTAGGCCCTGTGAAAAGTTCCTGTGCCCTATGTTATGTTCCAGCTCTTCTAGAAATTCTTCAGGCTACCCTCCACCCATCCACTTTCAACTCTCTCTCTCTGCTATAAGTTGAATTCTGTCTCCCCAAAAGATATTGAAGTCCTACGAATGTGACCTTGTTTTGAAATACAGTCCATGCAGATGACCAGGTTAAAATGAAGGCATTAGGGTGGGCCCTAATCCAATACGACTGGTGTCCTTATAAAAAGGGGATATTTGAACACAGACGCAAACAGAGAGAAGACAATGTGAAGACACAGGGAGGATGCCATCTACAAGCCAAGGAGCACCTGAGGATATCAGAAGCTAAGAGGGAGGCTTGAAACTGTCCTTCCTCATAACCTTTAAAAGAAACTAATCCTGCCAACCTCTAGAACCATGAGACAATAAATTTTTGTTCTTTAAGCCACCCAGCGTCATTGCAGGCCCAGGCTTCTAATACATTCTCTCGTTCCCTCTCTCTCTCTCTCTCTCTCTTTCTCTTTCTCTGATCTGGTTTCCATAGATTCCCTGGGCCAGGGTTTGGTTTCTCACAGAGATAAGGCCTCCCACTCTCCCTGCCTTGCAGAACAGTCCCCCGGGGACACCTGCTCCTCCCCACCAACAACGCAAGCTCCCAGCACACCAAGATCAAACCCTGGTCCAGTTACCCAGGCCCCCAGTTGGGAAGGGGAGTTCCAAGGGAAGGGAGATTAGACAGCAGTAGAATAGTCACCTCTTTTTTCATTTTGATTTGCTTGTCAACTAAATAGGATTATAATGCAAGGCAGACACCACTGTAGAATGCCCTTTTCTCACACACCTAATATCTTCTATTTTGTGTCCTTTATTATTATCACATGGTCAGACTCCAACAAAGCCTTTCCCGGAAATCACCAGGAGAATCACAAAATTAAAAGCTGCAAAGCACTCATCAAGTTTCTGTCACAAAATTCTTTGGTGTCATCTTGACCAAATCTCTCCAACATTCTAACTGAAGTTGGGAGTGAGACATTAATCATTGTCACCACAATGCATCATATTGGGTTTTAGTATTTAATCATTTTTCATTTGAAAGATGCCTGAAGGTGGGTGGTTTTAATGCATGTTTTAAACACATCAGAAATTCCCATCCTTAGTTGTTTCAAACGGGACCACATATAGTTCTAGTCTATTCAGGTAACAAATATTAATCAAGTACCTAAAAAGTGGCAGGCACTGTTTTAGTCACAGTGGCAAACAAGATAAAGCCCCTGCCCTCCTAGAACTTATTATAGTCTAATATCAGAGATAGGCAATAAACAAAAATATATAAAATTGGATCTCAGGTCATGATAAGTACTACGGGGAAAAATAAAGCTACAATTATTTGTCCAACATCAGTCTTCCCTTTAGGTTATAACTTTCATTAGGACAGTGGCCATGTCTGTCTCAGTGCTAGCTCATAGTATGCATTTTTATTTATTTATTTTTGGCTGTGTTGGGTCTTCGTTGCCGCATGCAGGCTTTCTCTAGCTGCAGTGAGCAGGGGCTACTCTTCATTGCGGTGTGTGGGCTTCTCATTGCGGTGGCTTCTCTTGTTGTGGAGATGGGCTCTAGGCACACGGGCTTCAGTAGCTGCAGCACACAGGCTCAGTAGTTGTGGCACACGGGCTTAGTTGCTCCGTGGCATGTGGGATCTTCCCGGACCAGGGATCGAACCCATGTCCCCTGCATTAGCAGGCAAATTCTTAACCATAGAATGCATTTGATAAGGGTTGTTGAATGGATGAATAATGGATGGATGGATGGACGGATGGACAGATGAAGCAATGGATAGATGGAACTCAACACGCATTTTGGGCTCCTAAGAAGCCATGTATATCCTACACTGAAAATTCATTGGTTCAGATACACATTTTGTGAGCCCCCATTGTGTGCCAGAAACAGGCTAGACACTGAGAATGAAGATGGATAAGATAACGTCCTTTCCTGGGACTTCCCTGATGGTCCAGTGGTTAAGAATCCACCTTCCGGTGCAGGGGATGCGGGTTCGATCCCTGGTCGGGGAACTAAGATCCCACATGCCGTGGGACAACTAAGCCCATGCGCCGCAACTACTGAACCCGTGCGCTGCAACTAGAGCCCGCACGCTGCACCTACTGAGCCCGCACGCTCTGGAGCCCGCATGCCGCAACCAGAGAAGCCTGCACGCTGCAACAAAGAGCCTGCGTGCCACAACGAAGACCCAGCGCAGCCAAAAAATTTAAAAAAATAACATCCTTTCCTTCAGGGAGCTCACACATAGACTTCTAAAAGTACAAGGACCTTGTCATGGAGGTATATATGTGGTACTCTCTGCTTCTTTGGGGGAGATGGGGGAGAGTTAGAGGGGATGGTGGTACAAGAAAGGGGTCCCAAAGGAAGTGAAACTTGAACTGAATCTCGAAGAGACTGCCAGGTCCAGAAAAGGCATTCTGGACAGAGGGACCAGCATGGGCAGAAGCTGGAGACAGGAAAGTCTAGGGACACCAAGGCCATCTTTTGTTAAAACAGGAACACAGGGAGGAATGATGGAGGCTGGAAAATGAGGCAGAAGCCAAATGTTGATTGCCTCCTCTGCATATGTCAGCTCTTTCATTGCAGAAATCCCATGAGCTTATCAGACGGGTTCTAAAGGTCAGCAAAGCTAAAGGATTGGGGATATTGAAGTAGTTAAATGAGTAGTTGCCTAGAAACCTTGTTTGGCACAAAAGCATCTTGTTTTCCCTCACGCTGCTTTGTTTCCATGCTGGGCTATCAGATTCTGCACCTTCCTGTGTCTGAAAACCATAGTCCGTCCTCTGGGCAGGCCTAGGTGAGGCCACTCAAGTGGTCCGTTTGTCTGACTGCAAACCTACTAATCCCGGATTCAAATCTGCTCTGTTCCCCACGCACTGCACCTCACTGCCCCAAACCTGCTCTGCTGGTTTAGGCTGGTCTCCTCCAGAAAGGAGAAATGTTTAGACACTGGTGGGGAAGGAGTGCTCTGCTGGTCTTGGGGAGCTGCCTGCAGGGAAATGCAACCTATCCTAAGTTCAGGTCACTTTTTACCTTACATTTACAAAGGGAAAGAGCATCTTAGTGATTCTATTTACTTGAGAACCCCCAAATTTAATGGTGCCCCAGTATGTATAATCATGTTCATTTTTCCCTGCAGAAAACTTGGAAATTAGAGGAAATACAAAGAATAAAGTTAAAATTACAGTAAATCAATCTCTTAGAACCATTGTTGATGTTTTGGAGTATTTCCTTGTAGCCTTTGTTTTTATGAACACACACACACACACATACACGTCAAAATTCATCTATTTAGATCCCACCACAGTGTCTGAAACATCTATGCGCTAATAAATGTTCAGTGAATAAATGAATGAATATCATTTCATTTTTACATATTTGTAATGATACATACAGTATGGAATTTTGCTCATTATAATAAGTGTATTTTTTATGCCATTGTGAAAGCATTTTTTATGACTGCACAAATACTATTGTGTGAAATAATGCTGACTGTCTAATGCATAACCCTACATTTACATCTCTGAAGATTTCCTTAAGCTAGATTCCTAGCTGCGAAAGAGAATAAACATTTTTGAGTTCCTGGGTCGCTCAGTGTTGATGAACTTTCCAGGTTGAATTCCAGGTTGAAGTGATTCTTCACATGGAAACCCAAGTAGTCCTCTGAGAACTCTCTGGCAGCCTGCATGCAGCTGCTTCCCATATGCTGGGTGACGGACCCTCTTTCGTGGGCCTTGGCCCCATAATTTCTCAGACCCCAGATAGCCTCACTTGTCCAGCATCCTTGGGCCATCCCCAGGCTGGACCTTGTTGGATTAAGCTCCAGGTCAATTGCTCTGGTCCTCCACAAAGGATCAAGGGAGCTGGTCCTCAGTATGGCATTCCATTTAGTTTTCACTTTGGCATTGTCTTTACTGATTTCCTGCTCTTTAACCATATCTATGCTGAACGATTTCTGTGTCTCAAAGCTATTGCTTTTCTTTTTCCATCCTGTGTGCAGTTTGAGGTGAGGATTTAAAAGGGTGACTATGTCCCCATTTAGAACAACATAACTTGTACTAAAAAATATCATTTGACTGATATTCTGTGCCTTTGGTGACACCATGATATATGCCATTCCAACTGCATTCTTCAAACATGCATGTTACTGTGTTATACGCTGGAAAGAATCTTTTTAAAGATTAAATCTCTGCCTTACAGAATTCAGATTCACCACTCTGACATCTTTACCCAAAGGTCATTTCCCAGGAAGCCTTTCCTGACTATCTTATTTACATTTGTAACCCCCTTCTTCCTCTACTTAATTCTTTTCACAGCATATCACGTCTCACCTACTATATGTCTTACTTATTTGTCTTAACTGATTGTGTCACCCCACTGAAACAAAACCATGGCAAAGCATTCATTCATTATTTAGCAAATACCTCCAGGTGTCTAGAATTGTGATAAGCATGGAATGAAGTCCACACACACACACAAAAAAGGAGCTTACAATTGAATTAGAAACATCAAACAGTTAAGAAAATATATAAAGCAGGTTGTAATTTTAAAATACTAAACTAATGAGGCAGGACAAAGTAGATGTGCTTTGGAGGAAGTGAAGAAAACAGACTGTGAAGTAACAGTAAAAACTGGTAAGAAGTAGATGAGGTTTAAAGGCAGGTTGGAACTTGAGGGAGGAATTTAAGGTAGAAACATTTGACTCATCCTGTAAACAGTGCAGATTTCTGAGCAGGAGAGTGGCATGATGAAAACGGTTTATAAAGATGACTAGTGGGCAAAGAGCAAAAATAAAAAACCATGATGAGAGGACAGATGAAAGGAAACTAACTGGACAGGTCAGTGGGACCTGAGATGCGGAGGGACTAAAAGAAGGTGATAAATGAGAAAGGACAGAGGAAAGCACTGCAGAGGCATAGCTAAGAACACTGAGTCAAAATGTGTCAGCCTCCAATCAGGCAATTCTCAAAATAAAATGTCAAGATCATCCACCATTAAAGAGGACCTCGCTAGTGGGCTATAGGAGACTCTGAGGTTGGCTGCCTGAATGTGGAGGAGAGGGTGGGAGATAAAGACAGCTGGGGTATTCTATGCAAAGTTAAACCAATTTAAAGAGCCCACATAAAGAGGAATACAAATGAGAAGAGGGAAAAAAATGTGAATTGCTATTTTAGATAAATCCCATATGGGTTATGCTCTTAATTTACTTAAAGCAGATGGCTGGACACAGGACTGTTTAATTTATTACTGTCCTGCCATTCAGAGCCAGAGCCTTCCTTAGGTTCCTAAGCAACTATGATGGGAAATGTCAGATTGCATGAAATTTCCTGATTAGACCATGTGACCCAAGCACATCACACTGAAAATAATTCGAATACTCAAAATCGCTTATCCTAGACGCCAGCTGCCAGTTCTTTTCCCACAGCAGATGGATGGGTGGGCCTCCCTGTCTTTGCAGGCCGTATGGTGGGAGTTCTAGGAATAAGACAGACCAAAATAAAAAGTGGGAGAGGATCTGGAAGAAAGCTTGGGAATCTGGTATTTCAGATTCTCTCTTGTGGTACTATGTACATCCCCAAATTCTCTATAAGGGAAGGAAAGTAGCAAAGCATTTAAAAAGAAGCATTTAAACTTCTCTGGCAATTAAGCAGCCTCTGAGTCAGCAAACTCATCTAATAACCAGAGTAACATTTGTGATAACATCGGAGGATTGAAAAAGTATGGGAAGAATCAGGAGCTAGGCTGGTTTATGATCTGAAGAAGAAAGCACAATAATATAACAAAAGCAATAAATTAACATTTTTTGAGGAGGAGTCACCATGTGCTGGGCCCTGTAGGAATTATTATTACCCCCGTTGTACAGATGAGAAAACTGAGGATTCCTAGAGGATTGATTAAGTTAGGTCACAGAGCTAGTAAGTGACATGATTACAGACCAGTCCCATGGATCTGTCAGAGTGTAAGTAATTGGTTGGTGAGAAAACGTGAAAAGCAACAAGCTGCTAATGCCAGAATTAGAGCATGACAGGTGCCTCCCTGTGGCACTTCTTATGAGCAGAGCACAGAGATAAGGCTGACAGAAGTGACTGTTTAGTGCAGAAGGGAGCATTTGCCAAATGCAATGTGGTATCCTACCTTGGATCTCAGAACAGAAAAAAGACATTACTGAAATATGAGAAAGTCTGGGGTTTACTTAATAGTCATGTACCAATGTTGGTTTCTTTGTGGTGATAAATGTACCATAATAAGTGAGATGCAGGTAAGGGATACAAGGGAACTCTGTACCATCTTGCAACTTTCCTGTAAATCTGAAATTATCCTAAAATAAAAAGGTTATTTTAAACTTTTTACAAAGAAAAGAGTATTTGTGACAGGTTCACAAACATTCTTCAGAGTAGTATCATTTAAAATGGAAATGGTAAGGGTAGCACTACATTTCTGTGACTGGTCATATTTCTCAGCAGACAAATTATTACTAATGATAATCACAATGACTAACATTATTGAGCATTTATCATTCCAGCCTCCATCCAAAGGATGCCACACACATGCCTGCATGTCATATTCAAGACAACACTTATAAATTAAGAAGGTGTTATTATTAACCCAATTTACAGTTGAGAAAAGCTCTTAGGATAGTGCCTGGAATTTCTGGTAGGCACTATTTTTTTTTATTATTATCATAGAGGTTAAGAAAATGGGCCAGCTGTGAGCAACAGAGTAACAATTCAAACTAAACCCTAAAAGGCTTCCATTTACTAACTCTATGGCTTGGGCAAGTTTGAAAATCAAAAGAAAACTAATAACAGGGAGTGGATTTTAAAATGTGTTGAGACTTGCATCATAACAACTTAAGTTTACAAACAGACAGTTAATTGTCTATTAAGTATTCAAAATCAATGAGTTAAATTTAATTGAATAATTTGAAGATACCCAGGCTGTATAGTACTATACTGAGGTCAATAAAAAGGAGCTGAAAATTATCTTTCTCAAGAACCCTGGGATACACCTCTAGGTATGAGAACCAAGTAAGAGCAAGCAGAGACAGTAAGGAGACGGTCAGCCCCCAGGATCAATGGGAGCCACTAGGAAAAGTGTTTCCAGATCTCCCTTGGGGGGTCAAATGACTACAGCTCACTGGACCAGGCAGATACCCCTGATGAGAAGTATTTCCTTACGAGGGGAAGCTGGCAGGCCAAATTATGAAGACAGCTTTCCGATGACTGATGTGAAAATGACCGTGGGGAGAAGCGGGAAGGCTGGTCAGCAGCCCTTGCTCATCCACATTCAGTTTAACCCCACACACCTTCATTTAGCATTCTCTTAGTGTTGGGGATGATGCTAAGCTCTGGGAAGGATACAAAGGTGAAAAAAATAAAACAGTGCCTAACCTCCTGAGTTTACATCTAGTGGTGTATTTCACCAGAAGAAAACCCAGCAACCACGCGGTACAGGGAATACCCTGAATTTCAGTCTTCGCTCTGTGCCTGGTCCAAGTTGTAGGCTTTGTTTGGACCTCAGTAAGAATAATGGCAAAAAATATTTGCTGGGGAAGATTGTTGTGAGGATGGAAAATGAGGTAAGTGTCTATAACAATGTCTGACGTAGAAAGTGAAGAGGAGTCCATCATAAATCCATGTTGCTTTCCTTTATTTACCCCCAGCAAGAAAGAGAAATCTCTTACTCACACCCCCAGTCACCCACATCTTCATTTCAAATTAGACCTTGACCTCAACTGTTAAAGCAAAAGGGAGGTCACAGAGACAAGAGGCCAAATTTTTGGCTTCAGACACTACAGGAGCCCAAGTCCGAAGAGTATAAAGACGACTTGGGAGGATTTCAAGAATGGACTTTAGAACCTCACCACATTATTGTTACCCACCTGCCCCCAACCTAGGCACAAAGATAGGGGTGCTGAAATACACACCACACTTGTTGACAGAAAGCTGCTTAGAACCTGAAAAAGTAGATGCCCTTTTCTAATCCATCGGCCCAGATCTGGAGCCGCTTCTAATTTGCACAAGAAATAGGCCAGCAGCAGCCTTGCTCTTCCCCACCCCCATACCTGCCTAAAATGTGACACCCTTGCACATCTCAATCCAAAACAGGTTGAGAAAACAACAAAATCCTAAGCCTGGAGTCATATAACTTATTCTTTTATTCAACAAGTATTTATTCAGCCCCTACTGTGTGCTCTGGAACATCTACTCCCTGGAGCCCCTGGGCTGCCTTTAATCTCTGTTCCACCCCTGCTGGCCCTGCAAGCCTCTAGTTTATAATCTATTTACTGTTTCTTAGCCAACGTCCACTTCCTGACAAGCAGGTCTGCCATCCTTTTCCTCCAGAATAGAATATTGTTCTACACTCCCCTGTCCCGCAGGGTTTACCTCTTCCTTCATGGCTTAATTCGAAGCCCTTAATCCCTTCATTGTTCAGTTCCTCTTACTTCTCTTCCCCGTATTCTATCACCAATATCTGATCTCAACTCCCCACACAACAGCCCCCAGATAGAACAAAGGGGACTGAAAGAATGTAACTCATTTGCCTGTGGTTACCCAACTCATGAGTAGTCCAACCCGACAAATTCTGTAAAAATAGTAATGGTAATGATAATAGCTAGCACTTGAGAGTGAGATTAGGGACAGGTCAAAATTGTTCGTAGAGACAAAGTCTAAGGACTGACCATGGGAGTAAGCACCATAAGGTAGGGTCAGGGCAAGGTCATTGGAGGAGGAGAAGAAAAAAAAAAAAAAAAAACCAAGACCAGATATTGAAAAAATAACCCATGAGGGTAAAACAATCATCAGAAAGTATGACAGAAGTAGTGTGGGAAAGAGGCATCTGGAGCTATAACCTTAAGGAATGAGGGTGTATGTTGGAAGAAGGATGTGGTAAAAGACTACAAGGTGGGATATAGTCTGATGACTTGAGAGTCAGAGCTGGTAAGGAGAGCTGAGGATGGGGTTGGAAAATGGTCTGGAAGCAGTGATGAGGATACCTCAGGTCTTAATCTGTTTAGGCCACTATAACAAAAACGCCATAGTTTGGGTGGCTTATAGACAACCAAAATTTATTTCTCACAGTTTGAGAGACTGAAAGTCCAAGATCAAGGCACCAGAAAATTTGGTACATGGTGAAAACTAGCTTCCAGGTTCATAGATGGCTATCTTCTCCTGTGTCCTCATAAGATGGAAGGGGAAGAGGCAGCTCTCTGTGGTCTCTTTTATAAGGGCACTAATCTCATTCATAAGGGCTCCACCCTCATGACCTAATCACCTCCCAAGGCCCCACTTCCTAATAACATCACATTGGGGGTTAGGTTTTAACATACTAATTTGGGGGGGTCACATTCAGTCCACGGTATGCACCCCGCTTGTAGGCCCATAGTACAAATGAAATGGAGCAGGACCCTATGGTCCTCCCCGCCCCTTCGATGTCCTCTGCCTGCCTTTTGTCTGTGGAAAAACTTTAGCCAAAGAATAAGTTTAATCAGAGAAATGAGAAAATGCAGAAGCAAAGAAAAGCAGTCCAACAAGACTAAATAATAACAGTTTAGTCACTGAGCACAGTCAATGACGCTTAGTTCCGTCTCAAGGGCTATAGATAACATTCTAAGCCATATCCTGTGAGCTGTCTTATAGATACTGAAACCCCCACCAGGTGGAAGAAGTTAACTACATGATGACCAGACTGTAGCCATGACATAAGCTGCCACAATTCCAAGAATTTGCCTCAAACAAATGGAGACAAACCCACCCTGGAACTGAAGATTAACTGTACTCAAAACAAAACAAAACAAAATCAAGACCACTGATAACCAATTTCAAGATGACTGTCAGAGCTGACTGTGCTGTTTCTGCATGTAGCCCCCTCCCTCCATCTATAAATGTTCTTGCCCACTGATTGTCAGTGGGGGGGAGTCAGCCTTTGGACAGGGGTCCGCCCTCCCCCTCAGTTGCCAGCATCCACAATAAAGCAAACTTTCCTTTCCACCAACCTTGCCTCTTTATTGGCTTTTGAGCGGTAAGCAGCCGGACCCCACTTTCAGTTACACAAGGAGTGTTGGAGAGAAAATGGCCAACACCTGCAGAAGAACCAGTGTCCAGGCAAGAACCATGTCTCCAGTGTAGCAAGAAGGTGAAGAGAACATTCAGAGAAGTGAGGTACAGAGGGGATATTGTGAGGTCACTGTGGAAGGGTTTCAAAAGTTGGGGAGGAGTGAGATACAGAGTCAGAAAAGGGACATATGAGGCCATGTGGAGATCAGAGTCCAAAGGTTGAGAGATGATTTGGGAGACCAGGGCTGACATAAATGGAGAGGAATGCAAGATGGGATTAGCGCAGGACACCAGGTCTGATAGCAGTGGCACAGCTGTGGGTTGGGGGCCAGCGAGTGAGGGTTGGCCAGGAACACTCCGAGCTCTTGCCCATTGCAAATTCTAATCTATTGGGGGAGACCCAAAGATAGTGAGAGAACAATGCACCGCAGATTACCTTTGGAATTCAAAGATTATGGAAGCCTACAGGAAGGTCACCCAACTCAAAACTCATACAAGGAAGGCCAAGGAAAATGAGAGAGAGGGGGAAAGAGAGAGAGAGAGAATAGAAATAGAATTCCATAAAATTACCGCCACTACTAGGAAATAATTGAGATGCTTCTCCTATAGCAATGAGTCTTTGCGCTACACTTAATCTCAGCCAAAAGGCCAAGAAGCTATGAAATGAGTCTTTGTACAAATGAGTCATAAACTGAAAAAGTTGTGCAGTTTATATTCACATTATTTGAATAGTCTTTGATCTTGTCAGAGTGAAATTTATTGCCTTTGGCTAGAGAACTTTGCAAGATTTACACAGCAAAGGGTGAGTATAATATTATCTTTAATATAAGTTGTAAAATTCTGAATAGAGATTTTCTGAGAGTAAAAAATAGGAAACATTTTAAAAGCTAAGAGTCTAATACATCCCTATCTCTCTATTACCTGAAATGTCCAAAATTACCTCCGGTATTTAGGGTGATGAGTACAGAGAAAGAATTAAATTGATGGAACTTTCCCCAACTCCCCTATCTAAATTAGCCATACTCTTTCTTTTCTTTTTTTTTTTTTAAACATCTTTATTGGAGTATAATTGCTTTACAATGGTGTGTTAGTTTCTGCTGTATAACAAAGTGAATCAGCTATACATATACATATATCCCCATATCTCCTCCTTCTTGCATCTCCCTCCCACCCTCCCTATCCCACCCCTCTAGGTGGTCACAAAGCACTGAGCTGATCTCCCTGTGCTATGTGGCTGCTTCCCACTAGCTAGCTATTTTACATTTGGTAGTGTTAGCCGTACTCTTTCTATGTCAACATTTGTTGAGTGCTTAAATGTACCTCATGTAATCCTCATAACCTCTTTTCCATCTTTATTACAAAAAATTCAATGCTTAGAAAGATAAAATAACTTGCCAGTGTCCCACAGCTAGTGAACAGCTAAAGCAAATTCACAACTGTCTGTTAAAAACACTGCCTCTTCCCTTACACCATGATGCAGTCACATTTTCAAGATTTTTTAATTGCAAAAAGCTATTCATGTTGTCCACACTAGTCAGTAATCCACTTAACCTCTTTCAGTAGTTTCAAGGAAAAATGTTATTGATTAGATCCAAGAAGCTTTTTATATGGTTGTTAATACCTAAAGCAGAATAAAATATAATGGGGAGAATCTCCCTCTCAGGAACTCCGCAGATTACAGGCTAGTTTAGCCAAATGAATCTGGTTGTGTTCAGTAGAAGGAATACATCAGAGACAGGCTGACAAGGCTGGCCAGCAAGAAAACCCTAATGGGGACACTCATCACACCATAACTAGAGAGCTGGTGTTGAAAATAGGCTTAGTCTACAAGGCATTCTTATTTAAAAAAACAGATAAAAAAAGCATCTGTCGACCCATAAAGATGGACTACTACTCTAACGTAGAACATTTACTCATCCTAAAATAAATCTAAGAGATTGTTTTACAAACACAAAAAGGTTCAATCAGGGGTGACTGGAGACAACAATATATCAATCTCCAACAGCATCTATGAAATTCAGACAAAAAGTTTGCACAGCCCTAATGCATGTCAGATAAACCCCAGGGTTTTGTGCAACACAGTTTAAACACTTATTTAAAATTATTTATTAGTACCCTTGGCATGGTTGTCCTATCTGTTATTTAAACAATTCCCTCTATGGGGGCATTCGGTTAGTTTCTATTTTTCTCCAATGTAAACAATGCTGTAATCAATACCCTTGTACATATATTTTGGCATAATTCTTTGATCGTTTCCTTAGAGTAAATTCCTAGAAATGCTGGGTCAAATCACAGACACAGTTTTGAAGCTTTTGATAGATATTGCCAAAATGTCCTCCAGATATTCAAATACAACATTAAGATTTCTAGTTCAATGAAAGTTTCTAGCATTCTTCTCAGAGTAACTAAGAGCAAAAGGAAGAGATCAGATCCAGAATCCTGGGTTTGAGTCCTGTGTTTACCATTTGTTAGCTGTGTGATCTTAGTCATTACTTAACCCTTCTGTTTCTGTTTCTTTATCTATAAATTGGGTATAATAGCAGTACTCAACTCATAGAGTTGCTTTAAGAATTAAATAAATCAATGTCTGTTAAGACCTTAGGACCAGGCATAGTAAGCCTTACATTAAGTGTTCACTATTATAATCATCCTTGCTTCTTATACTTTGGACTTCAAAACCAATTTTAAAAAAAGAATTAAGGGAATCAATATGAGTTTGCCTTTTTTTTCTACTTTTCCCAAATAAAAACATTTTTTAAAAACCTAGTACATAAGCAGCACTTCATAGAAAAAATTATATTTTAATAACACTAAAAATTTAAGAAGAACATAATATCAGAATACATGACTTTTATTCTTATATTTAGCTTTAAGAGAAATTTTTTATATTATACTTATTTTTCTCATTTCTCCATGGAGCAGTGAATATGTTATTTGTTCACGTGTTTGAGAACCACTGGACAGCCATATTTTCCAAAACCCTTACACTTCTTTTTTTTTTTTTAACAAAACCCTTACAACATTTCTATTTTTACTAATTAATAATTAAAGGTTTTAAACTTTTTTTAAAAAATGAATCATAGAATCTGGACAGTAGCTTTTGTGAACTAGGCAAATAAAAGATAATAGAATCATAAAGTCAGCTTACTGACTTTGCAAGATGCAAATAATAGAGGAAAAAGAAACGTTCTTTTATATGGTTCTGAAAGAAAATAAAAGTGTAGCTAAAACCCATTCTTTGGCCAGGAAGCTTGACGCCCCTACTTTTATTCTGACAGAGGAATCCCTATGAAGTTGTTGAAATAGAAATGAAATTCCTGAGCACCTAAAAGCCGAATCATTTGTGGAAGAGCCAGGCATTGAATTAACTCCAAGCAAGACCTGAAGAGGAACACAGAAACATTTAGGGAAACCACATGAATTAATGGCAGAGACAATGATCACTGATCACTCCATACATAATTGTCTCCATCTTGAAAACAATTTGTTTTGCATGAATGATGCTACTGCATGATTTGCTGACCAGTTTTCCAAGTCACTCGATAATTGTCAGGCACATATTTAACAAAGAGCTAATAGTAACGACTAGCATTTGATGAGCGTTCACTGGTGCCTTGCACTATGCCTGGCCTCCTCTCCTTTTATCATCACAGCCATTCTGTGACAAGGGAGTATTGTTCTAATTTCTATTTTAAAGGCGGCGGAACTCAGACCTGGAGACATTAGTAACTTGGCTCAAAGGTTACACAGGTGAAACCAAACCAGTCCAGCTGACTCCATGATCTTACTCTTTCTTTTTTTTAAAAAAAAATTATCTATTTATTTATTGGCTGCATTGGGTCTGTTTCTGCACGTGGGTTTTCTCTAGTTGCTGAGAGCGGGGGTTACTCTTCGTTGCAGTGCACGGGCTTCTCATTGTGGTGGCTTCTCTTGTTGCAGAGCATGGGCTCTAGGCACGTGGGCTTCAGTAGTTGTGGCGCACGCGGGCTTTAGGGCCCAGGCTCAGTAGTTGTGGTGCATAGGCTTAGTTGCTCCGAGGCATGTGGGACCTTCTCGGACCAGGGATCAAACCTGTGTCCCCTGCATTGGCAGGTGAATTCTTAACCACTGCACCACCAGGGAAGTCCCTCCATAATCTTACTCTTAACCAATGTGCCACATCACCATTCTAGACCCTATTTTGTCATTTTTAAATGTTAAGGGGAAATACAATACTTCCACCTCACAAGAAAAGAAAACATGCACTAGTCATCATTAACAAGTACCCTGGAAATGACCTGAACTACAGGGAATCTTCCATCACAGGCCAGGCTCCCTACTTACTCCATTACCTTTGCAGATCCCAGCCTTGGCTTTCTCAGCTCTTTTTTTGAAATGAGTGATGTCTGAAGTTCTGTCAAACAAGGAATTCATGGGGGTAAATGATTCACTAGATTTTTTTCTTTCCTTAAATTCAAAGTTGGCTTCTAGTTAACACTTTAGATGGGGGATAGTGTGGGAAAGGAAGAAGACGCTAAGAATCTTAATTATTATTTTAGAAGATTGGCAGTTGCTTCATTTCTTTTATTAGTTATACATCTAGTAAGGCCATCAGACCCAATCAAAAACATGCGCAGAAGACCTAAAAATACATTTCTCCAAAGAAGACATACAGATGGCCAATAGGCACATGAAAAGATGCTCAACATGACTAATTATTAGAGAAATGCAAATCAAAACTACAGTGAGGTACCACCTCACACTGGTCAGAATGGCCATCATTAAAAAGTTTACAAATAACAAATGCCAGAGAGGATGTGGAGAAAAGGGAACCCTCCTACACTGCTGGAATGTAAACTGGTACAGCCACTATGGAGAACATTATGGAGGTTCCTTAAAAAATGAAAAATAGAGTTGCCATATGATCCAGCAATCCCAATCCTGGGCATATATCCAGAGAAAACTCTAATTCGAAAAGATACATGCACCCCAATGTTCATAGCAGCACTATTTACAGTAGCCAGGACATGGGAACAACCTAAATGTCCATCGACAGATGAATGGATAAAGAAGATGTGGTATATATATATATATATATATATATATATATATACAGAGAGAGAGAGAGAGAGAGAGAGAGAGAGATACACATACAATGGAATACTACTCAGCCATAAAAAAAGAATGAAGTAATGCCATTTGCAGCAACATGGATGGACCTAGAGATTATCATAATAAGTGAAGTAAGTTAGAAAAAGAAAGAAAAATACCATATATCACTTATATGTGGAATCTAAAATACAACAAATGAACTTATCTACGAAACAGAAACAGACAAACATAGAGAACAGACTTATGGTTGACAAGGGGGAGGGAGAGTGAGGGAGGGAGGGATTGGGAGTTTGGGATTAGCAGATGCAAACTATATTATATAGAATGGATAAACAACAAGGTCCTACTGTGTAGCACAGGGAACTATATTCAATATCCTGTAATAAACCATAATGGAAAAGAATTTTTTTTTTTTTTTTTTTTTTTGCGGTACGCAGGCCTCTCACCATTGTGGCCTCTCCCGTTGCGGAGCACAGGCTCCAGACGCGCAGGCTCAGAGGCCATGGCTCACGGGTCCAGCCGCTCCGCGCCATGTGGGATCCTCCCGGACCAGGGCACGAACCCGTGTCCTCTGCATCGGCAGGCGGACTCTCAACCACTGCGCCACCAGGGAAGCCCAAAAAGAATTATTTTAAAATTCTAATTAAAAAATAGTAAGGCCATCAGAATGACAGGTACACATGAAATTTATCTATGAATTATGGTACCGACTACCAAGGCCTGTTGAAGGCTCTGAGATTATGCCCCGCAAATTAAACTGTAAGCCTGCCACAGGTTCATGAATGCTGGTACAAGACGTGATTTTCCTGCGTCAGACACAAAAGAATTTACTACTCAAACCAATACCAGTAGCCAGAGTATCAGCACATTCTTGCACTGGTTCCCACAGTCCCAGTCCCCACAGGGTGACAGGAAAGGGGCCAGGTAACACTTGCACAAGCACTGGTTTGCATGACAGGAGAGGAACCCTGACTTTTTCATAATCGGCAGCAAATAAACTTGTTCCTTTGCTGCAGAAGGAGGTAATACCTCTATTTTACAAGGCCATTCACTATACAAACATCTTTAAAAAGAGTGTGGAAATAACACAATCAATGCCTCTGCTCACAGACATGCAGAAATGTGAGGCCCATGGAAAACTGTCTCCCAACACCAACCATTCTGCTTGTTACAAAAGCACATGTTTGACCTTTTTTTTTTTTTTTTTTTGGCTGCATTGGGTCTTCGTTGCTGCACACCGGCTTTCTCTAGTTGCAGTGAGCAGGGGCTACTCTTCGTTGTGGAGCACGGGCTCTAGAGCACAGGCTCAGTAGTTGTGGCACACGGGCTTAGTTGCTCCATGGCATGTGGCATCTTCCCGGACCAGGGCTTGAACCCGTATCCCCTGCATTGGCAGGTGGATTCTTAACTGCTGTGCCACCAGGGAAGGCCCTGGCGACTATATCTCGATTAGACCCATGGACTTTCATAACTGTTGTAGTACCCAGAAATTATTTGCCAGGATCTTGGACTATTCCTTTTCAAAAAGGTCAGTTGTGCCACTATACTTGTCATATTTTCTACAGATCCTAATGGGTGAGGAGATTCTAGTAATAAAATATCCACACAAATGCAGTGTGGAAGCTGACCAAGAGCGTCCAAAGTTAACATGCTATAAATGTACAATGTAGGCATTTACACCAGGAAGACTGTTGTATACAATTTTCTAGAGCAAAATGATCTCAATAAACAGTTATGAGGCTTTTTTAAAAAGTCTGACTCTTAAAGTCCAGATTGAATCATATTGAATCCCCATCTGCTCATTAACTCTTGTGAGAGATCAACTAAAAGGAAAAGGAGTATTCTCTCTTAGGACAAGTTTTCTTATGAGAATCCAAAATTTTGAACTATGAGATATATTTCCCAGTCCACCCTTTATTTGAACAGGAAATTAGACCTGAATTTTACAATTATTACACATAGTACTTCTGAAATAAGAACACTATAAACATATTGTTCCTTTACCATAGACCAAAGTGATGAGATTATATACATTTGTCCAACAGAATAAAACAATGATGATTCTTAATTGCACTCAAATCAAACTAAATCTTGTGCATAATACATTCACGCTAAAATGACATGGAAGGGCAGATTGGTGGTTGTCGGTGGCGTGGGGTGGGACAGAGGAGGTGAAGGTGGTCAAAAGGTACAAACTTCCAGTCGTAAGATAAATGTCATTGGGATATAATGTACAGCATGGTGACTATAGTTAACAATGCTGTTTTGTATATTTGAAAGTTGCTAAGAGAGTAGATCTGAAAAGTTCTCATCACAAGAAAAAAATTATAATTGTGTGATGATGGATGTTTACTAACCTTATTGTGGTAATCTTTTCACTATATACACGTATATCAAATCATTATGTTGTACACCTAACCTAAAACTAACAGTGTTATATGTCAATTATATCTGGGGTTTTTTGTTTGTTTTTAATTTATTTATTTAATTTATTTATTTTGGGCTGTGTTGGGTTTTCGTTGCTGTGCGTGGGCTTTCTCTAGTTGCTGCGAGCGGGGGCTACTCTTCGTTGCGGTGCGTGGGCTTCTCATTGCGGTGGCTTCTCTTGTTGCAGAGCATGGGCTCTAGGCGCGCAGGCTTCAGTAGTTGTGGCGCATGAGCTCAGCTACTCCGTGTTATGTGGGATTTTCCTGGACCAGGGCTCGAACCCGTGTCCCCTGCATTGGCAGGCAGACCCCCAACCACTGCTCCACCAGGGAAGCCCCTATATCTCAGTTTTTGAAAACAGAATAGGGGACTTCCCTGGTGGTCCAGTGGTTAAGAATTCACCTTCCAATACAGGGGACATGGGTTCGATCTCTGGTCGGTGAACTAAGATCCCATATGCCGGGGAGCAACTAAGCCTGCACACTGCAAATGGTGAGCCCGCGTGCTCTGGAGCCCACACGCCACAACTAGAGAGAAGCCTGCATGCCACAACTAAGACCCAACGCAGCCAAATAAATAAATAAATAAATATTTTTAAAAAATAAAAATAGAATGAAATGGGATCTGTAAAAATGTAATAATATACCAAAGCATATCAGTCCCACTCACATTCTCCCAGACTTTCACAGCCCAGCAAAGTGCCTGGCACATAGCAGATGTCATATAGTTGTCAAACGAATTAATGTATAAATGAATGAGCACACTTCTCTGTCATTTATACCTTGCTTCGTCCATTTCTTCCCAAGGAATACTGGTTTCTTCTCCTCTAACTCATCAATACTGTCCTAACTCATAGAACTGCACTAGTTCCTTCTTCCCAATGCCTCACGTGATCCTGAGTCTCACAGAACCACCTTCTGATCATTAAAAGCTTAATATGAGATTCAGAGATCTATGTTCAGAACATTCCTTGTAAGTATTTCTTTTGCCTGCTATAACTCTAGATAGTAGGCCCAAGTTACAAAAATTAAAACAACCAATTAAGCTTGAAGGCAAACCATTCTGTTCCCCATATCCATGGGTTTATAGTTGAATTCATGCAAAACATTTACATTGTCTTCCCCCTAAATCTTTTGAATGTTGCTCTATCTAAGTCTTATAGTTTCCCATTTATTCCCACATGCCAATGCCATGCATCATTCATAAAAATGAAGCAGCAGCAAAGATTTGCTGCTTCAAAATGAGGACATACTGACTTTTTCCCAAATCCATTTTATGCAGGTATAAATGCCCAAATACTGACAAAAAGACACCAGAAAATGTGGTGTAATTGAGAACTGCATCTCATACATTGTTTTTTGATGATGTTTGTCCTTCAGGGTGCTATATATCTGTGTTTCTGTAGTTTTGGATACACAGCCCTACAAAATGTGAAATAGAATTGTCTCCTAATTTCAATAAGGTTTGCTTTGGAAAATGGTTAGAAATAAACCCAAAACGTGACTGAAAGTCAATTTTTTGCTGTTTTAAGAAATGTAACATTCAATCAACTCAAAGGTTGGTTTCAAAAAAATATCATTCTCCTTCTTCGAATCTCATCTCACACACACACACACACACACACACACACACACACACACGCAAATATATGCCCTGGAGAATAATTACCAAGAGCCAAGCTCTAAAATTAAAGAATCTGTAGAAAATACAATGATGCACCTGAAAATAGTTTTCATTCTCTCCTTTGTGTGAGATTCAATTACACAGAAAGCAAACAAATGGAATAAACAATGAAAATGGCAATTTGGGGACTTTTCTTTTTAATTACTATAAACTGCACTCTCTAAAAAACAAAAAGACCACTTATGTAGCAATTGCATCTAATGATGTGCATTTATCTCCTGTCTGGCTATTCTTGTTTTAAATAATGCTTTCCTGAGAGCCTCACACCACTAAACCCGGTCATTAACTCCTTTATAACAAGAAACTATTGCTCCCCATAAACACAAACAATAGTAATCTTGCTCTTACTTTGATATTTCTGTCAAAAAAATACTTTTAAAATCTTTGACATTACTAAGAAAGATTCAATATGGTATTTACATCTTTCTAGAAATATTTCATCGAGCCCACTATGACCATTCTAAAACAGCAAAAATGAAAATTATGAAATCTTATTGCTTTAACTTAATATTAATGTATTGCTTTAGAATAAAAAAAAAAAAAAGAAGCTACTCTCATGTACAGATGCAGCCCTGATAAAAATACCAAAGCGTACATCTACCAGATTAATCCTCTAGTAAATTAAAATACTAAAATTCTTCTTTGGATTCCTTTAAATAACAATATCTCCTTATATTTAAGGAGATATTTTTCATCTTTTGCTCCAGAAGATGAAAAAAAAAAATGAACTAATTTAACACATTTCTGGACAACACATGTCCAGGAGTTAGATAACTCTATATAACTCTCTCTATATATAAATATAACTATATATTCTATATGTATAGAATTTATATAACTATATATATTTATATAAGTATAAATAATAATATATAATCACTTATATAAGTATTTGTATATATTTATATTATATATAAATTAAATATTTATAAGTATATATATATATGTGTATATATATATATATTCACTGTCTTAACCTATGTCATTTGGGCTTGAACTGATAAGGTATATAAATGACTTACCATAGATGCCCCACTCTTCCCAAGTAAATTTAATTGTTTTAATAGGAAACAATCCCTTGAGCCAAAAAGAACTTAAATATCAATGACAAGCTTGTGGTGACATTTTAAACTCTTCTGCCACATGGAAAACAGACTCTACCATCCACCTTCTCCCACACCTCAAAACAGTACTACATATTTGTGAAAGCTTTCGAGTTCCACCTATATACACCTAAGACAGTGGGACAGTCAGACAGCAGACCTCACCACCTACCAGTCCTCCTTCTGGAGACAATGTAGTATGGTGGAAAGTGCAATGGGTTCTGGGGTCCACAAACGTGGAATCCAATCCATTTGCTAATGTTGAGTCTTGGGCTAGTTGCTTTCTATCTCTGTGAGCTTCAGGTGTCCTCATCTGTAAAATGAAGAAAATAGGACCACTCTCCAGGGTTGTAATGAAGGTGACACATACAGAGCTTCAGGCCAAGTACATGACAGAGAAAGGTAAGCATGAGGAAACCCTCCTGGTAGGGGAAGTAGGACAGGTTCCAAAGTTTGAAGCAGTGGAAGGAAGTATTTGTGAGATCTCTGAAAACTTTGTCTTGGGCTAGTTCTGAACATCCCTATTAAGGATGGAAATTATTTTTTTCATGCATTAATTCATCTGTTAGGTACACAATTACTGAACTTCTTATCTAGGCCATCAAGGGAGACAGACCCATATATAATTAACTATAAGACACAGATGCTATTACTGGTGAAAGAGTGAAGGGAGAGCTAGAGATGACAGTCAACAAGGTCCTGGATAACTATAACTATAAGACACAGATGCTATTGCTGGTGGAAGAGTGAAGGGAGGGCTAGAGATGACAGTCAACAGGGTCCTAAAAACAACAGGGGACACTTCAGGTCAAGTCACATAAAGTCAGAGAGGGATTAGTAGAAAGACGTTGAAGGGAAGCTTCAGGGCCACATACAAGTGGTTCACACCAGTCTCTCTAGGAATATGAAGCAGAGAGCAATTGCACCTGGAGATCTGTTGGGTGGTCTCTCCATCGTCATTGTGGCAAGGACTCAGAAGGGGAGTGGTCTGGGAAGTGGGTGCATTCAGGTCACAAGGGGCTCTAGGCTTTCTTCCAGACCAGCTGGACCATCACAACATGAATGGCCTTAGACACCACCAATTCAAGAGGGCAGATTAGTTAGAAAGAAGGACCTGCAAGGGATAGAGAAAGATTTCTATTAATATATCCTTCCAGATAGGATGAGGGAATCAGATTTATTGTATATCTGATAATATGAATAACCAGTCTAAAAGTTTCAAATATAAATTAGAATAGAATGATGAATGATAAAGCGATGGTTTCTTCTGTTTGATTCTATACATTCCTGATTGTGTTGTTGATGATGATGATAACAAATAATAGCAGTTACCATATCCTGTGTATCTCCTATGTGTCAGGCAATGATTTAAGTGCTTAATATTTATCTTTCGCAATATCCCATGAGACAGACAGTATTACTATCCCCACTTAACAAATGAGCAAATGTAGAAACTGAGAGGTTAAGTAACTAGCTGAAGGCCACACAGATAGTAAGCGGTAGAGCTGGGTTTCAGACCCAGAACTGCCTACAAGTCCAGAACCTCCACACTCTCCTACTGCCTACATGCTTAATGAATCTCTAAATGGCTCTGTGGACATTCCACAAACAAGAACTTATCAAAGTGCTATTTACTAATCTCTATTATCATAGAAATATTACTAACATTACTATGAAAGTAATAAATTTCTATGTCTTAAGAGTTTAGATCTCAAAGTGACCTTTGAGGTAAATTCAAGCAACCCTCAATTCTACAAATAACGATCTGAGCTATTCCAAGTTTAATTGAGCTATAACGAAAATACCAATGGTTCTCATTAAAATGTTAGACAAGGTAGGTCTCTTTGTTTATATTTGTTGATAGTGATGATAATTACAGTTTGAAATAAAATGACAGTGTACTAACAGGATAGTATCAGCCTACCCTGGGATTTGACACAAAAGGTTGGAGTGTTTTCAAACCTCATTAACTAACTTTGTTGCTGGACAATGTGGCAAAACTCAAGCGGCTTCCTGGATGCTGGCTATTTGGCTCTCTCTTAATCATTCTGAAAATATCAAAGGTATGTCCTGGTTTATAGTACCCTTATTGGATTAATTTTTATTGAAAAACCTGGTCATCCAAATTTGAATTTTTTTCCTCAAGCAGAAGCAAAACCTTTCTAAGAGTAATTGAAAATAAAAGCCTTACTCAAAAAGCAATTACAGAATAAGGCCAGTGTCAATCATTATAGAATAAGGCCATTGGCTAAAAGTAACAGAGACAGAAAGTTTGGCTGGTGGCTTTTTTTATTGATTTATTTTTTATCCTCCCATCTTTACTAGGATAATCTTTTTTCCATAACCAGTTTACTGGTCATTTGGAAAATATATTTTTTTAAGAAAAGACCATTTACTTTCACTGTAAAATGACAAAATGAAATCCTCAGAAGTCTTCAACCTCATTAATAATTTAAAAAAACAGACTAAAATGAGATATCATGTTTATACTATGAAATTGACTAAGATAAAAGACTTTTCCCCCCCAATTCTTAAGTTGGTGGAGGTGTGAGAAAACAAGCTTAACAAGTTTTAACAATACTAGGAAATAAACTAAGGCAGTCTTTCTGGAGGCCATTTGGCAATATTCCTTACAGTGTGGCTTTTTTGTTTGTTTGTGTTTTTACATTTTGGCCCTGCCACGTGTCATGTGGGATCTTAGTTCACCAACCAGGGATGAAACCCCGGCTCCCTGCAGTGGAAGCACAGAGTCTTAACAACTGGACCGCCAGGGAAGTCCCTACAGTGTGCTTTTTTAAAAATATGCACTTTACACAGCAATGCCACTTCTAGGAATGTAAATTCATGTTGCCTTGTGTGCAAACTCTTGCCTATAATGATATCAATATATGGGATGTTCATCATAGCAAGGAAGGAATGAAAGAAGGAAAGGAGGGAGAGAGGAAGAGAGAGAATTAAAGAAATCAAAATATCCATCAATAGGAACTGCTTAACTAAATACGGTGCAGTACATTTGTAAAAAAGCAGTATTATTTTTCCATTAAAAGTGATGTTGTGGATAAATATTGAAATGGAAATGGATCACAAATGTTACTAGTTTTTTCTTTTTTAAACAATACAAAACTCTATGTAACTGTATGCTTCCACTTATATGAACTTTAAGAACAGGCAAAACCAATCTGTAGCAATAGATATCAGAAGAGTGTTTGCCTGGGAGGGTGGAGAGCAGATGAAGAGAGCAGACTGATTTGAAAAGAGGTAAAGGAACTTTCTGGATTGATGGAAATGTTCTAACCTTGGAATATGGATGGAGGGGGAGGAGGAGGAACAGGGTGAGTAAACATTCGTCAAAACTCATCAAAATATACACTTAACATCTCTATAATCCACTTTATGTAAAGTATACCGCTATTTAAATAAGGAACAAAACCTCTAAATTTACATGATCTCAATTTTATAATGAAAACAATGTTTATGTATGTACCTGCAGAAAAGGATTTGGAGAGGATTTTTGGGTGGTGGAATTAGGTTTGTTTAACTTTTTCTTTTTTTTCAACTTGTCAACCAGCATTTTTATAGTTAAAATAAACCCAAATATACAAACATATTCAAATGTGCTACAATGACCCTCTCTTGCCCTTAATCTAGATTTTCCTTCCCACTACCTCAAAGGGTAGTATGTGGATTACCCAAAGCATCGAGGAGCCACCTTGAGGTTCACAGAGCCCTACGTTTCCATGGAGGGATGCCATTGAGTATCCCTCCCTGGTGGAGGTCCTTCATGGTTTGTACTGGCTGGTCACTTGTTTCATCTTTCAGATAGCTTCATATGCCAAAGTCACACCAAGAATTTGGTCATTTTGAGGCATGATTTAAGTAGATTTTTTTTTTTTTGGCCAAGCCACAAGGCACGTGGGATCTTATTTTTCCCATTGCCCCCTGCAGCGGAACTGTGGAGTCTTAACCACTGGACCGCCAGGGAAGTCCCAAGCAGATCTTATTTATAGAACCCAAACCCCTCTTAGGTCCAGAGGAGGAAGCTTCAAATCACAGAAGGGAAAGCAAATGTTTTATGGCATGTGTCCTGCCAAGCTTCTAAGAATAGTTATGCCATTAGTTCCAATCCCATAAGCAGCTCGGCCTGAGCCCCACCCCCTCCAGTAAGCCTATTACAGATAAATTAACCCATCGTTATGGGACAGGGAAGCCTTCTGTGCCAGGTGTGCTCATGGCCAAGGCTGGGTGTCTGCCACCTCTGGATGGTAGCAGCTCATGTTCACATGCAGCCCAGGAATCTCAGCATGGGCTGCTGGGTGGTTAACCATGCAGGCACAATTACCTCCTAACAATGATAGCACAAACAACCTTGGGGCAGTTAGTTGATGGGCGAAGAAGATGAAACAAAATTACATTTCTCCTCCGTAAAACCCCTGCATGCGGCTTCCCTGGTGGCGCAGTGGTTGAGGGTCTGCCTGCCGATACAGGGGACATGGGTTCGTGCCCCGGTCTGGGAAGATCCCACATGCCGCGGAGCGGCTGGGCCCATGAGCCATGGCCGCTGAGCCTGCACGTCCGGAGCCTGTGCTCCGCAACGGGAGAAGCCACAACAGTGAGAGGCCCGCGTACTGCAAAAAAAAAAACAAAAAAACAACCCTGAATGATGGATACAAATTGAGAACTGAGGTACGTGGGAACAAGTGAAAACAGAAATCCAGCCTTTCCTTGGGATACAGCCAAGGAAGCTGGTGAACAAACAGTACTAAGAGAAGTTTGCACTCAACAACCTGGCTTGGATCTGGACAAGGATGCCCACAGGATCCATCTAACTAGCCCACTGGACAGCTTGCCAAAGATGTCCCACAGGACCTCAGACTTACCTGGTCTCAAATTGAACATCCCTGCACTGCCTCTACCCTGCTACTTCTTTTGCAAAGTCCCCATCTCAGTAAATGACACCCCAATCTACCCCTTTACCAGAGCAAGAACCTAGAAGCCATTTTATACCTCCTCCTCCATCTTCCACACATGATCCGTTACCAAGTCCTATAGATTCTATCTTCTAAATGATCTTTCTGACCAGCCTTTCCCTCCAGTTTGTGCCACCAACTGTCACAAAATTTGTTCTCTACTTTACTGCATGGCTGACCTTCCCAAATTACAAATGGCATCATGCCATTGCCCTATTCCAGTCCTTCCTTTTCTCTCCATTGTCTACCCAGAGGTTTCTTGAGACAATGCCTTCACTACCAGGTATTTAAATACCTTCACTGCTCGGTATTTAAAT
Source organism: Delphinapterus leucas (assembly GCF_059928025.1). NCBI lineage: Eukaryota > Metazoa > Chordata > Mammalia > Artiodactyla > Monodontidae > Delphinapterus > Delphinapterus leucas. Next base: position 75,619,055 of record NC_143139.1, read on the forward strand.
ATGTGAAGTCATGTGATTTGATATAGCCAAGTAAGAGGCACTAAAGACCTGGAAAAGACATGTCCCACCTAAAGGCGTTCAAACCTAAAACTATTTTACAACAGCTGCACCGGCTCAGTAAAACTCTTTCTGAAGTCATTTTGATACTCCTGTCTACACAACAGAGTCCAAACTCACTAGCCTGCATTTAAGTCTGTGAGGTAGCTAGTGTCTGCTTCTTTGGCCTTGTCTTCAGCTATTCTCAGCAAGCTGCTTTCGTTTTCCTGAAGATTCTCTTTCACACAGCAGTGTTCTTGAACATGACCTTCCCTTAGCCGGGGCCCGTCTTCTTTCCCTATCTTGCCTGGACACTCTCATTTTAAGACCTCTGCTGCCAGCCTTCCTGGAGACCCAGGGAGAGTAGTACTCTGGACATACATCCGTTATTGTTCTACATCCGTTATTGTTCTACATCCGTTATTGTTCTTCTTTCTCAACCTGCAACCATTTATTTTTCTTCCCTACTAGACAGTACTTAGGGGACTTGTTTAAAATTGCACAAATTATATGCTACAGAATAAACAGCAAAGGCAAAATTTTCCTAGAGACAATTTTCCTCAACAATTTTTTTAATTTATTAATTAATTTATTTACTTTTGGCTGCGTTGGGTCCTCGTTGCTGCCTTGCGGGCCTTCTCTAATTGCGGTGAGCGGGGGCTACTCTTCATTGGGTGCGCGGGCTTCTCATTGAGGTGGCTCTTGTTGCAGAGCACAGGCTCTAGGCGTCCAAGCTTCAGTACTTACGGCACATGGGCTCAGTAGTTGTAGCTCACGGGCTCTAAAGCGCAGGCTCAGTAGTTGTGGCGCATGGGCTTAGTTGCTCCGTGGCATGTGGGATCTTCCCGGACCAGGGCTCGAACCCATGTCCCCTGCATTGGCAGGTGGATTCTTAACCACTGTGTCACCAGGGAAGTCCTCCTCCTCAACATTTTAAAGATTGAGAAAATATTGTTTGAATATCACAGAACACATTTTTTTTTTTTGGTGTTAATTTTGGGTGTCCTTAGAGAGCTAATGGAGATTTTAGGGGGCCTCCAAATATGCACCACTCTATGTCTTTAGACAGTCTCTGCCCACAAAACCTCTAGTGAATATGTTATTGCAACAATCTTACGCCAGAAAAGCTGCTTTAGGCCTTGATCAATTTCACAACATGTTAACTGGGTAATATTAATTATCGTGAATTTTTAGTCTTCAAAAGAGAGAAAGGAAGAAAGAAACCGTTACATGCTCCAGTACCTTTTAAAAAGTCACTCTAAGAAATAAAAGGGAACTTGACTCCACTCCCACAACTGGGTCACAAGCTCCATTGGCTAAAGTAGTTGAGTGCTCAGTCACATGAAATAGTTCTATTTCTCAGAACTTGTCCAAAGGGATCTCTCCTACCTGCAGAGATAGAAGTATGGAAAAAAGAATCTTTCCAATACCTTTAAGTTTGACCTGCTTCATTTTTTTCCTCCCTTCCTGTCCATTGATTTAAGTCATCGGAGAGGCATGGAAATAAAATGGGAAGCTGGAAAGGGAAGAGATAGTGAAGGATGAAGGGGAGGGCAGTAATGGGGGGGCTTTCGAGGTATCTATGCCTGCAGTTGCTAAGGTTAAATGAAGTCAACCACAAAGCTACAGTAACCTCACCACTTCCTACTTTGCACATAACAGGCTGAGCTCTAGCTCTGACTTAAAGGTGAATGGTCTGGAGTGAACTCATTCGTTGTACACCAGTTCCTTCCAGAGCTTTTTAAAATCATTATTGTTGGGATTACACATGCTTTTATTCTTATTAACCAATGAGAAAGCAATTAAGATTTGGCTGGGGGAAGAAGTACAGAGACACTCTATTCTAACATAAAAACGAACATGCTCATGATAGAAAACTGGGAAAATACAGAAAAGCATAAAGAAAAAACCTCCACCTATACTCAAGGATCTATATATAATTATGACTATATTGTATGTACTTTTTACACTTGAACTTTGTAACAAGTTCTTGCCTTGTGTTTAGAAACTACTTAAACAGTTTTTTATAGTTACATAGTAAACTTTGAAGTGGAAATTGTAATTTGTATAACCATTTCTCTACTACTAGACATTGTTTTTTTTTCAAATATTTTGGAATAATAATATGGATTTAACCCTTTTAAAAGCTCTCAATACCAGCAATGAGTAAATGAGAACTCCTCCAAGAAGGTGTAGGCAGCAGTAGGAGAAAAGTTTAGAAAGTACTGTAGCCATTGGCTTCCTTTAGCCAAGAAAAACAGGTACAATATCATGAATTATGGACAAAAGCAGGAAATACTCTGAAATTTCCTCAAGAAAAATGTATTTAAGCCTCTGTTGACTTGAAGGTGGGACCAGTTCTAGGAAGGCTTTGGGGGAAGAGAGGAATGTTGAACAAGGAGTACAAATAAATGAGAGGTGGTGTAAAGACATGCAGTTGGGAAAAAGAAAACTCAGGCTCTCATGTGACACCTCACAGAGTTTTTCTCCCATCGCTGCTTTTGATGGTGACTAGACTGTCTAATAAGCTTTGCCACAAGTCCTTAGGTGGAACACTTTCTTAAACAAAGAACTTTAACAGCCATTTGTTGACAGCAATCTCCTTTCTACACTGTCTTTTCACCACATCATTCACCTTTTCCTATGCTCTTTAAACTTTACCAGCAACAGAGTAGGGGGCAGATGTTATTGCACAGAATCCACATGGCTGGAATCACACTGTGGGAAGGAATGCTTTGAAAGTGATATAGAATTTAGGGTCTCCCTAAAACCTAATTTCCCTGGATTTTTGTGGCAGTCTGGGGAAAACAAAATGCTATTTTCATTATACTTTCATTTGATTTTCACTTAAATCAAGATTTTTTTCTTATAAAGTTACCTTAAAATTTTGAGTTCATTCTGTTTTGCCAAAAGTGTTTGCAATTATTATCACAGTTCGTCTTCACAAAACCCTGAGAGATGGGTAGGCAGGTATTAATACCTCCATTTCAGAAAGAAAAAAAAAGATGAAGAAAATAAAGGCACTGCCACCAGAACCCAGATGTCTTGTCTTTAGGCCCAGTGTGCCTTTTCTTACAGACTGTCACAGTGGCTTTGGCAAATGGTATCGTTAGAAAGCCTATGGAGACACGGCTTGCGCTTCTGTGATCAGATATCTCAAAATGGTTTTGTACTTCAGTTTCAAACCTAACGTATAAACCCTGAGTATTTTCCTCAAGCACATACTGATGTATTCTGTCTTAAAAAAATCCCTAAGTTTCTTCAGATGTGAATTTAAAAATTTTCTCATCTAATTAACCTACATATAAGTAGGAATCAAAGATAACTTTACCATTAATTTTTCCAAAAAGTTAAAAGGGATAAAAATGAATCTTCACATATAGTGCCATATTTGAAAAACTATGGTTGACATTTAAATGGCAAACAAAACTAGGAAATGCAAGTGTGTCTCTTAAATATAGAAAAAAACTACACTATGTGTGACTTAAATAAGTGAATATTTATCCTAACATTTCCAAACTCTGTCAAACAAGGTAGAACAATACTTTTTTTTTGATGACTAGATACATAAAGGTTCAGTCTGAAAAATTCATCAATAGAAAATGCATCTGTGTATGGATGTTTGCCTTTTAAACTAATGTGACTTTTATAGAAAACTGGAATACAGAGGACTCTTGGAGAACATAAAACTGAAATAGAAGACATCTTCTATACACAACACTTTAATGTATTACTAATTTTCTTTTCAAAAATGAAAAGTGATAATGAAAGTTACTTTCATTAGCGATGGGGGGAGTCTGTGTGCGCCTGCATGTGTGTATGCACATGTGTGTTATTGTTGAAGAGCAGTTTCCAAGAGCCTTCAACTAGCCTCTGAATGTGGTTATAATTTGGCACTTGACCACGTTGAATTAAACGCTCTACTCTATACTGCTATACTACTTTGTACTGTTTCATGTTTCCTGGAAAGACTGCAAGTATCTTTGAAACTGGAGGGAAGGGGGCAGGGCACAACCTTTGAAAAAATGACATAGCCTGAGTACATGACATAAACTGATTAGAACCAAATGGGTCCAAGATGGCAGACAAGTCAACTTCCACTAGACCTTGAGCCTCATTATAGCTCACTGTAACACATTAGCAAGCTAAATGACATACCCACAGTCACCATGACAGTCCCAAGGCCGACCATAAAGGTCAAAAAGTGGGCAGTGGCCTAATTCCTGGAACTCCCTGCCCCTTCCTGAAATAGCTGGAATACTCCTCCAACTCATTAGCCTATGAAATTACCCACCCCTATAAAAACTGACAACCCCATACCCTGGTGCCTTTCTCACCTTCTGAGATGGCTCACACTCTGTCTGTGGAGTGTGTTTCTCTCTAAATAAATCCACTTCTTACCTATCACTTTGTCTCTCACTGAATTCTTTCTGCAATGAGACATCAAGAACCTGAGTTTCATTAAGTCCTAAAACCAGGTGTGTGATCTCAGTTGGAAGACTGTGGGTTTTGGCCGGGTTTGAGTCCCAGCCGCATGGGTTCAAGTCCCAATCTGAGGTGCATGACTTCATCTTCAGGTTAAGAACTCCGGCTTCTATATCTTTTGTATCCTCCACAGTGCCTGCCACAATGCCTGTATTGAATTTAAAGAAATAAATTCATCCAGTGTTCCATGAGAACCAGTCCTACGAACCATCCAATCTTTGAAATAAATTATTCTCATTCTCTGAACTATAAAACCAAATGTTATTATTATTTTGTGGAACATCTTGACTCTACAATAATCTGCATTTGTATATGGTTTCAAGATGATGGTGATGATGATAAATAATCACTTTTCTGTGGTCACTCCCTGAAGAGTTTAAAGTCTCAGACACAATTTGTAAATGTAATGGCGGTAGTAAGAAAGTAACAGAAAGCAGGGAGTCCATCATCCTTGAATCTTCTGTAAGTTGTCCATAGGGTATGGAGAGACCCCTTAGGAAGGAGTTAGAGTAATCACATAGTTATCTGGGAGCTCAGACACATTAACTCATACTGATATATAACTGTTACTGGGAAACTTCTTGTCTTACCCAAATCTAAAATTAATTCCTTTTCACGTGACAGGTATTTACTAAAACTGCCTTCGTTGTGTTCTATCTGTTCCTCTTTCCTGGTTCTAGACAATTTCTGTCCCTACATCTGGATTCTGATTTACAAGCTTATGACCAACCCATGACTGTAATATCTTATTACTGAACCCCACATCTGGGTTATTGACAGTGTCACCTGATTCCAACTTTGACTCTAGCTTCCTATCAAAAGATTCAGACTCCTGTTGCTCTTGTCCAGGATTTTTAGGTGGGTCCGTTTCAGGTAGTGGTTCTTAATCCTATTGAGGGGTTCCCTGAAAAATGTATGAAAGCTGTGAACTCATCCCCTATAAAAAAGATATATATGTACACAAACACACAGATCTGCGTATAATTTCAAGAGATTCATGATCCTTTAGAGGCTCCTTTTGAGGGACGTCTACTGGTAGGTTAACCTATAGTATAAAAAAAAAAAACTGCATCTGTTTTAGTCACTACAAACAGATGCAATTAACCTTTGCTGGAGTCTGAGAAAAGCTAGTGCTTGTCTTTATCACTCCCAAGATTTTCCTCCTAAAAAAATCACCAAAGTAATATATGTACATTGTAGAAGTGTTGGAAAGCGAGGAAAAGCATAAATAAGAATTTTCAAATCACTCACAATCCCAGCACTAAAGATGCCCAATTGTCAATATTTTAGTGTACTAATTTCCAGTCTTTTTTAATTCATATTTGTTAGACTTTCACAACATCCTTCCTTCAAATTCTCCTTCACTTTTATATAAGAACCTGTTGTGCATTCAAAGACTTAGTTCAATCTTCAGGCGTATAAGAAACTTCCAGGTTGCCTAGGACTTGTCCCAGGCCTGCAAACTTTTGAGCTCTGAGTACAAATTTACCTCCCAGTTATCTTTACCTAAACAAAACATGGTCTCTAGCTGAAGGTTAGGCGTCCATCAGAGATTGCTATTGTGTCTTCTGGTTATTAGTTCTGCCATCAATGTTTGTCACTATGATGATAATTATAGTTCTGGAATCCTGAGTTCAACTCTTATCTCACTGCCACCTTCTAATTTTGTGAACTGGATAAATTACTTAACTCATCTGTGCTTCAATATTCTCATCTGTAAGATGGGAATGATGATGGAGAATAAAGGAGTACGTGGAAAGTATGTAGAGCAGACTATTACCCAGGAAGCACTCAATAGATGCTAGCTATCACTGTTATCATTTATATATTGTTGTTGTTTCCATTCCTCCATGATGTTTTCTGCGTTGTTAGTTCTACTGTCACTGTTGATTGAAGAGGTAAAGACTCCTTTTTAAACATGATCACAGCCCCCCAAAGTAACAATAGTTGCTTAACATAAAATATTCGGTGTTCATATTCCCTAATTGTCTTCCAAATGTCTTTTGTTGTTTGTTTGAATCTAGAGCAAAACAAGGTCGATACATTGCAACTGATTAACATGCATTCTCTTATGAGCAAACATTCTTTTTTTAGCCTTTAACCCCAAACAAAAATGCAGAATTTGTTTTTGTTTATGTAGCAAAAAACAACCTTCTTCGAATGAAGGAGAAGTTCAAAATGCTGTCCTGGAGGAGTCGGTGAAAATGTCAAGTCATTGCCTTTACTGAGAAGATAAGCACTTGGCATATACCTTTCTCTGAATGATAAAGAAGGAAAGGAGGAAGTGTGCTTCCTGGTAAACTTTTTTATTAGCCACAGAGAACTGAATACAAACATGATGCTAGTGAAACAAAGTGCCCTACAGTAAACAGAAATTGAGGAAATAGAAAATGGATTGTAAATCTGGAAACCATTTCTCTATTTCAGTGAAAGAGAAGATTATAAATGGCCAAACCAAATAGTCTGCTTTTAAAGTTTCCCAACGCTGGTTGGATTGATGAACCCTTCTTAGGATTTTTAATCCTAAAGCTTGAATCTAATTTAAAGTTTTTGAATTTTCAAACTTTGCTCACTCCATTCTAGTCTGTGCCTTTGGTAAAAGAAAAAAAAATCACTTGAGGTGATATAAAATTAATCAAGAGTTTCACTTTCATGTCTCATTGTAAGACTGTCTCTTACAGATTCTACCTTAAACAAAGCCCCTTTTTCATTTTAAAATGGAAAGAAACCCCAGAATACAACACACACAAAATAGTAATTACCACGTAATAGAAGCAGCAGGATAAGCACACAGTAATACAGTGCAGGAGTTAAGAATGTGGGCTGCAAAGAGAGAACGCTGTCCTCTGTTTCTTTGCCTGTAAAATGAGGACAATAAATAGAAGCTGCTTCATAGAGCTGCTGCTGGGATCACCCATGAGATCATGAGAAGCACCCAGCACCGGCTAACACTCTGTAAAGGCTGGTTATTATTATGATGAGAAAGACACAGGAAGGGATCTTTTGTCACAACTGGTTCTATCAGGAGAGGAGCTTACTTCATGGTAACAGTGTGAGTCAGTTACCAGAGAAGGCAGCAAGCTCCCTGCACACATCCCTGTCACACCGCCTCCAAGACACTACTACTATTAACAACACATTGTTAAAAGAACCCAGGTAAAAGAACTATCCTACACAGGCAGTGTTAAACGGTTTCCCTCTCTGGTGTTCTAAACATTTGAAAATAGTACAAGAAATGGCTCTGTGTATAGTTAAGTTCTAGGTAAGACAATGCTGTGGTAAGTGAACTAAACAGAAATTAACCTGAAATTGGACTCTGATCCCCAAGGGAACCCGCCTGTGCAGCCCAGTCCTTACTGGCCCTGAGGAGCAAAAACAACCTTGCTTCCATCTCCACTGTGATCTGACTAGATATGATCTAAGCTTTGAACAGTGCATTTCAGATCATGCATAATACACATTAGACAACACTAAGCAGGGAGCTTCAGGCTGGGGTGTGCACCCCAATAAAGAGGAACTGACACAGGAAAATGAAGACCTAACATTTGTAAATTCAGCCTTTCACTATTCTCTCATTTCAGTCACACAAGTTTCCTTCTGTTAGGTCCCTCTCAAATAATTGCAATAATATAGTAAGTTAATCAGTTAACAAAAAGGGGAGGGGGTAGTTATTCATAGTATCAAAACATTCTTCATTTTAAATGATTTGTTGCATAATTCCTTTTAAATAGACCTTCCCTCACAGTGTGAGAATCCGCAGCCCTCCCCAAGCACCTGGCCCTCTCCATTACTCTTCTACTCCTTGAGAAAAGGAGGGAGAAAGAGATCTGCAATGAAAATTTCCTCATTAATAACTTAATCTTATGTTTCTTTAAATGCTTTCTAGTTTTAAAGGATTTTCAGAGCCACTGTGATATCATAGTTAAGCTTTGTACAAGGTGGTATAAATCATATTATACCCACTTGAGAGGTGAGAAAAGCTACATATAGTAATTGAGTACATGTGAGACCTGAACTCAAGATCTTTTCAACCAAGCCCTATGGTCTGGAGCTGGAAGCAAGTGACCCTGTTCTCCTGCTCACTAGTTTTGTGCTGCTGCTTTTCCTGCCTTTGGTGAGTTGGTTCCAGGCATCTCCTCAGTCCTCCCCAGTTAATTCTGATTCATGCTTCGGCTCATGTAATTACTAAAATGGGAAGGACTTGAGTGAACCAACATTCAGTCAATCAGCATTTAGTGAACGCCAACTAGAAGACAGACCTTTGAAGAGTTTTAAGCAAAGAGAAACGTAATCTTCCTTGTCACTTAAAAAGACTTCAGTGAGATTATCACTTTATCAATTTGAGCCAATTATCTAAAAACAATATTTGCATATTAGCTGTACTGGGGTCCCTAGCTAGCTGTGCTCTATCCCTGTTTGTAACTCTGGAAATAAACTTCAAGTGGTTTCTTTAAGAAAGCTAAGGCTTAGAAAATGTCTCTGCACAGACTTGATAAGGTTTCCAATTGTACCTTGGTAAAAATCTCATTTCTTAAATCACTTATTCAACATTAAGTCATTGTACAAACTTGCACCTGATGCAAGAAGATGAGTTAGACGCAACAGTTCTTAACCTAAAGGAGGTCAGAGCCTAGAAAAAGAAGACCAATGCCCACTTTGAGCTCTCCAAGGGCCCCCAGGCTCTGAACAGTCAGCCCCCACAGTTCCCTGGGCCAGAGATGGAACCCACCTCCCCACACCCGTGGTGCAGGCACACTGGCCTTTTTCTTTCATTTCTACAAACTCTCCTCACTCCCTCCCCCTCTGGACCTTGCGTAAGTCCCAGTTCTCCCAGCCTTAAAACTGCACCAGGCTCCCAGTCTACTTAGCTCCTCCTTCAACCTCAGCTCCTGCCCTGCTGCCTTCTCTGACTTGCAGAACTGGTCAAATCTCCCCATTAAACCCTCTACCACCTGAGACCTTGTCACATTTGTAGTTCTACATGTACTTGTGTGATTGACTGTCTGCTCTCAGGTGCCTACGTTCCTGGCACAGCAGGGGCTGGTTTTAGATGCCAGCGCCTGGCACTCAGTAGGCCCTCCAGGAATGAAGACTGAACTGTCAAATGGGGCTGGACCTAAGAGGCCCGGGCTCTGTGGGCAGGACAGGATGGAGGGGGTGAGGGGCTCCCCTGAGCTTCCTTACCACCAAGACAGGCCTCCTGGCTCCCATCTTGGCGCTTGCCTGAAAACGTAAAAGTTGTTTGTCCCAAGTCCCCGAGAGACTGTACGCCCCTAGAGAGCAGACATTCCACACTATTTAGCGTTGTGCCCCCAGCACCTGGCTGTGCCTGTTAACTCACTATGAGATACACTTAGGAGATATTAGCCATTGCCGGCATTAATGAATGCATTCTGGAGGGTGGGACAAAGTGAGAGACGTTATCCAGGGCTTCAAACAAACGTTTAAGCTTGAGTTGACTCTTGAGGGAATATAAGCGACGCTACCCCCAACCAAAGACTGAAAAACAAAAAGGAAATCTGCCTTCTCCCTTCCCCTGCAAAACAAAAACAGTAAAACCTCTTAACCAACGTCTTCACCTTTCCAGGCCTCCACTGTCTTCTGTCCCCGCACTTGACGGGCGCTCTCTGGACGTGTACACAGTCACTGCGGAGACTGCCATCGCGGCGACGCCGCCAGGCATTTTCTGACCAGGGAGCGACTTTTCTGAGGAGGTATGTGGTTAGACCCCCTCTCGCGGAGAGGCTATTTAAGACCCTCACAGGGAAAATAACGGGATTTATAAACAGGGAGGTAAGGGTCTTTGCTTCCGTCCCTTCGCTGGCATTTTGGAGCCCGGTCCTCCCACGCCGAACTGAAGCTCTAGCCATCCGGCCCTGCCGAAATGCAGCAGCCTGAAGGCCGAAGCCCCGTCCCCGCCGCCCCTCCCCCACCTCAGCGGTCTCGGCACGCAGGCGCGGAGGCGCGCGCAGAGCGGCGCGCCTGGGGGCGGGGCGTGCGCGGTCCCCTTAAATACGGCGGAGGGGGCGGTGCGAAGCTGCCGCGGCGCTGCTGCCCAGTCGGCGCCAGTTCCTGCCACTGTCTCCTCGTGGCGCGATCCTCGAGCCTCGCTCTTTCTCCGGCGGCGGCTGCGGCGGTGGCGGCGGCTGCAGCAGCAGGAGAGAGCGGAGGCGAGCGGGCGGCGGGCTCCATGGAGAGCGGCGGACGCCCGGGAAGAGGCGACGCTTCCTCTCCGGCACCCGGGCTCCAGTGACCGGCGCTCGCGCCCAGCACCGCGTCGGAACGGCCGCCAGCTCCGGGACTGACCCGGCCTCGCTGCCCTTCCCTGCGCCGCCGCCTCGCCTTCTTGCTCCCCGACTCGCCCTCGCCCCCACTCCCCGGCCGGGTGGCGGCGGCCAGGCCCCCGCGGCGGCGGCCGGAGCAGCAGCGGCAGCAAGAGCCCGCCTCTATGATGAAGTTCAAGCCCAACCAGACGCGGACGTATGACCGCGAGGGCTTCAAGAAGCGGGCTGCGTGCCTGTGCTTCCGGAGCGAGCAGGAGGACGAGGTGAGGGCGGTCGGCGCGCTCGGTGCCCTCCTCGGGGGCGCCGGGGCGGGGTTGGGGTGGGTGTTCGGGCTGGCCGGAGTAGGAGGGTCCTTGCCCTTGCCCTTCCCTTTTTGCATCCCCTTCCCAGCCGACCCTCCGTCTGGCCCCAGGGCTGGAAGGGATTAGCCCACTCCCTCCTTCTCTCCCGCCCTCCCTCCCTCCTTCCTTCCTTTCTCTGGGTTGATTGTGGAAACAAAGGGGCTCGCCCAGCCCTATGCTCTCCCACTGGGTCGTGGTTAGGACAGGAGGCCGAGACGCCTCCTGGCCCCCGGAAAGGTCCCGGGCCGTCTAGGTCCCGCGTAGGGGGAGTTACCACTTTAACCTGCGAACTGAGCGTGGAGCGAGATAAAACCTTGAGTTGTAACAGAGAGGGTAGCAATGGCGTGAGTGTTGCAGCCCAAGCCCTTCTGCCTCTGTTACATTTTCCTCCCGTTACAGCAGTTTGCGGTTTCAGATAAATGTAGGCATGATTATGGAATATCCAGTCCCCGTGCTTTAAAATAAAAACTCATTCGATCTAGTTCTGTCATTTCCACTTTCAAGTGGATCCTTTAACTTACAAGCACTTGGCATATTTATACTTGATTTTTTTTTTTAAAACAAGGCCTACTCTTGGAAAGTTTTCTGGCTATAGAGTGATGGGTAGTGAAAAATGTGGAGTCACACCAGAAGGGAGAAGATGGACTAGAGTTGGGCAAAGTTACCATTTTCAGACAGTAATCTCTAGCTCTCTGCATATTTTTCAGAGCTGCTTTGCTATGTTTGGCTTGACGTCTGGAGAGAAGCAGTCTTTTTCTAAAAGGAAGCAGCAGTCAGTCTTCTGTAATTCACCCATCAGCATTGGGTTGATAGTGAGGCCGTTGAGGTTTTCCTGGAGAACAGTTTTTATTTATTTGTTACATTTATTTAATTTAAAAATGGTTCACTGCTTTAAATTTCCATAGAGCAATAATAGTCGATTGGTAGCCGATGAAAATCTTTTAGCATTGCCACTTCTAAAATGGTTAGACAGGGAAAGCATTAACATTCTGAGTTCTACTTCCATAACCAATTATGTCCAATAAAATTACAGGCTAAAGCTGGAGACGGGAATTTAATGGCTTCCTTATTGCCAGTCCCTGTAGTTAGGGTGAGTATGACATAGCGTACTCTCAGTGGCTTAGTTGTTCTTACTATGCTAACAAAGATCAAAGTGCCTCAGAATGGTGCTCTTCAAACTCTTGTCTTGCCTTTATTTTTTGAAAAGAAACCAAGCCCTTTAGTGCTGATCCGGTGCTCAGTTGGGGGTCTCTAAGTGGTTAAACTTAAATTCCAGAAGAGTTTTCAAGGGAAATTGGTGTCTTTGAACTGGGCCTATTTAGGAGAGCCAGAAAGTAGAGAGGGAAAGGTTTTTAGCATTTACAGAGTCAACAAGCTTTAAGTGCATTCTGTTAAAAAGATTAGAAGGTCCTTGAGGGAAGGACCATGTTAGGACAAAGCAAACTTTGAATATAAAATAATACAGTAGCCAGAAGTGATCAAGATAGGTCAAGAATCTTACCTGATTGGCTCCCTATTGTGTAATTATTTTCTTAGTTGGGTGCTTACTAGGTGCTGGGCACTGCCTGAAGACCTTTAAGTTTGTTACATTTAATCCTCTTAGTGCAGGTTTATAGGTGAGGAGACAGTTGCAGAGCATAAGTACTTTGCCCAAAATGATGTAATTAGGAAGTGGTAGAGTTGGAATTCAGCATCGGGTCCCTACTCCTGATGCTGGGCTCTTAACACAGGGCTCAGTCCCTAGCGACTGGGCACACGAGATTTGCTTGAATGAGTGAGATTTTGTGAGGCTGAGCTTGGAAGACTTTGCGAAAGTAGTGACTTTGAAGTCTTGCCATAACGTGAACTTGGAATTCAGGCTTTGTAAAAACAAAAGTTCCCAGGGGAAGATATGGGAAATGGGAGGAAATTGAAATGATCTGTATTGTGTGAATGGTAAAGCAAAGTCTGAGGAGAGCTTCAGAAGTTAACCTTAGCAAATAAATGAGTTGTTTTTGTGCTTTGAAATTGTTTCTACTGTAATAAATGCTAAATTCCTAGCCTCTGGTTGACTCAAGAGACCAGTGCCATTATAAAATGAAGTAAAGAGCAAGATTTGGAGAATTTAGTAGATAAGTTCATTGCATAAAACTTTGACAACCTGGAGGTTGTGAGACCAAGTGAATCGGTTTGTTAGAGAATATGCTCTTTAATGTCTGGTTTAGATCTTCAAGATCTTCATTTCTGTAGTTGTGTTTATAGAATGTAAGTTGAAATAAAATAGTAATTGCCGTTTGACCCTCAAAAGCTATGCAGTATTCTAGTCTGGCTGTCTGTACTGAAGGGGGTCTCAGTAGACCTTACTTTAGAATAGGTTATTGTAGGAAGGAAAGATGTTCTAACAACAGGAGTCTTTATTCTTTTGGGTGTGGTTTTATGTACTTTCCCATTGTATCTCTTTCTGCCCTGTGAGCTAAATAATAAGCATTAGCATTTGTATAGGAAGAAATTAGGCAGCAGAAGTAACTTGTCTCGAGGTCACAGAAGCTGGCAGATCATTTTGAGCCCCTTTATTTCTAAATCTCATGTTCACTTGATCCTCTCTCCAGCTAGTTATTTCTGTGGGGAACCACCCTAACTTTTGACAGTTGGGCTTCCAGTCAAGGCAACAAGTAAGTGTTCCATAGAGTAGCTGGGATACTCTGCTTGTGCAGTGAAAGTGGACAATACATTCACAAAAGGTAACCCGAAATGGATTCCATTGAACATATTTGCATAAATGATAGTTGGAACAGGGATGCAAAGATGAAAAGTGTCACCTGGTAAGGAACATGCTGTACAGCAGGAGGTTAGACAAATAATTGATAAAAAGGAAATAAAATAAGGTTAAAAGTACCATCAGGTACTCCAGGGTTAAGATTCAACGTGAGTCATTTGGAGTTGGATTTCAGTGAGTGGGAAAGGAAGGACCAAGCATCACAAACAGCAAGACTTGGGGCTGTGGTCTAGTTAAGCTGCAGCTTAGGATAGCATAGAACAAATAATGGCTGAAAAACAAAGAGCACCTTAAATGTAAGGTTAAGGAGTTGCTAGGCAAGAAAGGAACTCTTACTTTTGGACAAGGAATATTTTGATTTTAGATGTATTCAAGTTTGAGAATGATCTGGCAGCAAAATAGGCTAGAATTCTAAAGAGAGAAATAGAAATGACTTGATCCTGGGTGGAATCCAGGCACAGTTGCAAGTGGGAAACATAGACAAAGAGTCTTAAGAACTTCCATTTGGACTTTTTGTTCCAATTAACTTTTTTTTTTTTGTGGTACGCGGGCCTCTCACTGTTGTGGCCTCTCCCGTTGTGGAGCACAGGCTCCGGACTCGCAGGCTCAGCGGCCATGGCTCACGCGCCCAGCCGCTCCGCAGCATGTGGGATCTTCCCGGACCAGGGCATGAACCCATGTCCCCTGCATCGGCAGGCGGACTCTCAACCACTGCGCCACCATGGAAGCCCCCAATGAATTTTTAAGCTCCCTGAGCCAGGGGCTGCATTCTACAGATAGTAGAATCTCAATGCAGAATGTATGTTTCCAAAATGTCTGCATTCTACAAAATCATGCACTAAAACTAAGACTTGCTGGGAAGAGTAGAGTCTCAAAGCCTACGGAACTCTAAAACCAGAGCTCTCATAAACAAAAACTAATATTAATACTTCTCCCTACTAGCATTTTAACCCCTAGGATCAACAATCCTTTTCAGACATATATTCTGGGACTCTTACTTCCTCAGAGATTTAAGTCCTTGAAGATGCTTCAAATGGAAACCACTTTCATCAGAATTAACTATCCAAAGGTAGCCTTTTCTAAATCCAGGAAAATGTCACCAGCCCTCTTCATCCGGGCCCGCAGCTCTCCCAGACCTAGAGAAGGGCTACTTCGCCTACTCAGCCAGCCACTTCCTTCAAGGGAAGGCACTTCTGTATGATTCGCCTCTGGTTTTATTCTTGTGATTTTGGTTTAGCGCCAGGGCATTCTCTAATTTTGTAAAAGTTTACCTCATCACTTCAGAACATTAACATGCTAGGAGAAAAAGTCATGGTCAACCCAACTTAGCATTATCTACCAATCCATATAATCTAATTTGGGTTAAACACATTTTCAACACAATGCACTGTTATTTCTGATCTTCTTATAGCACTCTGCCTCTATAGCCCAAAAAAGTAGTACTAGTTTGCTTAGTAATAGCAGTTGGTAGTGGTTAGTGGATATAATAACTATTGTTGTAACTTACTATCTTTTAAAATGTGTATGTGTGTAGTAGGTGTTCCTAATATGCTGCGGGCCTAATTTTGGCTAAATGCCTATGAAACAGTTAAGTACGGTAGAGCTAGTTTTAACCATTCATGCTATCCTTATTCATGATAATGTGGGAGGAAAGAACAACAACCCCAAAACAGCTTCTAAATAGCTACAATTCACAAAATAAAATTCTTCATTCTTAGATTTAGGCATCACTTGAGGGGTTCTCTGGATAGCTTTGTTTTTTCTAGGAAAGAAGCGGTAGTTTGTAGTGACTAGTTGTTTGCGGCAGCAGGCCATGACCCAGAGCGGTTCTAAGGGTAAAAGCTGAAACACGAAGGGCAATTTGGGGCCCCTTGGTGTAGGGAACTAACAATCCCATGTACCTCCAGCCTCTGAGGGCATGACTGCATTATATAGACATTGAACGGCGTTTTCTAGTTTACACGCTTTTACGCATCCCCAGTGAGGAGGACTTGGCAATATAGGGTATAGAATCTATATTATAGGTTATTCCAATTCACAGACAAAGCTTTGTCCAGCAAGACTCAGGACTGGTTCCAAGTGGACCACTGTCACTATACTGTTGCTACTAAAAGTGAGGAATACTTCTGTTCCAAATCTTAAAATCTTAGGTATCTAAGAAAAAGACAAATGTGAGAAATGACTTCTCAACAATGCCAGGTGAATAGTGTTTTATTCTGATAAATTGCCCAGTACATGAAGAGGGATAAGGTCTGATAGTGCAGTAGGAGGAATGCTGATATGAAGGTGGTCAGGTTGAATCAGGGGAAGAAGTGTCTTCACTTTTCACCACTCTAATGCCATTGGCTTTGGGGTTTGAGTGTGATTCAAGTCCAGCACTACAACTTGAGTGGGCGGACTAGCCTCCTTTTTATAAATCTTTCCTTTGGTCTCAGCTTTGGCTTATCTGGAAGGTTAAAATGTTTACTTTCATCTTTGTCATCTTGTCACTAATGTGGTGACAGACTGTCAACTTGTTGGGTGCATAAAATCTTATATGCCTAGAAAAGTAGTTGAAATGGAATTTAAAACCTGTGAATGACCATGTATGGATCTGTCAGCTGTTGATGTATCCTCTTACTGAATAAGCTTTTGTAACCTATCTTTTGTTACTTCAGTGATACCGTTCTTTTTTTTTTTTTAAGCATTGGTCATTTCCTTAATAAATAACGGTAATATATAAGTATAAATATATTCATATCCATATATATGTTTAGTGGCAAATATCAGTAGACTTACTTCATAGCAACTGCTCTGTACCCTCATCCCTTTTGTCTTTTACACCTTATCCCCACTCCCTTCACTCTCTCTCACTTCCTTACAGTGTAGATTGTTTTAACCTCCAGCAAATTTCACCACTTTCTCTCAGATTTTGCATCACAGACGTCTAAGAGGCAACCTAGGATTTTGGAGCCTGTAAAATAATGGATTCTTTTTGGAAGTCTGAGGGAAGAAAGAAGTTTGTAAAAGTTAATGCAACCATAGAATTTAAAAATTGTGATAAGCATTATTTTGAGACAAAGTATAGATGGAAGTGCATAGTCTGAGAACCCTTTTCTCTAGAAGTTTTTGTTTGTTTTTAGTAACACCATTCTTAGAGCATTAGTTAGCATTGCTAAAGCTACATTATAGATCTACTACATTGGGGATGTTATAGAATGTTTAGATGGCTTTGCAGGGGGTGAGAGGGAGATATTGAATAATAATGCTTTGTGATATGGTTCTATAGGTTTTGATTCTTCCAATGTGTAGAAGGGGTTTTAATTGTCCTTGTTTCTGCTTATGGTGTTCAGATTTGTTTCTTCTACCCTGGCAGACCTCTGCCGTAATTCTGTTTATTCTTGTCTATGGAATATATCCCTCAGTTCTTGCTCTTTTTTTTTTTTTTTTTTTTTTCTGTATGCGGGCCTCTCACTGTTGTGGCCTTTCCCATTGCGGAGCACAGGCTCCGGACTCCCAGGCTCAGCGGCCATGGCTCACGGGCCCAGCCGCTCCGCGGCATGTGGGATCTTCCCTGACCGGGGCACGAACCCATGTCCCCTGCATCGGCAGGCGGACTCTCAACTGCTGTGCCACCAGGGAAGCCCTCTTGCTGTTTCTTAATCACCATCCTCCTTCCCCCCCCCACACCCCCCATGTAGCCTTGACCTCATTTGAACTCCAAATAAAGTACTCAGGACGAGTAGGCAAGTACTTAATAACATACTGGTTTCCAAATCTGTACCATCACCAAAGGCTCGTTATCAGATCTCTTAAGTTAGTTGTTTAGATGCTGATCATCTAAACATTTAGATGGTATACCTTAGGTATTACTCGTTTTAAATTGACCATTTTTTTAAAAGATACATTTGAAGTTAATGGTGTAATCAAATCTAATCACTTTGGAATGTCAGGAGACTCTGGCAGCACCAAAAGTTCTTGATTTCAGCTAAATCATTGGGAAGAGAAGCTTAGTCATATGATAGTGATCTCCTGTAGATAAAGATTTGGTTTTAAATCGGAAGCTTAAGTGTTAGTTCAAAAACAGGCACAGACTGTACTAATTGTTTTTCAACATCATTAACCTTATGTAATTTAGTTCTTAAAGACTGTCTTGGTCAAATAGGAACATAATAGTCATTGACCTAGATATATGACGCTGAATTTCATTTTTTCAGAACTCAAAACATTATAAATATTGATGGTTTTGAAACTCCCTATTTACTAAATGAAGATGTACTTTTTTGGTGGCTAGCCACCTGCACTGTCCTGTTCCATTATGAAGGTAATCAAGGAGGTTGCTTAGAGAGCATAGCATTGTGTAGTAAGAACGTTGTTTGGATAATAGAAACCAGATTATCCCTAACTCACACCTAGTAACCAGGAAAAGAGGCTTCCAACTCTGTGGTCAGGACTGGTGGTTACCATTTACTTCTCCCTTGATGTAAGATATAACACTTTGGTACCTTAAACATTTTTGTTTTAACTTAAAAACTTACATTCATTTGCCAGTCTTGATAATAGGGTCAGAGTCTTTGAATACCGTAGATTCTTGGCAAGTCTCGTTTTTGAATAAAATACAAAGGTGAAATCTGATGTGCAGTTCACTTTGTACAGAGTAGAATTTTAACTTTCTGGATTTTTAAAATTTCCTTCTTGTAGTCTTTTTTTAGTATCTCATCCATACTTAATTTGATAGCAATTTTTTAAATGTATTTATTTTTATTATTTATTTTTGGCTGTGTTGGGTCTTCGTTGCTGCATGCGGGCTTTCTCTAGTTTCAGCAAGCAAGGGCTACTCTGCGTGCTGTGTGCGGGCTTCTCGTTGTGGTAGCTTCTCTTGCGAAGCATGGGCTCTAGGTGTGCAGGCTTCAGTAGTTGCAGCACATGGGCTCAGTGGTTGTGGCTCGTGGGCTCAGAAGTTGAGGCTCGCGGGCTTCAGTAGTTGTGGCACACGGGCTCAGTAGTTGTCGCTCACAGACTTAGTTGCTCCACAGCATGTAGGACCTTCCCAGACCAGGGCTCGAACCCGTGTCCCCTGCATTGGCAGGCAGATTCTTAACCACTGCGTCACTAGGGAAGTCCTTGATAGCAATTTTTAATAACACATTTTTAATGAATCTTTGCAGACCCATTTTTGGTAATTCCTTCTTGCTGTCATTTATCATTAACTGTCAGTAATTATAAAAACAAGTACAACTGGCAAAATTTGGGGAGCAAGCTTATCTTTTTTTTTAAAATTTATTTATTTTTTGCTGGGTTGGGTCTTTGTTGTGCTCAGGCTTTCTCTAGTTGTGGAGAGCAGAAGTTACTCTTTGTTGCTGTGTGCTGGCTTCTCATTGCGGTGGCTTCTCTTGTTGCAGAGCACGGGCTCTAGGCGCACGGGCTTCAGTAGCTGTGGCTTGCGGGCCCAGTGGTTATGGCTCGCAGCCTCTAGAGCGCAGGCTCAGTATTTGTGGCACACGGGCTTAGTTGCTCCGCGGTATGTGGGATCTTCCCGGACTGGGATCAAACCCGTGTCCCTTGCATTGGCAAGTGGATTCTTAACCACTGCGCCACCAGGGACATCCCAACAAGCTTGTCTTGATAGGCTAATTCAACTCAATTGGTGGGAAAGCAGAAGAGCTAGTAATGGCCAACAGTGAGTATTTAGTCTAGGACCTAAGGTATTTAATACTAACACTCAACAGTCTTGAAAGGATAGTTACTTCTTTTTACAGAGGACGACACTGGTACCCATCACCATGTGCATCAAGGAATGAAACACATCTTGTTTATGATTAGTAGAGTTATAAACATCTTCAAGTTGAAACCTGTGCTTTCTAGTTCTTGCTAGATTTGTTTACTCTGGCTCTTTAGTTTCTAATTTTGATACATAAGCCCTGTTTGCTAATACTTAAGAAAGCTTAAATTTAAGGCTGTCTTACATTTTACTTTACCAAAATTGCTATATTTGGACTTGGTGGTTCCCTCAGTGTCAGCCATTAGTACTTTAGCTAAGGCTTTGTCAACTGTTGGGTTAATTTACAGTGCTTTCTCTGGACTTGCCACTGTTCTGCCAGTTATATACTTGGAGGAGTGATGCTGGTAGGAGCAGTAGAGTCCTATCCAGATCAAGAATGAGAGAAACGGAGCTCAGATCACTGGAGCATTAGTTGATCCACTGCTCTGTGGTGATGGTGTGTCCATAGGCAAAGGTGTGCTGCTTTTTTTCAAGTTGAGGGGGATTGTGCACCTGGACAGGTGTTCCCTCATCTTCCAACCCTGTTTTAGAGGTTTGGGGGAAAGGTGGGACTTGCTAAACTACTGCTGTCAGCCTGGAACTTTCCATTTGGGGAAGGTTGAGTTCTGGCAACTTACTCAAGTAGGTGAATTCTGGGCTGGCTGTGAACTCCCGAGGGCCATCCGTTCCTCTGGCAGTAGGGAGGAAGCTGGGCAGACAGCTGGCACAGTGTCAGAAAACCAGAACCTGCATTGGGGATCAAGCTTTGCTCTCAGTTGATTGATTTCTGGTGAGAATTCTTTGCATTTACTTGAAGGCAATATACTAAGGTAATTTTGCAGACATTTTTGTTCAAGTTGGTCAAGATGTTACCTTCATGAACATTATTTGGTTACTTATCATAGCCTTTCTCCACCCCCCCCAACTTCGGTGAATTCTAACCTAACCTGGCACACAAATTTTCACTTATAGGATGAATTTATATTTCCTGTTTCAGATACCATTAAAAAGTGAACTAATAGGATACTACTCTGTGATAATATAGTGTTTGTTTTTGTTTGTTTGTTTTTAAGTGTGTGCACATTTCAATCTTAATGCCGTTCTTGACCCAGATTTGCAGAGTTTCCTGCAAAGGCCAAACAGTGTTTTAGGCTTTGTGGGTCATACCGTTTCTGTTGCAGTTGCCCAATTCTGCTGTTGTAGCATGGGGAAATGAATGTGAATGTGCTTCTGGGGCTGGGGTTTACAATTATGGTCGATCTTGCAGGTGCTGTTGGTGAGCAGCAGTCGGTACCCAGATCAATGGATTGTCCCAGGAGGAGGAATGGAGCCCGAGGAGGAGCCTGGCGGTGCTGCTGTGAGGGAGGTTTATGAAGAGGTAAGATGAAGAGTAGCATGTTCTGGGTGAGATTCACAAACAAGGCACTTTGCTGCGTACACCGGGGAGAAGGCAAGAAGACAGGCAGATCCCACAGGTGCTGTTTGGTTGTCTAATTCAACATTTTAAAGCATGTGACTACAGCTAGTGCTTTGCTAAGCAGATTTTTTTTTCTACCTGGTAAAAATAGACAGTAAGTCTGATTGGTGATCAACATATAACATGATGGCCTTGCCCCAGAGCAAGGTTTGTATTAACTGAACAAACATGCACAGAGACATTCCTCATATGCTACAGTTCCTTTTCAAATGAATAAAAAAGCCAGTTGCTTTTATTTTACTGGCTTATTCTTAAAGTTCAGTAAAATAAGGGCACACACGTGCACAAAAGCACACTTGGCCTGCCTGTCTTCTCACACCTGATGAGAGGTAGAACTTGCTTTTACTCAGGGGCAAAACAGCATAGATCAAGTGCCATAAAAACTTGAACAGCATTTAGGGCATAAATGAGAAGTGAATGGTAAGGCTCTCATTGGGTGTTGGTGCATAATTGGAAAGGTTTCCTAGAGACGGGTCTTAAGGGATGAGCATCCTCTAGGAGACAGCATGTGCCAGTTTGTTATTTTGCAGTATGGGTTTGAATGGGGCACACACTGAAGTTCCAGTGTCACAGTACTAGGTAAAAGGAACAGAACTGTGCAGTGGAAGTGTAACACATAGAAAGAAAATAACTTGCATATAAATTTTGTTATGTAGAGGTAAAATTTTTACATTTCATCTTTTTTTAATAGGCTGGAGTCAAAGGAAAATTGGGCAGACTCCTGGGCATATTTGAGGTGAGTTACAAAAGTAATCCTCATCTTGCTGATGATAGAATTAATGATTTCTTCCTTCCTAACAGGCCAGCAGCCTGAACTAGACATTCCCTACTTCTGGCAGCAGCCTGAACTAGACATTCCTCTAAAACTATCAGTAGGCAAGCAAGTCATAAGGATTAGGAGGGAGGGAAGTAAAAGCTGCTTGACTTTCGTATACCATGAATTTTATACAGCATTATTACAGTGGTAATTTGTTTTATATGACAATGCAGTGGGGCTGATATAGACAGACTTACCTCTTGGTTCACTGTATACAGTTTAGGTATAGACTTTTTAGGAGGTGATATCCTCAGTATCACCTAAGGGCTTAGGTTTCTCATGGATAGTGTCTTGAAATGTACCCTTTGCCTTCAGCATGTAACATTGGGTGATATACATAATGACTTTATCCTGAAAGGACACCATGAGGATGCAGAACTCAGATACACAGACTAGATACTAGAAGCGTAGAATTTTCTTGTATAATTTGTTATGACTGAAGTCAGAATGGAATTTGTGGAGAGGAAATTTGGAAGTGACAAGTATTCTATGGAAAGTGGGGAGAAATGAGGTCAGGTCATGAGACCCAAGCTGTTCTCAAATATATTTTCATCCAAAATTCAGACCTAGATACATGGTATATCAGACACATTGTGACTTTTTTTTCCCCCAAGATACTATTTAAGTGTTAGTTTAGTCCTGCTGGTAGGACTACGTAAATACAGTCCTTACAGATTTTAATTTTAAGCCTTTTACAGGGATTCAGAAAAAATTCTGATTGTACAGCACTTGATAGAATTGATGACTTCCAGAATACAGTAATTGTTAAGAATAAAGTTCTTAAGATACTATTCAGAATTTTGCAGAATTCAGCACTTGCTTTAGCCAGTTAAATAGCACCATCTCCTGGTTAAACTGGAAAACATATTGCGAGTTTTCTTTCATTCTCAAAGACAAGACACTGAATGAGTGGATTGCTCAGGTGATTTGTGGTAGAAAAAAAATAGGGCAATTATCTAAAGTCTTAGACTATAGCAAACAAGGCTAACTTTAGTCAAGATGAAGATGAGCCCCTTCATCTTAAGGCCAACTTGGGTTTAATTTTGAACCTAGAGACAAGGCTAGGCAGCAGTTTTAATATGGTTAAAAATTGAGTTTGGGCATATAGGACTAAAATATCAATGTAACATTCCAGAAATGGACTATCCTAGGTATTATTCTCAACCTTTGCTGCGCATAGTTCACCTGGAAGCTTTTAAATACTTAGGCCTCCTCTCAGACTCACTGAATCAGTGTTTCTTAAAAAAAATTTTCATCCTGGGTGATGAAGTAGATGGTCAAGGTTGAGAGGCCCTGGTCTAGGTTAATAGGGCTGTGCTCTGTATGCATCTTGTGACCCTCTAAGAGGCATGTTCTAAAGGAACTGGGGCTATTTGCTCTTCTACAGAGGTCCTAAAGGAAGCAGTTTCCATAGTCACAAAAGACTGTTGGGATTAGCCCACAGGAATAGGACCTAGGATAAAGATGACAGGAATGCAGTTCTTTTAATATAGATTCCATTCCAATCTTAAGATTTTCTTTATGAAAATTGTCTAATGGACAGAAATCAAAGTGCTAAAAGTTTAGTATTGGGAGCTAATTTCACCATTTCAAATACTTTGTCTCATATAAACTCACTTTTAGGCTGGGTTATATGACTGAGTATACTTGCCTATATTGGCAAATAGACTATGCTAATGTATGCCACACTGAATTTTTCACACGAAAATGTGTATATGGCTAGCTCTTGTAGATTAAAATGCTTTTCTTTTTATATTCAAGCAGAACCAAGACCGAAAGCACAGAACATATGTTTATGTTCTTACTGTCACTGAAATATTAGAAGACTGGGAAGATTCTGTTAATATAGGTAAATTCCCTTTCCTTTTGCTATCTGAATTCCCTTAATTCAAATACTACATATGTGTATTCAGTTTTCATCTTAAATTATTTTGGGTTACTTTTTAGAGAAGATCAATATACATCTCCAAATTTGAATTATCTTAAAGTTGTTCCCCAATATATTGTTGTCTAAAACAACAATACATTCCCAAAAACATAGTCATTATTTGTGGAGACAGTTGAGGGGGCATTGTTAATAGTGTATAGCTTTTTAAAATTGACCTCATTATTTTTTATTTTTAGTAACCAATTTCATACTGTTTTTTAGGAAGAAAGAGAGAGTGGTTCAAAGTAGAAGATGCCATCAAAGTTCTCCAGTGTCATAAGCCTGTACATGCCGAGTACCTGGAAAAACTAAAGCTGGGTTGTTCTCCAACCAATGGAAATTCCACAGTCCCTTCCCTTCCAGATAGTAACACCCTGTTTGTAACTGCTGCACAGACCTCTGGGCTGCCGTCTAGTGTAAGATAGAGAGAATTGGAAGGACCTCTTCCACCATGTGCAGTCTCGTGGGCAGAGGCTTTATTATCCTTGGCAAACATCTGAATGACGCTTGCAAACTGTCTGAATTTGCCATGCAGGATTTTCAAACAATCTGCATGTTTTTCAGATGCTTTCAAATCTTCTTTAAAAAAAAAAAAATAGTGTAAAATATTTTAATAAGCCAAAGCCATGTGGAATTTTTTTTAGATGCCTTAACTGTGCCCCCAGCCCACCAACCTTATTATTTTGGTTGGCATTTTCACAGCATTTTTTTTTTCAGTTTTTTGTCCATTTGATGTCAGTCTGTGGTTTTTGTCAGATCAGCTTATTTGTGGGTATATTTTTCCCCTAAATTGTTTTCTCTTTCACAGTATTAACATATTCAACAAATCCTTCTGTTGTGGGAATTTATGACAGTAATTCTTGATATTAAAGCAGTCCATCAACCCAAAAACTTGTTTCATAGGATCACAATTTTGATTCATAAATTCCAGATTTGGACTATTTCTATATGGCCCTATTTTTGGGAATTTGTCAACTCATTTGTCTCAGTTTTCACAACCGGTATTATGTCCCTAACTACCTGATATGGCCAATTCCCTTAAAACTCAATAGTCCTTTAACACAAAGTTTAACTCTGTAGAGCTGGTGATTGTTAGGCAGGTACAGTAAGCAAAATGCATGTAGTACATAACATCACGAAAACTGTATTCATGGAATTTGAGTTAGCATGCTCCATTGCCAATTCCCTTCATCCATAATCTCTCTTTACACAGAATACATGAGAACCATATTTCCTTCAATGTAAATTGCTTTTAAAAACATATTTCCAGTTTTTTAATTTAGTGACATCTCTTCAGTTAAACTTGCTGGTTACCACCTTAAATGCCAGTCAGTGCTGACTGCATCACAATTGAGTGAAATGGCCTCTTGTTCAGCTGTTACAGACCTAGATTGTTAAGGCACCTTAGAACATCTCATCTTTTACAGCTGGTTAGTAGGTACTATTTATCATATAACTAAATATTGGGGCACTGGAACATACCTGAATTAAGAATTACTTTGTCTTACACTTGTCTTTATAGTCACTTAAATCCAAGAATCCCATCTAAAACACATAAATACCTTGTCTGAAACACCTATACTTCCCTGACCAAGTCAGAAATGAGGTGGGGCAAGTGAAAGATGATTCCATATGTAGACATTCGTTAGCTTCTTGTAAATAATTGTAACTGGTGGAATATAAAGTAGAAAATAAGCAGTTATACATTTGTTCTATAAATTGTTAACCTTTAAAAATATAATTGCTGCTAAAAATAGAGTGCTGTTACACTTAAGGAAAATTGGTGCCACTGTTTTGAAAATGAGATCTTGTGCCATAAATGCAGCTGAACTAAATATAAATATTAGTTCACAAATTAATGCTGTCAAAGGAATGAGTGAAGTAGAAAAACTTTTAACCAATGCTATTTCATTCTAAATTATGTAGTGTGATCAAACATGATCATCCAGAATTTTTATATTTTTCTTTGTACAGAGGTTATGTATTCTGGGTGTTTTTTTAAAAGGAAACATTTTAAATCCCACAGATTGACACTTTGTATCAATCTTCAATGGACTTAGGGTTTTTTCCTCAGTGATCTCTGAAGTTTCTTTAAATTATATACTTAACACAGCAGAGAAACTGGATTGTTTTTGTATATAAGACTGTGTACACCTGAAATGTTGTCAGAAGTACTGGGAGTGGGGGGGAGGACTGGGTATCTTGTATATGATATTAGAAGTAATAATGCATGAACTTATTTTATAAACCCTTGGACTATGTATTTGACATGTAAAATATGTACAGTATTAATGTCAGCCATTTCTTAAAAGTGAGCCTATAAATATTGTTGTATAATTTTCTTTGGTCAGAAACATTTGGACTAAGTAGTGCCACTGGGTCGGGTTTTCTTCAGTGCCATTTAGCAAACCACCTGTCTTTACTATGCAACTAGCAAAAATTTGTATAATGCATCAGAATTTCAGTTGTCACACTTTAAATTTCACATGAAGGGTTCTTCACTATTCTTTTGGAACCCAGCCTAGCAAAATTAGAGGAAAGGCGCTAAGGAGATTTATTTCTGTTAAGAGAAAAAAGCCTACATTTGCAGACTCAACAGTTGAATCTACTATAAATAACAAATACTGTCTACTATCTCAACTCTTAAAAGTTTACAGTGTTGGGACTGTCATTTGTGCTTTCTGTGGGGTAGTTGGATAAAATTGGGCAGCTAAAATTTTCAGTTCCGTGTGGCTCCTAAATTTTAAAAAGTTTGTAAGTTGATTCGCAGACACAAAGTAGCAGCTATCTTGCATGTGTGTTGTTGGGTTTTTGTTCGTTTGTTTGTTTGTAAACTGGTGAAATTTTCCAACCAGGCACATGCCATTCAATTTTCTGTTGATCATACAGTTGTATAAAGCAGCAAAACTGAAGGGGGAATGATTGTTGTATACACTTTAAATTGGTTTGCATGGTCTCATTTGAGATAATTGGTGTAAGAATCTTGACTTTTTTTATATTTGGAAACATCAAATAAAAAATGGGAATGAATTTTTTTTTAACATATCTTAACACTGTCCAAGTGAAAACTTGTCTGGCATTCCACAGTAACAACTTTACTGTTTTCCCATGGGTGGCCATATAATTATCTCTTAGCAGTAGTTCATTTATACACTTCCCTTTTATGATCCTTACTAGTGGAACTGAGTTAAAAGGAACAGCTCACCAGTAAGGTGTTGCCATTACTCTCCTAATGTATGTTTTCCATCTTATTGGACACCAGTCATGCCACTGTGGTTGTCTTATTTATTGCTAGTCCCCTTTCCTAATGGGGTTTGTGTTATAATTATTTTAACAATTTTCAAGGGCTCTTGGCTTATTCTGTGAGTATTTTGCTGTAATATGTTGCAGACACTTTCTACACTACCATCACATTATTTTTTTTTTTTTAATTATTTTGGTTGCGCTGGGTCTTAGTTGCGGTACTCAGTATCTTCGTTGCCACCTGCAGGATCTTAAGTTAATGGACGCGGGCTCTAGTTCCCTGACCAGGCATCAAACCCGGGCCCCCTGCATTGGGAGTGTGGAGTCTTAACCACTGGACCACCTGGGAAGTCCCCATATTAATTATTACAGCTCTGTTTTAAAAGGGTGACTGGTGAGGCCATTATATTTACCCAAAATATTATTTACCTAAGGTGAGCCTTAGAATCCTCACATAAAAGTTCTACTCAAATCTCATTTGGTTTTTGATTAGGATTGTTAAATTGGAGGAAAAGAGAAAACTTGGCATTTTCTAATGTCTTCATGTTGGAATACAAGAATTCTCTACATATCTCTTACACAGACTAAACACTAGTTGAGCATTTATTGAAGTATAATTTGTAATGGATTTGTGACAGCTGGAACGTTGCTGTGTAGCTGATTGTCTCGAAGTTTCCATCCAATACCTTGTTTCATAAATTCTTAATGCAACTCTTTACCATTAGCTGCACAGTAGTCAGCAACTGCTTTATGCCTAGCATTAGAGCTACAGAACAGAACAAGTTTGTACCCTCAAGGAGCTTATATTCTAGTGAAGTAGAGATGAGTGATAATTATTTATTTATACATCAGAAAATGTCTTTCAAGGTGTTAGATCTATTTTTTAAGACATATAGGTACCATCTTCAAAAGCAAA
Source organism: Delphinapterus leucas (assembly GCF_059928025.1). Classification (NCBI taxonomy): domain Eukaryota; kingdom Metazoa; phylum Chordata; class Mammalia; order Artiodactyla; family Monodontidae; genus Delphinapterus; species Delphinapterus leucas. The sequence goes on from NC_143139.1 coordinate 75,647,076, forward strand.
ATTTTATATAAAAATGTGATCCCCATCAAATACTTTATATACATACATTTTATATGGAATTGTAGAACAAAGGTTGAAAAGTGATCTCATCCCTGGTGCTACTTTCTCTCATTTTTAATACCTTCCTGACTAGTGCCATTGGCTAAATTCTAGCAGTAAGATGAGAAGGCTTCTAAGGGCCATCTTGGCATTGCATTATGTCAAAGACCCTAATTTACTCTGAAACTAGCTTTTTTTTTATTTTTTTATTTTTGACTGGGTTGGGTCTTCATTGCTGTGCACGGGCTTTCTCTAGCTGTGGCAGGCAGAAGCTACTCTTCATTGCAGTGCACGGGCTTCTCACTGCGGTGGCTCCTCTTGTGAGCACAGGCTCCTGGCGTGTGGGCTTCAGTAGTTGTGGCACATGGGCTTAGTTGCTGCGCTGCATGTGGGATCTTCCTGGACCAGGGGTCGAACCTGTGTCCCCTGAGTTGGTAGGCAGATTCTTAACCACTGCACCACCAGGGAAGTCCCCAGAAGCTAGTCTTAAATTCCTCTACTTTGATGCGATTTCAACTAATTATCCCAAAAGTTACTCTTCCCAATATGTGGAATACTACCCTCTGGACATCCCATTTCCTGGTTCTAATTAAACACCAGTGCCAGACATTATAATAGCACCGTAATTCTTAACTGCTTTTCTCAATTTTTACTCAAATTCATTCCTTAATCAAATTAGTGAAATAAAAAATACTTGGCTATTACTGTGTATCAAGAAATAAAATACCTTTTAATCAAGTTACTACACTAGGAATCTAATCTCCAGGAATGTGGATACAGATGTACCTACCAAGGTAAGGCAACCAAAGTGGTGAGACATGGAAATAAAATGCCCAGGCCCAAAGGGGTAATGGTTAACTAGTAATATATCCATATAATGGAATATTATAGACATAAAAATGGCATTCAGGTTAAGGATGCAGAGTAAACTGGTATGGCCTTTTTGAGAGCAACAGTAGTAGTAACTATCAAAATTTTAAATGCATATAGCCCTTTCACCAATTCCACTTCTGGGAATCTAGTCAACAAAAATACTTCAACAAGTTGCAAAATCAAAATATGGTCAAAGATGTGTATTGCATTATTTATAAAACTGGCATCAATTTAAATGTACAAACTGGGGGTTAAATTATGGTCATCTACTTGATAGACACTATACAGCTACCAAAGAAATGTGCTGCCACAGATGGAGGTCCTTTCAATAATGCTAATTGAAAAACAATACAGCATTACCTGTTAAGGTCACATTTTTTAAAGGAGCCTGTACAGATTTCAGATTTCCTTTAAAAATCCTGTATAGGGACTTCCCTAGCAGTCCAGTGGTTAAGATTCTGCACTTCTACTTCAGGGGGCACGGGTTCGATCCCTGGTTGGGGAACTAAGATCCTGCATGCCGAGAGGCGCAGCCAAAAAAATAAAATCCTGTATAGTTTTTAAGTGAACGTTCTGAGAAATTTTCAGTGTGAAAATGTTCAATAATCTCAAATGAAAAAACTGGGTTTTATAAGTGCCCAACCTGTATATAACTTATCAAAATATATATTACTATCAAAGCAGAAAAAGGAAATCTGCACCACAAATCTTTTCCGTTATTGGAGTAACAGTAACGTATCACTTTTTTTTTTTTTTTAAAGGGCTTCAAATGCTTGGCTTATTTGTGTTTTTTTTGGCTGTGTTGGGTCTTCATTTCTGTGCGAGGGCTTTCTCTAGTTGTGGCAAGCGGCGGCCACTCTTCATCGTGGGGCGCGGGCCCCTCATTATTGCAGCCTCTCTTGTTGTGGAGCACAGGCTCCAGACGCGCAGGCTCAGTAGTTGTGGCTCACGGGCCCAGTTGCTCTGCGGCATGTGGGATCTTCCCAGACCAGGGCTCGAACCCGTGTCCCCTGCATTAGCAGGCAGATTCTCAACCACTGCGCCACCAAGGAAGCCCCGTATCACTTTTTAAAAGGGGGAGGAGAGACATCTCCGTCGGTTCTAACACAAGAGCAGTGGAATAATCAATCACTGCCAAGGAGGTAGGGGTTAATTCAGCCTACAGACCAAATGGAGTCCCCAGCCTGTTTTTTGTATAGTCCACAAACTTGGAATGTTTTTTACATTTCTAGTGGTTGGAAAAAAAATACCTTGTGACATGTGAAAATTAAAGTTTTGTTAGAGAAGAGCACAGCATGCCCATTTGTTTAAAATCGTCTATGGATGCTTTCTCACCACACTGGCAGAGTTCAGTAATCGAGACAGACTCATGGCCTGCAGAGCCCAAAATATTTACCGTTTCAGAATGAAAAAACACGGATTACAAGAATTTGGCCCTACTCTTTTGGTTACTCACAGTCCTGATGCTTCCTGCCAAAACATAAGGAAAACAGCACCAAGTTCAAATTTAGTGTAACCAACATATCGTGTCTAACCTGCTTTTGACAGTTCTGAGTAAGTCGTCTTGAGTAGTCTACTGTTGAACCTAAGCCAGAATACTTTGTAAACTTGCTAGGTTATAATGAAACAAGAGTTATTGGGATTTACTAATCTAGATCATGAACTATTTCAAAAGGAGTCACATGGTGGGTGAATATGGATCAGGAATATGTAAAGTGGAAATGTGCTAGTTATTCCACATGATAGGAACCTGAGTTATCAAATCTTTCATAATTTCTAAAACTTTTTTTGTCCCATAGGTAAAAATGCTTAGCAGAGCAATGTTAAAGCTCCTTAATGAGCACCATAAAATGTACGTCTACGAGATCATGGGATTTCATTTACTCTGCTACGAGACAAGGAAGGTCTAAATATTCAGACAATTACCATATGCTTCTCCAACCAACCAGAAACAACTACATCAAGTCCACAGCGGCTCAGCTTGGTTAGCAAGTCTGCATTCATACGCTTTCGAAATGCTACGCCAACTGGCACATACGAAATGAGATCAGCTAAAGGGTAGCAAAGGTGAAATTGCAGGGAGAAGGGAGGACCCAGACTCCTCATGTTGAGTTCCATACTTAACAGGAAAAACTTTAGTCCAACTCCCAGTTTTGCAGCCAATGGGAACTTGTCCAATTTGTAACATAAAGCTGTAGCAAAGCCAACTCTTGGAACAAATCCTCCCAATTTCCAACCTCAATGATAAAAATGGAAATTAACTCAGGGGGTGGGGGATTTGGTTAAGGAAACAAAGTATCACCAGTCTGGATGGTGGAGTACAGATTTTTATTCTTAATATTTCAAGTTATTACAGTCAACATATTTTGCTTTTGTGATCAAGTCATTTAAAAATAAACCCCTGATATTTCTTAAACTAAGCAGCATGCTAAATAGCTAAATGAAATGTTGCCCCCAGCCCCAAAATACATTATTCCAATGAAATATTTTTTTTAAATAGACTGTTGAATTAGCTGCCCTATAATCACGGCATTCTTTTTTTTTGCCACCTTTTGTAGGTAAGGCTGTATTTTTAAACCTTTGCTACTGCAACTAACAAAAAGTTGATGTGGCTAGAGTAAGTAGCCAAAAGATTCCTGAACCATCAAATAGAAAAATAAAGCCGATTCCTATCATTCCCATGATACCATTTAGTTCCATTTAGCCAAAATTGTGTTTATGTCTTAAAGGATACCAGATTTCCCCGCCACACTCTCCTTTAATAGTGCTAAACCATAGCACCTATGGCTGCTGTGTATTGATTTATTTTTAAATGCTCTGAAACTGTATTAAAAGTGTGTTCTTGGTGTAGAACAGAGTTTAAGTTCTACATAATTTCAAATCTGAGATCTCATTAGACAGCCTCTGAGAGGACCAAGACTAAACTAGTGTGGAAGCAAATCACAGCAAAGGAGACAACAAAATTTAAAAATCACATGAAAAACGAAGCTCCTATTAATACCTCAGGATTTCAGAAAAGCTTCTGAATGGGCAGAGTTGACTTTCAAGAAGCACTTATCAATATATTCAGATTCTTTTCCTCTCGCAGGGCTTTGCGCATGCTGTTCCCCAGCCTGGAGGTGTTGAATCCAGAAGAGCGGCCCCTCCCAAGTGCTTACTTCCCTTCTCCATCAGAGTGGAAACTGCTCTTTGTCCATGCCCCCCTCCCCCATTAGATTAGAAGGTCCACAAAGGAACGTCCCATGCCAGTCTCATACACCTAATCATCCCCAACTAGTACAGTGTTGGGCACATATTAGGCACTCTTACTTGACGAATAACTGTGTCCATAAGCTTAGTAGTTACAAAGTCAAAGACTTACGAGCAAGAAGAACTACATAAAGGAGCAGGTGGGCTGGGAGAGGACTCTAACCAGCTGGAGAGTCACTGAATTAAAAGAAGAATGACAAGCTCTTCTTAGGATGGCTGCTACTCAGCTCCTCCCAGAAGGTACCCTACATAAGCCAGGTCATGTCTGCTGCTGCCAGAACTTCAGATTATTCAAGTTACCAGAATTCTGGATTTTCATGTGAGTCTCCTGATTTTTTTAAACGTTGGCACTGAATTCAAAATGTTTTAACCAACCACACTGTGTGGGCCAAGGAAAATAGGCCCCAAAGCCAGATGTAGCTCTCAGTTTTCGAACTCTTATCTTGGACTCTTCCAGAGCCCCTTAAATCCTAAGAAAGCTCAACACACTGGTTCTTGTTTCATCTCACTGGTTGAGAAAGGAAGTATTACCAAAACAATGGGGACTCTTATCAAAATTACAAAGGAAAAAACCATGATGCCATGAAATTAGGAATTCATGTATTTGAAATAAAAACAGTGAATTATTTCATTTCTGTATTTCTATAACTCAAAAACTCAGAGGCCTATTTTAGATACATTTTGTAGAGCAACAGATTTAAATCTGGAATTTTATAACTTGTAAATCACTATGTAACACTAGCTATCATCATGAGTAGTGCCATCTGCAATAAATAAAGCTGATCTCTATTTAACTGCTTGAAGTGTTCACTCATTTTGGCCCCAGAATGAGATTCAGTTTCCTTAGTGGCAAGACAACTTCTAAACAGCTCAAGAATTGTTATAAATGACAACTGCTGTTAAGTCTTTAAATTTACAATATTAGGGTTATGAACAATTTTATTCTGAGTTAAACTAGCATTTGTTTCCAAGCAATGCATTTATTTGGAAGGATATCAGTTACCAGTCATCAAAAACTTTTGTATGTTGAAAATGTAATTTTAATAGATAATTCTTCATCTTACATAGGAGCACAATAAAATACACCACATTCTGAAAAAACTCCAGAAGTTACGAGAATAAGAGGGGGGAAAATTCAGATGGGCTACAATATCCATTACCTTAAACTGCAAGAGACAAAGGTTCCAACCCACAGGTTAACATTTACATACTTATGACTGACTACATTTATGTCTTAAAAATAACAAGAATCAGGAATTAGATATGGAAGGGTGGGAAAGAACAGTTTTGTGGGGGAGGAACTCTGTCAATGCAGAAAAAAGAGTTGATTATCAAATTAAAGAATAAAAGGAGCTCCCGTAGCAAATATTAGAGGGATGACAGTAAGAATCATTAATTGAGGATATGATGCCCTCTAAGGGAGAAACCTTTCTGATGACACTTATGCAAGCTGGCTGCTTGAGATTTGCTCAGCAGGTCTGTAAGAAAGACTCATAAATGGCCTGAGCAAACCCCAAGTGATTATCAGATTGGTGTTTCCTAATAACACACACCAGTGGTCACACATGAAGTTCTGAGACAAGAACTAAGAGCAAAGTCATAAAGCAAATGCCAGACACAAATGTGGCACATGTGAAAGTCCCACATAAAGCCAGTCACGAGTGTGGCTGTGCTGTGACTCTCTCTCCTCTACAGTAATTTTCAAACATTGTGGCAAGACACCAATGATCATCTAACTAATCAGACAACACAAACACATTTATTTCAAATTTCTAGGAGGTAAAAAATGTCACATACTGATGCTTTAGGCATGCTCAGGGCCAGCTTATAAATACTGCATTCAGTGATATATCTTAACACAAATTTTGCATTAGTGAAAAGAAACTGGCAAAATCCTCCTCTCGCCATTCAATTTGTTAGACGTTGAAGACCAAAAGAGAATGTTCCATCAGTTTTAATTTTTAAATACGATTGTCACATTGGGAAAAATGAAATAAACACAGTAAAATAAACTGTACAAAGGCAAAGTAGAATAACAAAAAATATTTTACTAAAACATAAGATTTACAGAAGTTTCCAGACAAGCCATACAAAATGGTCACAAGCTTTTTCTTGAAGGGAGGATTCTACACTTGAGAGCAAAGTCACAATGTTATTAGTGAGGGCTGTGATGTTTGTTTAATGTTCCCATTTTGGTTCAAACAATCAAGCTTGTCCATCTACAGTGTCTAAATAAAGTTAGACTTGGCTAGAGAGCATATTCTAAAGAGCTGGTTAGCTGCTTTTAACCAATGCAATCAGATCACCATAAAAAGGGGGAAAGGAGCCCATAAAATTAAAATAAAACTACCTTCCCCCCACCACCAAAAAAATAATAATAAAGAAAAACACCCACACCCCTGCAGCTAACCCTGACAACTACCTTCATTCACAGTGCTTTATACTCAAACCATGATGGGGAAATGAATAAAAGCAGAGAAAGGCCACTGCTTTTAAACGTTTCGCAACAATCCAGATGACACTTCTAGCCTCTGCTCATGCTTTACAACAGTGAATCAGGACAAGACATAGATTTGCTAATGTGCATTTAATCACCAAAGGACTGAAGATGTCTGGGCTTTTATTCTGTCATGTTTCTAAGACTGTGTCCATTAAATGCAAACAAAAAAGGAAGAAGTCTTGGCAGAACAAGAGAAGTGATGCACACTTGACGATCGGATCGATTTAAATATTATTCATGGCATATAGCCTAGTCCATGCTCTAGCTGCAGACAAAAACAAACATGCAATTATTACTTTACTTACTTCAATATGTTTCTTTCCAAACTCTATAAAAAGTAAACAAACAGTATTAAGTTAATTATGGAAACAGCATGCTGTAATCCCTTAAATTCATGCCATTTTCTATAATCTGGATCAGGGCAGAAAGATTGTCTACGTGTCTAATTACCAAAACACTACAATAGAATTTTAAAGTTCTACAAAATTCAACAGGATGAAAAGAGCTGTCTTCTTTTGTCTCCTTCATTTCTAGACATATAATCCTCCTCATTAATTATGTTAAAATCTGTAGCAAGAAGCTTACTGATTTCAAACTCCCTAACTAAAAACTGACACATAGTTTAGTTTAATCAAACAGATTGCAAAAACAGCTCAAAGAAGCTTAAAGGTCTTCCATTATCTTTAAGTATTGCTAGATGAATGGCAGGCACTCAGGTATTTGTTAAATCATGTGTAGTTATGCAAGAGTCCAAGATCTCCCAATTACAGTTCCTCTTTAAATTTGGGAGTCATGTAGCAGGCTATAAGATGGCATTTGAACATCTTTTGTTAAGAGGTTATTTACATACTATAAGAAAGATCTGATTTTTTTTCCTTTTAATGTACTTTTTCTTTTTCTTGTTAAGACTCTAAATGATGTTTTTAAGACGGTGGTACAGGGCAATTCCCTGGCGCTCTAGTGGTTAGGACTCAGTGCTCTCACTGCCCAGGAGATCTTAGGCCCAGGAACTAAGATCTTGCAAGCTGAGCACAGTGCAGCCCCCGCCCAACCCCCCCCCCCGAAAAAAGGTACAGGTTGTTTTTTAAAGTGGAAGTGGTGTGAAGGAGAATGAATATTAAATACCTGTTTCTATGGCTTGGGCTTCGTTGGTCTTCCACTGCTCCGCTACATCATTTGCTAATGGATCATCTGGATTGGGAGCACTTAACAAAGCCTGGATCGATAGCAGAACTGTGCGGATCTGCAGTGCTGGGGACCACTTATCTACGAAGGTAACAGGCCCAGAATGACCAAGCATGAAAAAAACAGCCACAGAACTGCTGCATTTCCCTCCTACAGAGTTCTGTGGTCTTTATATTATATAAGGTAAGATTACAATATTCAGATTCTCAAAAGGGAATGCTTAAGAGAAAAAGGTGAAATCTTAATAGCATATAATGATAAAGATAACACTTACCTTTCAAAATATCTAAACATATTCTTCCCAACTTGTCTACATTAGGATGATAAATTTTGGTCATGAAACGTACTTTAGGGGCTGCCATTGGGTATTCTTCCGGAAGGAATAGTTCAAGTTTAAAAGTCCCTCCCTCAAAGGGGGAATCCTGAGGGCCAGCAATGACCACATGAAAATAACGGGCGTTGCTCTCATCTGGTTCTGCTTTAATGCCGGGAACTGGCTCTGCCAGCAAACGCTGGGTTTCCTACAACAGAAAAACATAACACATTTGTGAAACAAATATCATTTTGCTAAACACCAAAATAAAAGTTAGAAAATTTATCTCTTGGAATTGGACATAAAAGAACCTCTCCAATCTCCTAAATAGTTTTTATTTAGCTTAATAAAATGCAAAGTTCAAAGGAAAAAACATAAATAATCACAATCAGCTGAAAGCAACTGCAAGCAAATACTGATGACATCATATACAATTCCAGCTACAAATGTCTACAAATACGTTGAGAATAAAATTAGACTAATGAAACTGATCTTATACTCAAGGAAAAGAGAAAAAAAAACACTAGAATTACTACTAAAGTAACTTGCTCTGTTTAAACTTTACCAAAACCAAGCTGTTTAAAAAGTAAAATTAGTTTTTAAAGCCACTGAAAAATCTCCCCTCTGAAAAATATAATGGAACAAAATAAGTACAAGTGCCTAGGCATTTAAACAGGGCTAGAGAAATATACACAACCACGCTGATTAGTCTCTAAAATTGACAACGACTCAAATGGACCCTTCCTGCTCCCTCAGCACTCATATCATTAGTTCTCTTTTCCATCTTTCTCCCTCTCTCCTAAATAACTGTAATATCCTTCCTCCTCTCTGTTCAAACCTCCAATATCTCCATCCACATCCTCACTTTTGGCTGGTAACTCTGCTTTGTATTTCATGAGAAAATAGAAACCTCCTTAAGTTCCCACTGTAGCATTTGTATACCAACCCGCATGTGTGTGCCCATGTGCTCTGCACCTTTTCTCCTGTTACTAAGGATGAAATGGCTGTCACTGGCTAAAACCAACCTCTCCTCTAGATCTTATCTCCTTCTCACCTACTCAAGGACATTGCTCTAGCATCACTTTCCTCTCTTGAATCATCAGTTTCCCCTCTTTATTGGATCTTTCCCCAAACTATACAAACTTACTGTAATTTCTCGCCCAAAAAAGGAGAAAATGACCTTGACCTGACTCTCCCCCACCAGCTACTGCCCCATTGCTTTGCTCCTCTTTGAAAGTTATCTATACTTGCATGTCTCCAATTTCTCTCCTCCCCTCCTATCTTGAACACAACTCTCCAATCAGGCTCTAGCCACCAACCTGCTTGTTGAGGTCATCAATGATTCCCACATGGTAAAATCAAATGGCTAAAGCTTAATCTTCATCTTAATTGACTTAAACACAATATCTTACCCAGCTGGTCTGCCCTCTCCTTGGTCTGCAAGGCTTCATCCAGCTTCTTGCAGCTGGCTCTCTTCCTACTTGTACACTCTCCTGGCTCTCTTCCTACTTGTATGGCAGCAGCTCCTTGCAGTTTCTTCCCACCTCCCCAATACTCCAATATTGACGTGCGCCAGGGCTCTGTCCTAGGTCTTCTACTCTGCCTACACACTTCCAGAGTGATCTCATCCAGTCCAATGAATTTAAATACTCAATCCACTCCATATATGCTGAAGCCCCAAAAGCATATCCTGCACAGATATCTCCCTGAATCATGCCTCTTCTATCCATAACTGTCTGCTCAACAGCTGCTCTTAAATGTCTAATACGCATCCCAAACGTAGCATGACCTTTCCTCACCCTCAACCTGCTCCTCCTCAAAGCCTTCCTCGAGTCAGTTAACCAGAAATCCATCCTTCCAACTGATCCACCTTTTCCTTCATACCCCACCCATCTAACCTGATAAGCAAATTTTGTTGGCTTGAACTTCAAAATCTACCCGGAATTGGACAGAAGTCTCATCACTCCACTGCTACACTTCTGATCCAAGCCACCATCAGCTCTCACCTGGCAGACTTCAACAGCCAACTAACTTGTTCTACCTGCTTCTGACCCTCAACCCCCATCTGTATTCCACAGAACTTTTAAAAATCAAAGTCCTTATAATGCCCTCCAAAAGAAGCTTTACGTGATCCCCTCATTCCACCTATCTCTTAGCCATCTTCAGCTATGCTTCTGCCACCCTATCCCCCCATCTCATCTGCTTTGTTCCAGCCAGACTAGCTTCTATGTAGTTCTTCAACCTGCGAGGCATACTCCTCCCTCAGGTACTTTGTGCTCACTTTTCTTCCCCCAACTTTCTATAGAGCTCACCCACCCAGTTCCCAAGATCTCCATTCAAATGTGTTTTCTCTCAGTGAAGCCTCCATAATCGAATCTGCAAACCCCACTCCACCCTATCCCATACCCTCCCCCTCTATCCCTGCTCCCCCCGCCCCACCAACTGTATCTCCAGGGCCTCCGAACATATTACATCTCACTTGTTTTGTTTGGAATGTAAGTAACACAGAAGGGGAGATTTGTGTTTATTTACTGCTATATCCTCAGCATTTGGAACAGTGCCTGGCACCATAGATGTTCAGTAAATATCTTACTGATTTATGAATCTATCTAATGTTACAAAGAACGAGGAATAAACAATCAGAAATTTCATCTTTAACATTAATGTTATTCAAAGCAGGATGAGCACATCACAAGAAGAAAAAGAATCCACTCAGGGGCTTCCCTGGCAGCGCGGTGGTTGAGAGTCCACCTCCCGATGCAGGGGACACAGGTTCGTGCCCCAGTCCGGGAAGATCCCACATGCCGCAGAGCAGCTGGGCCTGTGAGCCATGGCTGCTGAGCCTGCGCATCCGGAGCCTGTGCTCCGCAATGGGAGAGGCCACAACAGTGGGAGGCCTGCGTACGGCAAAAAAAAAAAAAAAAAAATCCACTCAGGTGTGGGAAGAAATAATCTAATTTATATTTATAAATTATTTAGCCAGAAAAATGTTAATATTCAATATACAAACTGACAATAATAGTACATGTAGTTTTATATATTAGTAATATATTTTCAACACTTTGAATACGTATGTGTAGTCAAAAACATTTAGAACATTGCAGTATCTAAACATTTAGGTATGAAAATCAATGAATGAGAATATTGTATTCACACTGCCTTCACTTAAGAAAAATTATACACCTTACACTACTTCACTCTACAGCCTGCAGTGCATATACTAAAAAAAGATTTCTCTGTCAGCACGGTTATATATTGAAATAGTCACAAGATGCAGATACAAAATCAAATCCTTTCCCAAAATGTGTTAAACTCATTTAAAGTAATGCTTTTAATACTTTAATTCAAGACTAGTTTGTTTTGTTTTGTTTTAATCATGGCAATGCAAGGGCAAATCAAAAACTGAAACGATATACACTACTTTCAGCAAAATATTCTTTAGATTCAAACAAAGTAAAACATTTTTTTGGAGCATTAAAAATCTCAAGAGGCAATAAAGAAGCCTCCCATCTTGGGAAGTCCTCCAACATGTAACTAGAACAAAAGAGAAAAAGTAAAGATATCAGGATGAACAGCAGGCGTGAAGGAATGAGAAAAGAAGTGGATGGTAAAATTCCTTGAATTTTGACTCCTCACCTCCATCCTCCTTTGGTTTTACCCCAGGTCTTCATATTTTTAGAAAGCCATAAAGAGAGAGAGACTGGGGGAAAAAAAGAGAAAGCTGGGGTCCAAGAGCCCCAAAACACCAGTCCCTGGTTAAACGAAATAGTAGCTCTATTCAAAGCTATAAAAAGCTTCCAGAAGGGCCTCTAAGATCACATCCCAAAATAGCTTCAAAATCACTCTCTGTAGACATTGTCAGAGGCAGAGAGGGCATTCTCCTCATCTTCAGTTCACCCTCAAAATCAGTCTTTCTAAAGAACGTACATATTAAACATATCACGTGGCCTGATCAAGTATCAGATTTAATCAGAACACATTCTAGAATAAGCTCTTGGGTATCGAAAACTTTTTGAAATTGTTTTTATATGCTCTCAAGTCCTAACGGATTTTGATATAATGAACAGATGCATAATTATTTGACTACACAGCACTGATTTCCCAAACCCACAGCATAAATTACAGGAGGAAAAAAAGAATAAAATCCAAACCAAATGGAACAATTCTCTCCCACAGAAGTTGTCGATTTTTTTCCCTAAAAAGGCAAAAACTGGGTAGGAAATAAAATCCTTCCTGCTACTACTCTCACACATGGTTATAACTGTGAAACACGTTCTAGTTTTATCCTATCCTTTGGCAGAAAGACAGTGAAGTATTCTTCAAGTCTAGAAATAATGGGTTCAAATTACTAGTGCATTGCTTAACTACAGTTTTGAGCACGTAATTTACATTGCTCTGAGCCTCAGCTTCCTCATCTATATAGTTAACATTACCTCTCATGCAGAGGTGCTATGAAGAGCAAATGAGATAACACTGTAAAAGGACTTGGCAAATGAAGTCACATAAGAAGGCCACAGTCACATTATAACCAACTCAAAAAGAATCTAGGGTAAGAATAAAGCACAGTAACAAGTCTCAAGATTTATTAAATAACAGTGTTTGTTTTTAAAGAAAACAATAACCTGTAGTTGCATTTTGTGATCCTATTTGTTTAAAAGCAATCCTGGGACTGAATCCCAGGTAGAACTTAGGTTAGGCCATGCAGAATAGAAAGTAATGTAGACTAGTTTAGAAAATTGCTTACAAAAAGTAGAAATGAATTTGAATTTAAGTGGCAACAAGATTAGGTCGCAAGGAAACTATGTCATCTTACAGAATGCATATAGCAGTTCATGCTACAAATACTTTAAAGGATTTAAATAACATCAAATTGATCTGATTATCAACAGATCTATTGGGACTCAAAGAGCAAATCCCAGAATAACACCACAGTAATGACAACACTTGACATTCAATCAACTAAACTCCATTAACTAGGACTTTTCCTGTTTTTAGGTTCAGTAATAATTTGTGTGCACTATGAAACAATGTAAGGTCTTACAAATTTTAAGGCAATGAATTATGTACAGTAAAATTTTAGATAATAAACCACTCTTAGAAAAAGAGTGGTAATTTTCATGTAGGAAAAGCTGTCCCACTTATTAACTGTATATACCCCCAACACATTATATGTACAGCAATTAGAGTTTTCCCCATTTAGAATATTCTCTGAAACACAAAACTGCAATTGTGGATCTTTTAGCTCATCTCGCCTGAGATCTGACTATACTCAATAACTCTATCAGGGACTCCCCTGGTGGCGCAGTGGTTAAGAATCTGCGTGCCAATGCAGGGAACACGGGTTCGATAACTGGTGCAGGAGGGTCCTACGTGCCGTGGAGCAACTAAGCCCATGCGCCACAACTACTGAGCCTGTGCTCTAGAGTCCTCGAGCCACAACTACTGAGCCCATGTGCTGCAACCACCCATGTGCTGCAACCACTGAAGCCCGTGCTCCGCAACAAGAGAAGCCACGACAATGAGAAGCCCATGCACGGCAACCAAGGGTAGCCCCCGCTCGCCGCAACTAGAGAAAGCCCACGCACAGCAGAGAAGACCCAACTCAGCCAAAAATAAATAAATTTAAAAAAAAAAAAGAGTTCGCATGCTGCAACTAAAGATCCTGCACACAGCAACGAAGATCCCACGTGCTGCAACTGAGACCCGGTGCAGCCAAATAAATAATAAAATAAATTAATTAATTTTTTTAAAAGTAATGTGGTAAAAAGAAAAAGGTAAAATTAATTTTAATATTTTATTTAACCCAATATATTCAAAATAGCATTTCAACACGTAACCAATATAAAAATTATTGATGTATTTTATGATCTTTTTTCATATTGAGTCTTCAAAATCCAGTGTGTAATTTATACTTAGGGCACATATCAATTTGAACTAGACACTTTTCAACTGCAATCTCCACATGGGACTGGTAGCTACCATATAGGACAGTGAAACACAAGACAATCCTGTTATGTGATGATTTTACTTACAGGTCATTAAGAATAATTTAACTTACTTCATATAGTGAGTAAAATTTGGTAGAGAAATTTTAAAGCATCACTATATTCCCCTCAAAAAATTCTTTATGAAAAGTAACGTCAGGGAATTCCTTGGCAGTCCAGTGGTTAGGACTCGGGGCTTTTCACTGCCAAGGGTGCAGGTTTGATCGCTGGTCGGCGAACTAAGATCCTGTAAGCCTCACAGCACGGCCCAAAAAAAAAAAGAAGTAATGTCAGACATCTGAATCACTAATGGCGGGAATGTGTATTACTGTTTTTACAGTCACAAGATTGTGTTTGAAAATGATTTGTAGCAATTAAAAAAAAAACACTGCATGGAGAAAAATTAATTCAAACAAGGCAAGTTCACAATGAAATAAGGGTTAATCGGTGAGAAATCATTTTAATTTTTATGGTTCACACTACCCCCTAGTGGACATAAGACATCATCTACTTATATCAACCCCTTTTCCTTGTCAAATGAAAAATCTGACAATCATATAAGTTAATTATTTTACCCTAATTCACTGTTTTTTAAAATGCTTATCCTAAAGTTAGATGAGAATAATGATTCTAATCATTCTAATCACCCTCCTCCTCCTTTTTCTCCCTCTACTCCCACACACTTAAATCTCATAATTTCTTAGGTGGTACACTCAGAGACAGAAAAATGGAGGTAACTGTTTCAAAGGCTCTGGACACCAAGATATCACTTTGTTGAAAAGCTTTATTTCCAGTCAGACTGATAAGTAACAGGAAAGTACTCCTGTGTTCCACTTGGAGTAACATCCAATAGATAGGGTGGGATGACTTGGGCAAGAAATCTCTCCATTCTAATTTTTCTCCTCAACCCAAGACCAGATCAATACTTCTGTTAAGTTCAGTGAAAAGGAATGGAGACTTAGGAGCCAGAGAAGAACTTTTCAAAGGCTAAGTATATCCAACCAACTTACTTCTCAGGTCTGAATTTGTCTGGAAGCATCTCCCTATACTTCCAGTTTCCTGCACATTAATACCTCCACTCCTCTTACCATAACTAGCACAATAACTTGGTTTACTTGTCAGACCCTACACCATTGGAAGATGGGAACTCCAGCTAGCAAATGGTGGTGGTTAAGTGCTAAATAAAGACTTCTTCCAGGAGTAAATGCATGCACACTCAGGTCCCACACAGCTGACAAGAAGGATTACTCTACCTGCTGTCAGTTAGTAACTTCTACCCCAGGAACGGCACATACAATTATTCCAATCAGTGACAATGGACAAAAATCTGAAAATCCTACTAACAAACTGTGCATCCAACAAGGAAAACTATTAGGCTGAATTCTTTGTCTTCCTTGTCTACTACCCCCCAATTCTTTTGCCCCCTAAACGCATCAGGTTATGTTGCAGTCTGTTTCTTTTCCTCCCGCATCACTAGCCTGTAAATTCCATAAGGTCAGGGACTCTATGCAATTATCAAGCAATGTTCCCAGATCAGCAGAGAATCTATAAAAGCTCAAGTAATAAAAAAAAACTAGGTCAAATACCAATTTAAGTGCTTTAAATGTATTACTAACTCATTTAATCCTCAGACCCATTTTACAAATGAGGAAAATGAGGAACTAAGAGTGACCACTTAACAGTATAACCAAAGCTAGCAAGTTGACAGAGCCAGGTTTAAAATCCAGGCTATTGGGCTCTACTCACTGTAGCTTCAGAGCCCGTTTTCTTAATCTCAATGGTAAAGAGAAAGACAATTAATACAAACAGTAAATATCAAGTGTTTGGTAGGACAATAAATAACACAGAAGTTAAGGAAGGGCTTCATAATCATGAGGAAGTACTTCATGAAAAAGGTAAATTAAGCCATGTCACTTATTTTTTTCTTTTGGGATTGTCAACTGAAGAAGTATATAGTCTTACTAAGATAAATAGGGTAGGGGAAAAAATCTGCTATATTTGAGTTAAAAATTGGTATAAACCAATTTTTGCATTCTTTTTTAAATTTTAGTAATGGTTATTTTTTATGTGTTTATTTATTTTTGGTTGCGCTGGGTCTTCCTTGCTGCGCGTGGGCCTGCGACCCTAACTACCTGCTATGTGCTAAGCCATTCTGTCTCTGATATTACAAAAACCATTATGCTCTGAAATGTTCTGTGACTTTGAAATATGAACTTACTAACAAATGTATTAATTCCTTATTTTGCTCATGGTATTGTGGCATCAACTAACTCTAAGTAAGAGTAAAACAGAGTCCCTCGCCCCCTCCCACCCCAGGAATTTATTTCAATGTGAGTATAAATATACACAAAAGTCAGAGTTTTTTTTAAACATCTTTGTTGGAGTATAATTGATTTACAATGTTGTGTTAGTTTCTGCTGTATAACAAAGTGAGTCAGCTATACGTATACATATGTCCCCATATCCCCTCCCTCTTGCGTCTCCCTCCCAACCCTCCCTATCCCACCCCTCTAGGTGGTCACAAAGCACCTAGCTAATCTCCCTGTGCTATGCAGCTGCTTCCCACTAGCTATGTATTTTACATTTGGTAGTGTATATATGTCAATGCTACTCTCTCACTTCGTCCCAGCTTACCCTTCCCCCTCCCAAAAGTCAGTTTTTGGAAGATGCATTTTAGAATGGGTATCTCAAGGTCTTAGAGTAGGTACAGGTGTGAGTTAGGGACACTATATGAACAACAGGACTAGATTGGGGGCATATTTTTTCTTGGCTATTTCTAAAGACACTTTAAAAGTTTTCTGGAAAGACAGAAACTTTACATCTCCATCTTTTTTTCCCTCTGTTTTTTTGAAAGATTTCTAAATATTGGCATCACAGTTAAAGACAGTATCAACTACTCCTTCATATAGCACTCATGAAATTCTTGGTGGTAAAAATGTCCTTTGAATACCCAGCACTGTAATTAGTAGACTGATAGAAGTTATGTTTCCCCATTTCTCTTGGTTTCTTATTTGATGATGCCATAACACTTCATGGCTTGAAATGACTTTAGCACCAGCTCAAAAAATAAGTCTTTAGTGATTTGAATACTTTAACTGTCCATCTTAATGAATTCTGTGTCTTAGGAATGATATTTTAGACCTCTGAATGAAGAGAGGACCTAATAACTTAGTAACACTTCATCAGTGGGATTGCTATTGTGCCAAGGTACTTAAGGCACTGTTAATAAACCCATTAAAAAAAAAAACTTGCATATTTAAGATTCTGGTAGGGAGGGTGTAACTTAACAGGTGGGGGAGGGAAAGTCTTCTGAATTCATCCTGAATGGAAACAGGGAAAAATTTTAAATGCCTGTTCCTGTATGGTGAACAATAATTATGAGTGATACATTAGCAAAAACCAGTGAACACGTACTTTTTAAAAAATTCATCTTAAGTTAGAAATGATCTAGATTGTGGGTTTCTTTCTTTCTCAAAGTTTTAACTCATTGTTTGAAGTTGATAATTCATTTTAAGGCCCTTATGTGTGAGTTTAGACAGTTGTCTGTAAATCTATCCACTATTTAGCGACAGTAAAAATTCCCCATTTGTTCATACCTTTCGCTCCTCTTCCTTAGTGCAATGTTCAGGTTGGGAGCTTAAGAAGGATGCGAGGGACTTCCCTGGTGGTGCAGTGGTTAAGAATCGCCTGCCAATGCAGGGGACACGCGTTTGAGCCCTGGTCTGGGAAGATCCACACGCCGCGGAGCAACTAAGCCCGTGCGCCACAACTACTGAGCCTGCGCTCTAGAGCCCGTGAGCCACAACTACTGAGCCCGCACACCAAGAGCCCATGCTCCGCAACAAGAGAAGCCACCAAAATGAGAAGCCTGGACACTGCAATGAAGAGAAGCGCCCACTCACCGCTACTAGAGAAAGCCGGCACGCAGCAATGTAGACCCAACGCAACCAAAAATAAATAAATAAATATTTTAAAAACATAACCACTATATAATTTAAAAAAAAAAGAATGCGAAAATTTGAAGTAACTGTTGTATAAAATAGAAAAACTTATCTATGGTCACACAGAAGGACTGCCTGGCAGCAGAAGGCAAAATGAGGTTCGTAGTAGACATTCATCATTGCTTTTGGCTACCTAACAGCTAGAACACCCTTTTTTGGGAAGCACACTCCCCAACCTTCATGGATCCTCACCTCCCTCAACAGAAGCTTTAGTCTTATTTCCTAACTCTCTTGCAACCTAGCATGTGAGACCTAGGCTCAGTCAAAAACCTGTGCATCAGAAGCTAAGAAATAAGGATCCATTCTGGAGGGCACAGCAGTAGTTACCTCTAGACAACCAAGTGCAGCCTCCTGTACTTGGCATCAGCAATCACACTGTAGTGTGTGTTGCATGCGATGCCCACAGTGAAGTCCGTGATGTGAGTCCGAGCCTTGTTCCTTACTGCCTCTCTCTTTGGCACTCCTAAAGACTGTGTTAGGTATCTCATAACTCAATAAATACTACTGCGGATTAAAATAGCCAAAGTTGGCTTCCATTGTTTGCTGAAAACAAAGTCTAAGTTAGAAAAGAAAGTGAAGGAAAGGTTAAGAGCTAATAGACTGGGGACTTTCCTGGTGGCGCAGTGGTTAAGAATCCGCCTGCCAATGCAGGGGACACAAGTCCGATCCCTGGTCCAGGAAGATCCCACATGCCGCGAAGCAACTAAGCCCAAGCGCCACAACTACTGAGCCTGCGCTCTAGAGCCTGCCAGCCACAACTATTGAGCCTGCGTACTGCAACTACTGAAGCCTGCGTGCCTAGAGCCCATGCTCCACAAGACAAGCCACCGCAATGAGAAACCCGTGCACCACAATGAAGAGTAGCCCCCGCTCGCTGAAACTAGAGAAAGCCTGCGCACGCAACAAAGACCCAACACAGCCAAAACTAAAAATAAAATAAATTAATTTTTTAAAAAAAAGGGCTAATAGACTGCGGGTAAAATGAAGAGGTTAAGAAGCAGCTATCTCTTTGGAATTAAATGGGGTCAAAGGAGGAGAGCAGTGAAGCTGGCTAACTTCTTTATCAAAGAACTTCTACGGGCTTCCCTGGTGGCACAGTGGTTGAGAGTCCGCCTGCCGATGCAGGGGACACGGGTTCGTGCCCCGGTCCGGGAAGATCCCACATGCCGCGGAGCGTCTAGTCCCGTGAGCCATGGCCACTGAGCCTGCGTGTCCGGAGCCTGTGCTCCGCAACGGGAGAGGCCACAACAGTGAGAGGGTCGTGTACCGCAAGAAAAAAAAAAAAAAAAAAAAAAAAAGAACTTGTACCTAGTTTAAGAGCCTTTAAAGAGGGAGCTAATTTACGTTAGAGAGCTAACTTCAACTAGGCATCCTCGTGTACCTACTAGGGAAAAAACTTTAGAGCCAGGAATCTGAACTTAATCCCAGTTCTAATTGTGCTAAATTGTTATATAACCTTACAAACTCTTTTACCTCCCCAATCTACTAAAATTTAGTCCCTTGAACATTTCAAAGGTTCTCTCTAGCACCAAATTTGGCTAAACATTTTATCATTGGAATGCGTTAAATCTTACTGCTATATGCTTCCTTCTACTGGACGGTCCCTTTTTGTAATACGCTTTAACCTTGTAATTACTGTTCAATACTCAGTATTTATTTCATCTTCCCTGTTGAGGGAAGGGATATAAATGAATATACTGTATCCCCAGTATCTATGACAATGCTTAATACCTAAATAAGGAAGAAATCTGTTGCGAATGATACCTGCTTTTTCCCCCAAGTTTATTTCACCTGCTCATTAAAGAAAAATACATATGAAATCAACTTAAAATCGCTCTACTCCTAATAACCAAAATCCGGTTAATATTCCAGTATATTTGTATTTGTTCTGACAAAGACAAAATGCTTAAAAACAGTTTAATGTGGTTACACTTTTTCACTTATTATGTCCCTGCACGGTGCTTTCCTGGTTGCTTTATAGATAATCAATATTCTTTGCAAACCATATGACATAAACAGGCATTTTTCCTGGCCTACCAGCTAGTGGCTACAGTTCTACAACTACTATATATTATTTATTCAATCCTTTTCCTTGATTACTAGTTATTTCAGGTTTCAAATGTGGCAATCACAGCAAAATTTAAGTGCTAAATGCCTAAGGACTCTACTAACAGGAAAGGCCTCTGTTGATATTAACAGACAAGAAGACAGATGGAAGCTCAGCAGTCAAAATTTTCAGTGAGGCAAACAAAAACAAGTTACAGTTGGTCCAGATTTGAATTCTCAATCCATCTGTGTCACTGACATAATTTTGTCCAAAATCCAAACCACCAGAAAGGAAAAATTAAGTTTTTTTCACACTCTGCATGCAACTGTGTGATAAATTAGGAAGCAATCCGATATTAGGGTCTGTCTCCCCCAAATAAGCATCCTTTAACAAGTCTGCCACACTGTACAGCTCCAAGAGAGGACCATTCACATCACAGTCTGCATGAACGACACCCCTTGAAGTTGTGCAGCGCAAAATCCTAAATACTCTGGATTAAAAATAAAACTTCAGTTTAGCATCTGTAAAAATAAAGTTTAGTATTGTCTAACACATGGAAAATTGACTACATATATGATAATTCTAATAAAATCAAAATATATTATTTACCCCAAACATCCCATTTCCCTACCCACTGTTGACAAATGGGTGTTCACTATGCTTTAAAAATCTATGTCCCATGGAACTTCCCTGATGGCACAGTGGTTAAGAATCCGCCTGCCATTGCAGGGGACACGGGTTTGATCTCTGGTCCAGGAGGATCCCACACGCCGCAGAGCAACTAAGCCCATGCACCACAACTACTGAGTCTGTGCTCTAGAGCCCGCGAGCTACAACTACTGAGCCCATACACCAAAACTACTGAGCCCGTGCACCGCAACTACTGAAGCCCGTGCGCTCTAGGGCCTGCGTGCCGCAACTACTGAACCCACGTGCTGCGACTACTGAAGCCCGCACGCCTACAGCCCATGCTCCACAAGAGAAGCCACTGCAATGAGAAGCATGCACACCGCAACGAAGAGTAGCCCCCGTTCGCCCCAACTAGAGAAAGCCCATGCGCAGCAACAAAGACTCAATGCAGCCAAAAAAAAAAAAAATCTTTGCCCCATTTCAGAGTTATGTTTAATATTATCTATTTTGTTGAACAAATATGAAATGACAATCATAGGTTTCCCACACAAAATACGTTCATTCTTCTTAGAGTGAGGCAGTATCTTTGCAAAATCAGAAAACAGTAGTAAGCAATATTAAAAAAGGGTCAGAATTACATTAGGCTCTGTTCTATGCAATCCAACTCTCCCAACCACTCTAGAGCTAGATTAGTACATTAAGCAGATAAAGAAGCAGAGAGATCAAGTGAGGATGTCCAAGCTCGTATTTGGCAGAGCTAGAAATCAATCCCAGAGAGCCTGGCCCCAGATTCTGTACTCCTTCCACACATCTCCACATACACAAAATCCTTTTGGTGTTGCGAATTAGGAAGTAGACTTAAGCCATTTAAGCCATAAAACATTATTTTGCCCACAAAGCAGCATTTCCACAATTTTGAAAGTCAACTGACATTTAAGAGGTAAGCAACTGACTAAATGTTACTGTGGCCTCTCCCATTGCGGAGCACAGGCTCCGGACGCGCAGGCTCAGCGGCCATGGCTCAAGGGCCCAGCCGCTCCGCGGCCTGTGGGATCTTCCCGGACCGGGGCACGAATCCATGTCCCCTGCATCGGCAGGCGGACTCTCAACCACTGCGCCACCAGGGAAGCTCAAATGCTACTGAAAATTGTTGGGAAGCAGGGGTGTACCTTCTGTAGAAGGCCATCCCTTACACACTTCGCCACCCTACTGTTGGTCTCCCAACTACACCAGTTTCTATAGGTCAAGGCCCAGGTCTAATGTTTGCAGTCCCAATGCTGAGCACCACACTGTCTCACATTCTGTACCAGCTGAATGAACAGATCTAACTACTACTGACTGGGTAAAGGAGGATCCAAGAACTTCCAAAAACGGTAGGCCCAAGGCTTTAAGGAGCCAGATGGTGACTGTATATGGCTGGAGCATGCAAAAAAAAAAAGGACTTTTTAAAAATTCCAAATCCAATCTTCACAAACTATTTCAAACTTTTTGCTCAAAAGCTTTGGCCTTGGTACCTTCCCTACAGGTTGTGCACTTAAAGGACCAAATACTAAGCAGCAGAGATAGCAGGGTTAAGTTTCTCTTGCCCCTTTAGCAACTTTGAAGATCCAATAGTCATCTTCCTCAACTTTAATAATGATCATTTGCTCAGTACTAACTGGTTGACATATTAAAGATTCAGTCCTCTACCTCAAGGTTTTTAGAAGAATTTGGAATGAAATTTCTCAAGAAACCAAATTAACATGAGGTTAAGGATTTTAATATTTCAAAGATTATCAATTTGGTTGAAAGTTAAGTAATCTTAAGAGATCCAGCTGGAGTATAACTTAGTACATATAAGTTTTTTTTATTCTTCTGTGATTTCAGGTGATTATTTTGTCCTGTGCTACTGAGCCACAGGAGAAAATGACCACGACAACTCAGATTTTAATATAACTGAAATAAGCACAAATTTACATACTAAGGTAGAAGTATTATATGATACAGCACCTGTGCACAGTAATACTGGTCAAATTCATCCACTTCATGTGGATAGCCTGAGTCTCTGAAACAATGCAACCATACATCTAAAGAATATGAATGCTAGACTTAGGGCTTGCTGGCAATGTGAGCTAATATATTATGTAAAAATACATCTGAACAACAACAATAAAAAAAACAGGCTACAGAACCATAAAATAACTGATTTAAATTGTCCAAGTAAACAATGGCTTCTTTGAGGAAAGGAATTACCTGAAAGTGGAGACACTTTTCAATGAGTACCCCCCTTTGTTGAATTCTGTAACATGTGCAAGACCAAAAAAAAAAAGTTTTTAAATAAAATCATCTAAAGAAATTGTGCATTTTGAGTAACCCTATTTTGAAAGTAACAATGTCTCATTATCAAGACAATCCTTAAAACTCAGAATAGTCAAAGATTTAAAAAAACAATGCTATTTAGTGCTGTGGAGAAAACTGGATCTCATATACTTGGCTGGTGGGACTACACGCTGGCCAACCTCTAAGAATTCCACCTCTTGGAACCTATCCTAAAGAAAAACTGTGAATGTGCTCAAAAGTACACCTCCAGAAATAACGATCACAACAAAGAAAAAAGATACTGTAAATGTAACAGTGTAGAAAAATATTCCTTCTACATGAAGTGAAAACACACTTCAAAACAGTATGATCTTTTAATTTAAGTGCTGTGCTGGGGTGATGGAATGTTCTAAATCTTAACTGAGATGGGTTTCACAGCTGTATACATTTGTCAAAACTCAAATTGTACACTTAAAATGAGTGTGTGTAACTGTATGCAAATTGCACATTAATAAAGTTGATTTAAAAGAAAAAAAAGTACAGTATGTACCGTGCCTTAAGCTTACTGAGGGAAGGAACTGGGTCCTAATTTAGGGAAACAGGGTTCTTTATTCACCTGAGTACTTGCCAGGATTTGGGGGCAGGAGCTACACAGTTTGACCAGGCATTAGAGAATCTAAGCAGCGGAGCAATGCAAGTGGAGAGAAATGAGAAGAGAAGAGAAAACCGAGAGCCAACAAGGTGAGTTACACCATTTGCTGCTAAACTCCTAACTCAATAAAAATCACTAAACTTGCAAAACACTTGCAACTAATGGATTCTTGTCTCAGTTAATAGCATGTA
Source organism: Delphinapterus leucas (assembly GCF_059928025.1). Lineage (NCBI taxonomy): Eukaryota > Metazoa > Chordata > Mammalia > Artiodactyla > Monodontidae > Delphinapterus > Delphinapterus leucas. Next base: position 75,671,038 of record NC_143139.1, read on the forward strand.
CAATCCCAGAACCACACAGAAAAAAGGAAACTTCAAGACCTTAAACTACTAATAAATGGCCAAACTTTGGGCAGGACATTAGACTTTCAGAGCCTAAAGAACTGGAGAGCTAGATAAATTTAGTTAAAACTCCAATGTGCAGGGACTGACAACTGGATTAATCCCTAAAATTGAGTTGGATGTTCACATACATTGTTTCATTTAATTCTCATAAATGCACACAGAAGCCTATCCAGTAGAAGTCCACTCTAGAGCCAAGGGCTCTTTTCACACATCACAATTAGAGCCTGGAATCCTCAGCATCCAGCAGTGCTTCACACCTCTGCCTTCACGTTAGGTGAATGACAAAGAGTTTATAACTAAAAGGTGTAAAGAGAAAATTATAACTAAAAGGTGCAAAGGGAAAATATGTCTCTTAACTTGCTCTGGTAGTATATGAAGCCCTGTCCTTAGGGCTAATGCAGAGTCAAAGGCAGGCGGAACTTGTCCCCCTTGGCATTTTCTCTCTTTAATCCCCACTTGAAGGCATGCAGTTCTGTCTTTCCTGAGATTTGAGGGCTGGCCAAATAAAGTGGGGGATTCCAGTGATTTGGTACAAAGGCATTTCTCTGTAGTATATAATACTTAAAAAAAAAATCAAAACAAATACACACATTTTTAAAAACTGTATAAATTCCTAATTCTGTAGGACTGAAGTCAAGCCAAATACTGCCATATCTCAAGAGCTTCTTGCCCTTCCCTGTCATGGGCTGGACCAGAAGGTCAGGCAGCTTTCTATGTTTAAAACATCTATACTGGGGACTTCCCTGGTGGTGCAGTGGTTAGGAATCTGCCTGCCAATGCAGGGGACACGGGTTCAAGCCCTAGTCCAGGAAGACTCCACATGCCGCGGAGAAACTAAGCCCGTGCACCACAGCTACTGAGCCTATGTGCTGCAACTACTGAAGCCCACACACCTAGAGCCTGTGCTCCACAACAAGAGAAGTCACCGCAATGAGAAGCCCGCGCACCTCAACGAAGATTAGTCCCCGCTCGCCCCAACTCGAGAAAGTCCACACGGAGCAACTAAGACCCAACACAGCCAATAAATAAATAAATAAATTTTAAAAAATTAAAAAAGAAACCAAAACCCTCTACACTGGGAAATTTATATCTGTGCCAGGTGTAAAGTAAGTATCTCTCACTTATCCTTCTATACTTTGTGATTCTGGAGGTGGGACTCTGCAAACCACATTTCTGCTCTGCCAGGGGCTCCCTGTTAAACTCTGCAGATGAGGTGGGCAGTGCTAAAGCTGCTAGAGGGGACTTGCCTCTTCCAGGCTTCTTGTCCATCTGAAATGCCTGTGAGCATCACCCAACATCCCTGCAGCAATTCATCCAATTCGCAGTTTATCCCACACTGAGAGAGCCAGTTTGTCACAGCACCTCTCCCTGCACCACCCCACCGGCTCCCCCACAAGAGGGCAAGACTCTCTTCAGAGGTCTGGATCCCAGCTAGGGCTCCTTCTCTCAAGTTTCTAAATTTTAATAACTTCAACTTTTTCTCTCGTTTCTCCCCCCAGACTTAGGAGACGTAGCTGCTTCCTATAGCTGCTACCTCCACAATACCTTAAAGTTCTCTTTTCATCTTTCAGTCACCTAAGTAACAACTTGACATATGTGACAGCTCCCAGGTGTTCACAGACTGCCAGAGTAAGGATCAGCCCAGCCGCCTGCACTCCACCTAGTACCACCCCACCCCTCTGGCCCTCTACTCAGCAAAAGACACAAAGGACAGGTGGGAAGCAAGACGGCAGCTGTTCCAGTTAAGGAAATGACAAGTCTAGAGGGAGCCCACACAAGCACCTTGGCCCACAGATGTCTGGGAGCCTTTCCACTTGACACAGGCAGAAGCCACAGTGCCCATATCCAACAACTAGAAAATAATCAAATTCGGGATTCAAAGGTGATTTATTGGTATCAAAGTGAGTTTCACAGAAGTCAGGACCAACCCTATACTAACTAAAAGCCACCTTTCCTCGCCTTTCAAAGCAGAGGACCTCAGCTAGATGCTCTTTAGAGAACAATCTGATAATGTGCTCTAAGTAAGCCACACCCAAGTGTGAATGACCCAAACAGAATTTCACAAACGTGGGAGAATTCTGAGACTCCCAACCACTATCCAACCAACTTCTCCCCAACCATACTTCTCCAGTACCCTGATAAAAGATTTAAAGTCCCAAGCTTCCCTGGTGGTGCAGTGGTTGAGAATCTGCCTGCCAGTGCAGGGGACACCGGTTGAGCCCTGGTCTGGGAAGATCCCACATGCCGCGGAGCAACTGGGCCCGTGAGCCACAACTGCTGAGCCTGTGCGTCTGGAGCCTGTGCTCTGCAACAAGAGAGGGCCGTGCACCACGATGAAGAGTGGCCCCAGCTCGCTGCAACTAGAGAAAGCCCTCACACAGAAACGAAGACCCAACACAACCAAAAATAAATAAATAAATTTATTTTAAAAAAAATATTTAAAGTCCAGCAATTCTGCACACAGCTTGGTAATACTTTGAGGCAACAATTTCACATATTTGGGCATCAAATGAATCTAAAGAAAAAGGTAAGCTGCACAAATCAAGATTAAGGAAAGCGATCTTCCTGCCAGAGGATATAAATAACCTTTCTCAGTCTTTCTCACTTCCATTATAAAGCTTTTCAGTAGATGTAAGAACAATAAGACTCTTGATACTGAGCAAAATGGGCAATATTTCTGTAGTTCGCAATCACATTTTTCTGTTTTCCAACAGAAGTTATATGATTAACTCTGTGATATAAATAAGGGAGACTAACTAGTATGATAATGTAAACACCTACAATTTTATAATTATAAGGTGAATCTTTGGACTTGGACTGCAACATTTGGGGCTTTAAAAAATACAATCTTCTTTTTTTTTTAATGAATGTTAGTGTGTTTCTATACTACCCCTCTCCTCCTGCTCCAGCCATACACTGGCTTTCATTTTACTAAAGTCAAACATTTGAATTCAATCATTCTACTACACATGCCAGCTAATGGCAAAATGAAGTAGCTGATATGTACCAAGCAGAAAAAATTATCTTGAGTATTTGTTTTAGTCTGCCATAAACAATAGAGGGACCTGTCAACAAGCAGTACAAGGAACACAGTAGATATTCAGTGTACTCACTAATACTCGTAATGTTTAAAATATTAACATACAGGGCTTCCCTGGTGGAGCAGTGGTTGAGAGTCCGCCTGCCAATGCAGGGGACACGGGTTCGTGCCCCGGTCCAGGAAGATCCCACATACGGCGGAGCGGCTGGGCCCACGAGCCACGGCTGCTGAGCCTGCGCGTCGGAGCCTGTGCTCCACAACGGGAGAGGCCACAACAGTGAGAGGCCTGCGTACCGCAAAAAAATGAAAATAAATTTAAAAATTAACATACATTGGTCATAATTTATTTACATAAATACATAACCCCAATTGGCTTAATGATTCAACCAAAGAAATAAAGTAGCAGGACTTCCCTGGTGGCGCAGTGGTCAAGAATCCGCCTGCCAATGCAGGGGATACGGGTTCGAGCCCTGGTCCGGGAAGATCCCACATGCCATGGAGCAACTAAGCCCGTGCGCCACAACTACTGAGGCTGAGCTCTAGAGCCCTCGAGCCACAACCACTGAAGCCCACGCACCTAGAGCCCGTGCTCCGCAACAAGAGAAGCCACTGCAATGAGAAGCCCGCGCACTGCAACGAAGAGTAGCCCCCGCTCGCCGCAACTAGAGAAAGCCTACGCGCAGCAACAAAGACCCAACGCAGCCAAAATAAATAAATTAAATTAATTTATAAAGAAAGAAAAAAATAAAGTAGCACTTTGCAGTAAAGAAGTGTATGTGTGCACTCTTAAAATATTAAAATTGCTGTAACTTGTGCACTCTTAAAATATTAAAATTACTATAACTTAATTACTCATAAGAGGGAACATATGCAAGATCTACTTTCTTTTTTCATTATAGTGGACCTGAATATCTGCATTTTTACATCCACACCTGAGGGGCTTAGGGAGTGAAAGCCTGCTGAATAGGACTGGGTTCTTGGCTATCAGAGTCCCATTGCATACTAATACAGTAAAATCTGCTAGTGCAATCCCTACAACAAATGGAGATGACATTGGTCTTCTCCAACTCCTATGTTTATGGCCCTGTTACAACTAACCCACTATTATCAATTAAGCAGTAGAAAACAAAAGGCTAGTGTGTATGTATGAGAACCATGAGGGCAAGGGTATACAGGCTTTTTAAAAAAGTATACATGGCGCTCAAAACCCTGACCCAAGGAGTGTCAAATATTTTATTTTTCTGACAGCTACAAAGAGCAAATTAAAATATCTTTTCACCAGTTTTTAAAAAAGAATGAAATCTTGCCATTTGTGACAATGTGGATGAACCCAAAAGACATAATGCTAAGTGAGATATGCCAGACACAAAGACAAATAGGCATGTCACTTATGTGCAGAACCTTAAAAAAAAAAAAGTCAAACTCAAAATAACAGATTAGAAAGGTGGTTACCAGAGTCTGGAAGGTGGAGGGAAAGGGAAGATATTGATCAAAGGATACAAACTTTCAGTTAGAAGATGAAAGACCTAATGTATAGCATGCTGACCATAGTTAATAGTAATGTATTATATACTTGAAATTTGCTAAGAGATCTGTAGACCACCAGAACAAAAGAGATCTCTCTGACCACCAGAACAAAAACAACAAAGGTAAGTAAGTAAGGAAAGTGACAGATAATGTTAGTTTGTGGTAATCATTTCACAATGTATACATATATCAAAACATCACCTTGTACACCTTAAATACACACAATTTTTATTTGTCAAAAGTTAAAGTTTTTTTCACTATGATGACTCAATTAACAATAGGACCAACATTTGTTTCCTAGAGTGCCTTTACAGGATTTCAGAAAATAAAGCAAATGACTTAAATTTTATCCCTAATTTTCTTTTCACGCAGAAAATAGTATTTCTAGTTTCTGTACCACAATATACTTCATACTAGGAATATAAGCAAGATGACTACAGTCAAGATTGTCTCAGGAGGAGAAAAAAAACCCAATCCCAACCAACACAGAGTGCTGGGCAGTCACATTTCATACAAAGGATGTTCCCTTGCCAACATGGCATAATTCAAAAGTTGGAAAATATATCATTTTAACTGGCAAACACCATCAGTATCAGACGTTGTATAGGAGAGGGGAGACAGGGAAGGAGATGGCAATGAATTAAGACGAAAAGACCAGGTTGTGAAAAAGCCTTGCATGCCAAGTTAAGGAATCTGAACTCTAGCCTGAACACAGTAGAGAGTAACATGATCACACTGGGTGTTTTTAGAATAATGTGGCAATGTGGAAAATGAAGAGAGAAAGAGAGAGAGAAACAGCACGTGTGTGTGTGTGTGTGTGTGTGTGAGTGAGTGAAGACAGAAAGATTTGTTCTCCGATTACTGCAACAACATGCAGGAGGGGGTAAGAGCCTGAGAGGATGGGAGACAGGAATGGGTTAGGAGAAGGACAGGCATTTCTAAGGTTCAGTCGACTTATGACTGAATGTCTAAGAGAGAAGAGCGGGGAGGAGAGAAGAGGAAACAGAAGTAAATTGTAGGCAACTGGGTAATGTTAATGTAATTAATAAAGAAAAGAAACACCAAAGGTACTAATGCAAGGGAGGGGGAGACAGCAAAATGAATACATTTCACTGTAAAATAAAGTTGATTTTAAAATGTGTGCAAGACATCTAAGTGGAGATAAAAAGTAGGCACTTGGAGAGACCTGAAACTCACCATTAGATTTTGGAATCACTGATCAATGCTGACTGCAGCCAAGAAAATGAATAAATGTGTTCAGGAGAATATATAATGAGAAAAGGTCCAAGGTCTGAACCCCAAGAGAACATGAACATTTAAAGGCTTTAAAACTATCATAGCAGATAGGATACAGGCCTTCATATTAGCTATACTGGAAAGCTATTCAAAATTTCATTATATTGCTACTACTCAGCATTTGTCCTGGGTTGTTTTTTTTGTTTTTTTTTTTGAGAATTGCTTAAAGCCCAATTTAAAAGCCAAAAAGGATTCCAGGATTAAATGATCATGGCTTTGTCTCAACGAGAAGTTTTTAAAAAGGAACTAGAAATAATGGAGGCCCAGGAAAAGTGAGTTGGCCAAGGTCACAAAGTTTCTTAATACTTAAGACAAAAATAAAAGTCAGTGCTGTTCCTACCCATTATTCACCAGAATTGGCTCAAGTTTTTCATTCTCCAGCAATCAAAACCAATCTTTTTTTTTTTTTTTTGGCCGTGCTGTGCAGCTTGCAAGATCTTAATTCCCTGACCAATGATTGAACCCAGGCCCGGTGGTGAAAGTGCCCGCTGGACTGCCAAAGAATTCCCCAAATCCAATCTTTAACGATAAAAATTTACTGCCTGCTGACAATTTAAAAAATAATAATAACGGCTCACAAGGCTAAAGGATACTTCTTAAACGTTAGAAAGCAATGCAGGTTGCAAATGTGATTAGTTTTATGGGAACCAATACAGATTTTTACCTGCTAAAACTTCTGCTTTGCTTCATTCAGCACTGTAATTTCTTAGAAGTATTTACTTAGAAATATTTCAACTAAAAAAATTTTAAAAGGAATGAAGTACTGATACATACTACAATATGGGTGAACTTTGAAAACATGCTAAGTGAAATAAGTCAGACACCAAAAGCTGTATTGTATGATTCCATTTATATGAAATGTCCAGAATAGGTGAATCCATAGAGAAAGTAGCTACACGGGTGCCAGGGGTTGAGGGAGTAGGGACAGAGAGGGACTGCTAAAGGGTAGAGGGTTTCTTCTTCGGATGATGAAAAAGTTCTGCAATTAGAAAGCGGTGATAGTTGCACAACTTTGTGAATGTTAAAACCACTGAATTGTACATTTGAAAAGGTGAATTTTATATGTGATTTGTATCTCAAAAATATGAAGCATTTTGGTTTTCCTTTCATATTCAGTAAGATTTTAGCATTTTTTCTATGAAGTGGAGACTGGAATAGCAAAAGAAAGTGAAGGGGAAATCATCTGTATTACTTGATTATTTTTAGTTTGTAACAGTTTGTATACTGACTTTTTAGTAATGACTATATATCCATGAATTACACTTCTAAAGGAAAAAAACTCTTTCAAATTAAAGACTGCATTTGAAGTGTCTGTGGTCCAAGCGAAGAAGTGCTGACTCATGTTACAGTTTTAGCACTGCTCAAATATCTTCCTAGAGTTTGATATATCTAACCTGGAATGACATTCTTCTCCCCCGACCCCGTTTTTCTACTTATCTTTCAAACTTCAGCTCAAATGTCACCCCCCTAAAAACTTCTTTCCCTAAACCAAACTTGGAGGGTTTCCCCATCCAGAATGTCACATCTTCGGTGTTCCCACTGATGCTTTTGTTTTCTATATATGAGAAACTACTGGCTTTATGTATGATTTTAGTTCTACCACATTCTACCCAACTTTGCATTGAAGCCAAGCATATACTAGGACATTGTTTCTGCAAGGTGCACACTAAAATCATCTGGAGATCTTAAGACAAAACATAACAAAAAAACATTCTGGGGCTGGCAACTGTTAAATTTATAAACACCCAGATAATTCTGATGCACTACCATAAACTGCTCAGATTACAGACCAATATTCACAGAAAATATCTTCTACTTCCTACCACTCAAGACATCAGCAGCCCACCCAATTAAACTAAGGGAAGATTCTGATAAGAAATAGGCAAGGTTTGGCCAAGTGTTTACTGACCTCTAATCACAGTCAGTGGCAGGAACTGAACGGAGATTGCAGCACTTTTAGTTTAACCCTTATCTGAACCACAACAATAAAGACAGGGTAGACAGAGTACTTCATCAGGGGGAAAAAAAAAATTTACTTAATGGGAGTAGCTCTTTTACAGCTAAAGGTAAGAAACTTCAAGCTTTATAGCTGTAAATCACTGTGCCTCCAAGTGTGAAAAGAAATGACTTTTTTAAAAAAGCCAAAGCAAGAACTGCAGTGCAAATGTAAGGGGAATTTTACTGGAAAGCACTTTTCCTTATTCTCTCTAAATACAAGTGAGGAAATTAAGTAGGTACAAATACCCTCCACTTAGTGGAAAACACAAAATTCAAATTAATATATAAACAAGTGTAAGATAATTCTATCTTTAGGCTTACTGAATGAAAAACATCTTGTTTAAAACTCACATTAGAGTGGTTATGGTCTGATACAGTGATACCTCAAATGTATTTTCCACCTGCTCTTTAGTTCCTTCTCACTGGAACCCCGAATTTCCCCAAATCCAGGGACCCAGGAGAGCAGGAGAGGAATATGCCACCCCAGAGAGGCAGTCCATCTTAAGGTAAACTATATTACTAAACAGCACTCACGCAAAAGCCTGTAATTAAACTACAATAAGACACTATCCACCACACATACTGGATCTCTGGAATATATAATGCATTCATGCTCTCTTTCTCTCCCTCTCTCCCTCTTTCTCTCTCCCTCTCCCTCTCCTTCCAGCTTTCATATCTACAATTCCCTGTGTCCACTCTCCCCACTGCTCTTCAAGTTTAAAAACACTCCTCAACAGATATTGATACCTTTTCTCAGATTATGGTAAATCCCAGATATTCCTTCTTTTATAACACACCTCACTGTAATTTCTTGTTTCACAGCTCTATTTTTCACCAGACAGCGATGCCTATCTTTTTTTACTGGCTTAGTGAATACATACTGTGCATTCAATAAATGTCCATTTAATTGAACTGAAACATGTTTTATGAATGGATAATAAAAAGGCAGACAAATCGCAATGTTATGGAAGATTGAAATTTGGCCTTGGGCTCTTACTAGCTTACTAAAGCCACTTTTGCCCCTGCTCCACAGTAAGGGGGTAAAGGGGATGGTAATCCCAATGGTCCTTAAAGGTCACTAAAAACACAGTGACTTTACAGCAATAACATTTTTCTTAGTATAAACTATAAAGAAATCTTAGAAAGCTCTAAAGAAATAAAAAGCACCCATAGTCTCAAGACACAAAGATAACATTTGTTAGATTTCTTTCTAGTATTTTCTCCACTACAGTGCCTTCAGTCACTGGATTGTAGACTTCAAAAATAAAAACTGATTTGCCCAAAACAGACCAAACCTCTGACAGTGACATACTGTGATGGTACTGAAAACTAAAGGAGTTTGAAAATATGAAGAGGAAATAGACAATTAAAAAAAAAAGCAGGGCTTCCCTGGTGGCGCAGTGGTTGAGAGTCCGCCTGCCGATGCAGGGGACAAGGGTTCGTGCCCCGGTCCGGGAAGATCCCACATGCCACGGAGCGGCTGGGCCCATGAGCCATGGCTGCTGAGCCTGCGCATCCGGAGCCTGTGCTCCGCAACGGGAGAGGTCACAACAGTGAGAGGCCCGTGTACCGCAAAAAAAAAAGAAAAAGCAAAATATGTCAACATTAGATTCTGAAACCAATGCCTAGAAGTACTTCAAATTATAGCCTAATCCTAATTATTCAGAAACATCTGAGTTACAGGTCAACTCAGAACTATAAAAATTTCTATGCCTAAGTATCTCTAGGGGAGTTTAGAATAGCTACATCCAGGATTTTAACAAACATACAATGCCCTGCATGGTGTGGTGTAGCTCTTGGAAAAATGGATAATAAAGAATGCTTTCTGTTGATTCTCTGAGGGCTCTTAACCAGTTACCTACCCATTTCTTCCGATCACACATGGTTTCTGTCACCAGAGATGCCAGGGCCACAGATCTCACTCTCAGACTATGGTGATCCCACATCCTATTTAATCTACAAATTGAAGATGACTACTTAGTATTTAAAATAAAAAAACTTGGGAAGCATTTTTAAAAGTTGCTAAGATTTTAGCTGAAGTTAACTGATTCCCTATTATTCATCTCCTAATTTGTATATCCATGCTGATGTCCTTCATACATTACATTTCTTTCATATAGGAAAAAAAGAATTCTTATTTCTTGATGTAACATTGCTACATATATTATGCCTTTCAGATCTATTTCATTTTTAGAAAGTAAAATTATATAATATAGTAATTAGGCACCCACATTAGAACTGTGATGACTACAACCATAATGTCCAAAGCTCCTGCTGCATGCCATCCTCATTTCCTTGGTTCTGCTATTTATTTCTACAGTGCTTATGCATCAATGTTCATGACAGCACATTCAAATGTATGTTCAGAATCCATACTACTTGAATCTGAGGTGCGTAAGTTATTTTCTTCTTAAATCCATTTACACACAGGTAAACCAAAACACTAGATACAGCATAGGGAAAAAGGCAAAGATACTGACTTGCAGGCCAGGAATCTCAGTCATCCAATTTCTTTGGCCTACAGTCTCCTCATCAGAGAAGGAAAAGGATAGTGTTCTCTACTGTATATGGCTATAAGTCATCACAAGTGTGGGAAAAAACTCAATTACTACAAAGCAAATGCATAATATTTCTGATATCATTATTTAGCATGCTGGATACTCAGGAAGTACTTAATAATTTGACAACTCTCAATTCCTATTGTGTGAGAGCTGATCAATCTGGACTGAAGAAAGTGCTTGACAAAGAAAAGCTTAAAAAACAACACTTGATTTTTAACCTACTTTCAGTTATGCCTACATTCCATAATCAAAACATTAGGTAGTATATTAAACAATATCCATATAGCCTGAAAGTTTAATCACTACCAAAAGTAGTTCAGGGATTCTTAACCTGGAATCCGTGGAGACCGAGGGGATTCACGAATAAGCTTGTCAAGAATCTGAATCCCCAGAAGTCATATGCAAAAAGTATCGTTTATTGTACTAGGAAGAAGGTCAGAAAATTCTTAAATTGGGACAACAACCAAAAGAGCTAAAAACTACACTGTTTCTACTCAAGTTTTTACTATATGAGTTTATCTGCTTCCTAAGAATGTTTTAATTACGATTTATAACAAGTCCATCTTCATCATGGTAAGTTTTCATGCCTTTTTTTTTTTTTAAATGGGAAAAAACATTATGAGCCAAAGATTCTCAGGGCTTAAAAAAAGGGTCATTTTTCTGAATCGCTTTTCTTACTAAAAACTACCTTATGTACTAAAATACATATCAAATGAGTGGCTTTTAAATGGTGATAAGAGGGACTTCCCTGGTGGCGCAGTGGTTAGGAATCCTCCTGCCAACGCAGGGAACACGGGCTCGAGCCCTGGTCCAGGAAGATCCCACACACCGCGAAGCAATTAAGCCCATGCACCACAACTACTGAAGCCCGCACACCTATAGCCCGTGCTCTGCAACAAGAGAAGCCACCACAATGAGAAGCCTGCGCACCGCAACTAGAGAGAGCCTGCGTGCAGCAACAAAGACCCAACGCAGCCAAAGATAAATAAATAAAATAAATTTATTATAAACTATAATTTTAAAAATCTGTATTTTTTGAAATAAAAATTATTAAAGTAAAAAAAAGAACTCAAGACTCAGTCAGCTCATAACAGGTTTTTAAGAGTTTGAAACTAAACCTCACCAAACAGAAAATAAATTGTAGGGAAGACTGGTGAAATTCTAATTTCAGAAGGTTGGTTTGCTAGGTTTTAATCAAATAAGTCAACTGCTTGAGTAAGTTAACTGTTTCCTAAGCCTATATTTTATTGACTTCATGATTAATTTTGAGAAGAAAATTAAAGGAATGTCATTCTGTCGGTGTAACATGTAAAGCTGAAATAAATTTGTTTTTGACCAAGCCACAACTACAGATTTCATTTATTTGTTCGCAAAATACTCCGGTTCTTTATGACAGATAGATTAAGGAGGATCTCTTATTTTAGGTGGCTTTCAACTTATGTGACTTTAAGCTTTAATTGCTCTGTCACTTTTAGAGACTAAAAGAGGTTTTGCCCAGGAAAAGAGAGAGAAAAAAAAAATCCTATAATTCTAGCTAAACACGTAACTGCCAAGATTCAGTGTAACTCATACATGTGCAAAATATCACTATATATAAGACCATTCATTACAGCACTGTTTGTATAGCAAAATATGGGGAACAATCTAATAGTTATCAATATGCAATTAGTTAAATTAAGGCCTAACCACAAGGTTCCACAAAACAGCTCTTTAGAAAACTAGTCACCTCGAAGACATAGGTGGGGGCAAGGGGAGGAATCAGGTACAGCATTTACAAAATATGGGGAACAATCTAATAGTTATCAATATGCAATTAGTTAAATTAAGGCCTAACCACAAGGTTCCACAAAACAGCTCTTTAGAAAACTAGTCACCTCGAAGACATAGGTGGGGGCAAGGGGAGGAATCAAGTACAGCATTTACTTGGGGAGGAGGGCAATAGGCCTAACATATATGCACTAAGTCTCTCTGGTCTTTTGGGAAGAATATACAATAAAAGTTGTGGCTGTCTGGGGAGGGAAACTGGAATGCTGAAGGACAGATGAGTCTTAATTTTCCTCTATGTACCCTTTAGAACCTTTCAAAGGTGCTCTACGTATTTCCCAGTCAACAAAATAAAAGATTGATTTGTTTTGTTTTTAATGAATTTATGGGTAGAATTAGAAACTTTTAGCTCAGGCACAGATTCAGATAGAATCTACTGAGCAGTAACAATGTCAAATTATATAGAATAACTCTCCTGAAACTTTCTTTCAAAGAGACTGAAGCTCATTCATTCATTCAATCAGTATTTCAGGGCCGAGACATTAGATTTGCAGATTATGTGTTCTAGGCATTTCAGCAATGCCCAAGTCATCCAAGAATTCCTGCTTTCATGGAGCTTTAGTGGGAGTAGAGATAAACAGTAAATAATACAACTTTGAGTAATGATATGTGCTATACAGAAGAGACGAAATAGGGGCTAAAGAGCAACCATGGGGGAGGAGGGAGGACTGTGTTTTAGGACAGTTAAGGTAATCCTCTCTGAGAATATGACATGTGAGCCAAGAACTGAACATTATGACAAAGCAAGCAACGCAATAAACAGGAGGAAAGCCCTGTGACTGGAACACGCGTAGCCTCTTATTGTTCAGGGTACAGCAGAGCAACAGTGTGGCTGCAATGGAGTGACCCAAGGGGAGAAGTGTGGGAGATGATCTCAGAGGTAGGCAGATCCCAGATGGATGGAGGGCCTTGTAGCTAGGAGGGAAAAAAAGTCAAGATTTTAAGTGTGCTGCAGAACCTCTGTGTTCTGAGCAGGGAAGTAACAAGATCTATGTTTTTAAAAGTAACACTAGCTGCTGTTTAAAAGGAGATCAATACAGTAGGCCAGGTAACAAATGATGGAACTGAACAGTGGTTTCAGAGAGATAGGGAAATGTGTCTGATTCAGGATATAATTTGAAAAATAGAGCCCACAGAATTTGCTACTGGATTAGAAATGGGAATCTGAGTGGGACAGCAACTGGGTGAATAGTAATTCAAAAAATCATCTTTATGTGTATGGTTACAGTTGTTAAGGTACTTTGACATATATTATGTCATTTCATAATAACAAGAGGCAGGGGAAGGTCACACTGGGTCAAGATCCAAGTTCTGCCTCCTGCCAGTTTTAAGACCCTAGGAAAGTCCTTTGAATGGGTTTCTAGCCTATATAATGTATTGTCTACTTCACAAGACTTCTGCAGGTACCAAGTGGTTGAAGAATTTTGAAAATGTAAATAATGCCCATTTTGAGGTAGAAAGCATCACACTGTCCAATGAGAGATGGTACATTCCCATCCTTCAGGACAGTAGTGCTACCCCATTATATTCCACTGCCACCATTATATTCCACACAGAACCTTGTATTGTAGTTGACAGAGAAGAGACAAGCTTCTTTTTTTAAATTCTGATATAAAAAACAAACATTTTCACAGATTATGAAAAAGCCTACATAATATAAGCATGGGCACTAGAAAAAAAATAGTATAATCTTTTAATCCTTCCTAGGGATTGGAGGAAACAGTTCTTTTTGCTATAAATGGCATTAAAGTAAAACCACCGAACTCTTACAAGATAATACCCAAACCAAGGGACCTTTCATTAGAGAGATGTTATCAACAAGACTTTAATTTAAGAGTATATATGACTTATCACTGTCTTGTTTTAAATAGCAAAATGCAAAAGCCTGGTGTAAACTAAATTATTGTATGCCAAATGAATTGAATTATGAGGACTTCAACTTATTGCTTCAAGTCATATCTATAAGTTTATATACAAGGTCCCACAGAATTTATTTTTCCATCTAAGACTTTCATATTATTGCAGAATATCTCCAGCATTAAGCAAAAATGAAAAAAATACGTAAAGTCTTTCATTCATTATGTATTTTGGAGAATTATCTTGAATGTCAATGTGTACTAGGTACTTAGTCGATAACCTGAATAACAGTAAATAAAAATCCAAGGATATCTGATGTACACAGCTCTATCTTCCACCCCTCATTTTCAAGTGGGGCCTCAATAAACATGACCACTGGGGCCATGTGATTGTATTACAACCACATTGGTAAGTACCCTCCAACACACAGCCATTAAACTGCCTTGGACGGAGTCGAAGACAAATCTTTAACACAACAAATGAAGATTTTGTTTTACACAACACTATGAAGGTTCACATCATTAGACTCCAGCGCACAATGACAATCTGTTCTACTTCTCTACTTGCTAAAACTTGCTACTTTACAAAACTCGTCTTATTTCTCTAAATTAAGCACCTTTAGGTCAGAGACACCCCCATCTCAGATATATTTCATTGCAATCGCACTACACAATACACCATCCTTCAATCACTTAGCATGCATCTCCCCCCAAACTTAAAGGACAAACTAGATTAAATACACGTTCAGAGTTACAGCAAACAAAATGATGCTGCAATTTAGACACTTTAACTCGCATACTGAGCAACACAGAGGTTCAACTAATTTCCTTCACTAAAATTGACAAAAAAAACCTAAAGGTTTTGTCTTCGTGGACTGCAAGAAACATTTCACGTCTGAGGACTTGATATTTATGTAAAGAGTTTACAAAACCAAGATGAATTTTTCACGGTTCCATTGATACTTGTCAAAGAACATATTCATGAAGAGCTGAAAAACGGTATTGATAATTTAAAGCGCACAAAATCGAAAGGCAAAAGGTTTCACAAGGTCCCCCGTACCTGTGTACTGCACCCCCTCCCCCAATCCCCGCTCGGTCTCGTGTTAGAACTATTTCCTCTAAACAGAAACAGTCCTAAAAGAGTTTGCCAACTAGAGTAAACTCACTTCGCGAAGATAACGAGCGGAAACGCATTTAAAGAGGAGATCACGGAAGCGAGGGTGGCGGGGCGCGGAGCCCCCACGTCCCCCGAACCCCGGCAGCCAGGAGCGAGCATGTGCCGGCGGCTGCAGGATGCGCGGCCCTCCCAGAGCCGCCTCCCGTGGCACAGGGCCCCGCCCGGCCTCACCCTCCCGGTTCATTCATTCTGAACCTGCGGCTGCCGCACCCCTGCGCTCCCGCCCGGGCCGAGACACGGATCCGAGGCCGAGGGCCCGTGTCGGGCCACAACCCCCGCCTGGAGTCCGGGCCCCGCCGCGATTCCCGCGCGCCCGCGGCCTCCGCTCGGGGGTGGTCTGAGAGGCCGCGGAGGCCCGCTCCCAAGACCAAAGCCCCGCAAGCCCGCGGCCCCACCCTCCGCCAGGGCGCGGGCCAGGCCTTCCCCGCTCGCGGGCCGACCGCCTGGGAGCCCCCGATCCCCGCTGCCGGGCTGCCCCACTGCGGCCGGAAGTCTCCCCGGCGCCCCCTCCCCAGCGCCCGACTTCCCTCGCCGCCGCGGCCAGACCCTCTCCGCGCTGCCTCGGGCCTCCCAGCGCGGGCCGCGGGCCGGAGGAAGCGACGGACCGCTCCGCCCGGTCCGCCGAGAGGGCAAGAGCAGAGCGGGTAGCCGGAAGCGGGCCCGAGCGGTTACCTTGATAATCCTGCGGGGCAGCCCGGCCATCTTGTCAGATCCCGAGTTCGGCCTCTGGTCTCGTCTCCGGCTCCGCTCGCCTCACGCACGAGTGGAAGTCCCGGGCTCTACTTCCGGGGAACGTTGCCGCGCCCGCCGCTGCCGCGCCGAGGCCCCCCGGGAAATGTAGTCCCTGCTCGGGCGCGGGCGGGCTTCTCTCGGACCTGGCCCCTCCCCCGCGCTCCCCGCCCCAGCCGTGGCCTGGGGGTGGCGGAAGTGACGCGCCGCGGCGGGGCAGAGATTTTGGAGAGGCAATGCGGAGCGGCGCGGAGCCCCACAGAGCCCCGTCGCTAGTGGCCGGTCCTGCTGCGAGCTGGTGGGACTGAGTGGTCTGCGACCAGCAGGCCTCTTATTCGCGGCCACGCCCGCGCCAATGGGCGACGTAACAGAGGCCCGGCCGCAGAGGTAGCCCATTCATTCGTTCGTTCGTTCATTCAACGCTACTGCAGGGTGCGCGGTCGGGGCTGGCGCTGGCCGAACGACTGAGGTCAAGTTGATCCGCGAGCTCCTTCCTCACAAGTAGGGGAAGACCGAAAGTCAGTAGCAAAGCTCCCAACTGTGGGTCTCGAAAGTTATCTAGGAAAAGCCTAGCCAGAATTTTGATGTTTAAATTTCGCATAAATCGGGTGTTTTTGACACACCCCTTAGACCAGGAAAAGCTAAAAGGGTTTGGAGAGAGTTGGGGGGCGGGGAAGAAGAATGGCCTCTGAACGCCTGGCCCTAGTGGTTGACTCGCGGATTGGAGAGCTGGAGGAATGACCCAGGAGAGGATTAGAGATCCCAGCGTAATCCCTAAAAGAGGGATTACCTTTAGAGTGCGGGGCCCTAAAGGAGGATTAGAGTGAGGGTGCCCGGAAATGGGATTGTTGGGGAAGGCATTTCCTAACATCCTGATGATTGATTGCTTGCTCCGTAATGGGCTTTTTGCGAGAATTATTTTACTTTATCGTCATAGCAATCTTAAAGCGCTTCCTCCACTTTACAAATGAGGCTCGGAGACATTCACTCTTTCCAAGGTTATGAGGGAAATGGAGCTGTTTTGTTCCCACGCAGGTCTGCCAAAACGTGGACCCCTTAACTCCTTAGCCACGGTGTTTCCTAGCACGGTAGCACAGACAGTAGATGGTGAATAAAGATGTGCCAGATGCTATGTTAGTGGATGAGAATACAAAGAGGCTGACCCTAGGGAATTCCCTGGCGGTCAAGTGGTTAGGTCTCGGGGCTTTCATTGCTGCGGCCGGGTCCAATCGCTGGTCGGGGCATTAAGATCCCGCAATCCGCGCCAGGTGGCCAAAACTCAAAACAAAAAAGAGGCTGACCCTGCCTTCCAGGAACTTAGAGTCCATCGGAGAAGAGAGACTAGTGAACAATAATTACAATCCAACGTGTTAAGGGCCATAATAGAGATTCCTCCAAGGTGCTATTTGAGCACAAGAGAGGCATTAATTGCTTGAGAAGTCAGAGAAGGCTTCTCAAATGAGAAGTGGCATCCTAAAGGATGAGTAAGAATCTAACTGACCTGGTTGGGGGAGCATGCCAGGCCTAGAAAAAAGACTGTGAAATGGCACTGAGCTATAAGAAAAAAAAAAAGTGCATTAAAGAAATGGAGAATATGAATGCAAGAAACCTAGTAAAAGTAATAAGACAAAACATTATCATTAGCATGATGCTAAATAATTACATGGATTATCTCATTTAATGATAAAGTATATAAGGTAGGCTTTCTTATTACTGTTGCTTTTTAGATGAGAAATCAAGACTCAGAGGCAATAATGAGAACTTCAAATAACCAGAAGTCTGAAATGAGTGGTTCTTCTGTATTTAGAAGAATTTGGGAAAGTAAATGACATTGGAGAAAGATACTTCCAGAATATTTTAGAGAGGGTCTGGAACCCGCCCTGATAGGAAGAAAGGCAGAGGGAATATGGGGTTAGAAGGGTACTAGTCCAGTTAGCTCTTGAATAACAATTCAGCTCAAATTTTGTGCTTAAAAGAACAATAATCATTTGTTTAGCTCTTGAATCTGCAATTTAGGCAGGGCTTGGCAGGAAAGACACATCTCTGCTCCATGCTGTGTCAGCCTGGGCAGCTTGACTGGGACCAGAACCACTTCTAGGATGGCTCACATAGCAGGCAAGTTGGTACAGACTGTTAGTTCCTCTCCGAGTGGGCCTCTCCCTGGAGCTACTTGGTCTTCCTCACTGCATGGTGGCTGGGTTCCAAGAACAAGTGTTCTAGCAGGCAAAAGTGGAAGCTGTCACCTTTTTCGACCCAACCTTGGAAGTCACGTAGCATCACTCCCACCATAATCTATTGGTTGACTCATCACAAAAGCCCACCCAGTTTGAAAAGTAGGGGACATGGACCCCCTCTCTTGAAAGAAGAGTCCAAGATTCTGGAAACTAGCTGGGTATGTGTGATACAAGATACAGTTGTGACCAACTTCGAAAAACACAAACTGCCACAGGTATATTTATCACAGTATGCTTACAAGCCACCATGCTTAAAGTCACCTGCAATGCTGGTTAAAATAAGCATTCCTGGAGCCCTTCCCAGAGATTCTAATTTTCTAGTTCATTGCTGAGGCCTGGGACTCTGCATGTAAACATCACGGGTAATTTTGATAGATCCTAAAATTTGAGAACAAAAGATTTTGAATAAACAACAAAAATTGTTGCCATGTGCCTTCTTTTGGCTATTCTCTATTGGAATAGATAGTGAGTATCCTGCAGATTAAGAGTGAGGGCCCCGAAGCCCTGCCTAGATTTGAAAACTTAGAATTTGCTTAACTTGTCTGACCTTCGTTTTTTTCACCTATAAAATGTACTTCATTGTTCTTGTTGTGAAGTTTCAATATATATTAAGTACTTAGAGGGGGTATTATTTTTGTAATCTTGAAAAGAACCAGGTATAGTTTTCTTTAGGAAACCAGATTTTTAAAATTTGACAGTATAACCTTGTTTGGCAGAGATTCATTTGATGGCATGAAATTCTCTTAGATAAATACATAATTTTTAATGTCCTTTCCCATTCTTTTCCCCCTTGAGAACAACTCACACTATACGCATCTGGAAAATAAAATCCGAACTTCTGATTCATGTAAGTCCTGTAGAACAGGATATATTCTAGAAGGATGTGTTGCCACACGGCTGAGATGCTGGGTTTATTCTCAGGTTAGAAAGTTGGTTAAGAATCCTACTTACTATACCCATAAAATATGGTTAAAATAAAGATATCCACAAAACTAATTCCTTCAAGGCAGGGATGTTAGACAGCTGAAGAATAGAGGTAAAACAGACTTTTTACTTTATACTTTTGGATGTTGAGCTGTATTAATGTGTTACCTATTCAAAACATAAAATAATCCAATTCACTAATTTCAAAAGTCTAATCTAAAAGGTGTTCAATGCTCTTTACATGCTGATCAAGAATGATATCATACAACTAAAGGGGAAAAAAAGAAAAAATAATTTAAAAAAAGAAAAAGAAAAAAAAGAATTATATCATACACTCAAAATTCAAAAGATTCTGGTCCGTGGTATGGAATAAATAAGAGTGACCAAATAGCTTCACTAAACTGAACAGTGCTAGGCAGAACTCTTAGCTAGTTAATCTTTTTTTTTTTTTTTTTTTTTTTTTTTTTGCGGTACGCGGGCCTCTCACTGTTGTGGCCTCTCCCGTTGCGGAGCACAGGCTCCGGAGGCACAGGCTCAGTGGCCATGGCTCACGGGCCCAGCCGCTCCGCGGCATGTGGGATCTTCCCAGAGCGAGGCACGAACCCGTGTCCCCTGCATCAGACTCTCAACCACTGCGCCACCAGGGAAGCCCCCTGGCTAATCTTTTTTTGGCTCTTCATCAGGCCTCATTCTTGGCCATGATTTTTTTTCCAGGCTCTGCTTCTTTCAGGACTCAAACTCCAAGTGCCTTTGCATTATAAGAAAGAGGGCCCAAGAACACTGTGTTGAAGAAATTAGAGGAATCCTGATCTATGCAAATCTTACTCCCCAGAATAATATTTAGTGCCTCCTGTTCCTTCCCCACCCCCTACCCACAAATATTTCAGTTTCACTACTTTGGTCCTATAATAGCAGATGTATAAGTACTGTTTACCCTGCAGGTAGTGTCTTAAGACATTTATACCTGAGCTCCTCAGAGCCATGGATCTCTTCCATCTTGGGCACCCCTGGATCCCTGGGGCCTAGCTCAAGGCCTACAACATGAGAGCTCTCAAAAAGTACTGGTCAAGGGAATGAGTGCATGAGTGCAGGATGAAGATAAACACCTGTTTGAGAATGGTTGCCTTAAATTCATGATCCATAAGTGAAACACAGGATGTTTATGTTCATCCCTAAACTTTTCAACTTGACTTCCTGGAAGACAACAGAGCTTTTTTCACAAACTCTCTCATACTTTGCAGAGACAAAATAGAATAGTTTGGAAAATGATAGATCAGTCACCTTTAATAGAGGTCCTGTTTCCATTATGAGCAATAGTCTTCATGGAGATGTATTTGTCTGCAATACCCATATTGTTTCTTGCAGCATAGGAAAACTTCCGTGGGCTATTAAGCAGAAGTATCTGTGAGAAGAGGGTTCCTGAACACTGACTCGAAGTGGGTGGGGAGGATGAAAATGCTGCACACTGATTTTTAAAAAGAAAAAAAAACTGAAAAACACCTGCTGCCTCATATTCATGACTTCAACATAAATAGCTGAGTACTTACAAACGGTTAACCAACACAATGCCAGCCCATGAGAAGGATCTGAGCGGGGTCATCCAGGGTCATAGGAGCACTGTCTCAAAGTGGAAGGACTCTGGAAAGAAGACACCCAAGAGAACTGGAGTAATAAGGCTGACCTTTGTTTAGCGCTTCATGCTGTACAAAGCATTTTTGAATGTTATCTCATCCACAGAGAGCTTTAAGTATATGCACCACTGGAGGCATTCTGCAAAGCCCATCACTGATTCTGCGATGTTTCTATAAAGGTAGAGGAAGGGGGGTATTCCTCTCTTTGTGCCAGTTCCCAGTGGAAACAGGATTCCAGAGGATGGTGACTCAAGGCTTGGCCAGAAGCCTGGATGGAACAGGAACTCTGAAAGCAACGCTCTTTCCCATGCCTCTGTGTGTCACCCATTCAGGTTCCCAAGAGAATTCTTTACATTCCATGTCCTTGGGCTCCAGTCGCTCTGTGACTCCACCTGTGAAGTGCTTACTCAGCCTATCCAGCCTAAACTGTTCCCCCACTTCTTCCCACCCGGTGTCCCCGCCCAAGCTTCTTGTCAGTACACTCCCATCACCTTTCTTCCTCCCCACCATCACCAATCTCTCTCCAGTCCTACTGATTTCTCATATGCTCTCACTTGTGTCTCTTGCTTTCTGCAGAAAACTGCCCACCTGCTTCCAATGTGATTAGAAATGTTTTGAAAACTTTGTTTTGCTTCTGAGTACAATGATTTGGGTCTGATATACTCTGAAGCAGAGGTTTTCAAACTTTGGAGTGCTAACCACCTCCTAGGCTGGTTAAACACACAGCTGCAGGAGCCCCACCCAAGATCTTCCATTTGCAAGTCCCCGGCCCTATGCATCTGTGATTTTAACAAGCTCCCCCCACACCACTGAAGGGTTCAAAGCTTGAGAGTCACTGTCCCATATTATCTGATCTGATCAAGAAAACAAAACGGTTCCAAGAGCAACCTCGACTTATACATTTCTTTTATATTTTTTTGAATTTTATTTATTTTTTTAATTTAATTTTATTTTATTTTTTTGCGGTACACGGGCCTCTCACTGTTGTGGCCTCTCCCGTTGCGGAGCACAGGCTCCGGACGCGCAGGCCCAGCGGCCATGGCTCACGGGCCCAGCTGCTCTGCGGCATGTGGGATCCTCCCGGACCGGGGCACGAACCCATGTCCCCTGCATCAGCAGGCGGACTCTCAACCACTGTGCCACCAGGGAAGCCCTATTTTATTTATTTTTTATACAGCAGGTTCTTATTAGTTATCTATTTTATACATATTTGTGGACTTATATTTCTTGTTCCTGTTTTTCTAATTCCTTTTGGCCCAATACCCATATCTTTCCTCCTGTCTGTTCTAATTCTCTTGATCCAAGTGTTAGATATTCCAGATAGTTGGAGTTTAAGTTGGCCCACGTGTTCAGTATTCCAGATTGCTGGGTTTTGAGGAGGCCAATAAATAACACCCAATTTCCACTCCTGAAATTATAACCAGTTGAAAGAGATGGAGACCAAAATGTTGCCTTCATTACCAATAAAGCTGACTGGAGAAAACAGTTCTAAGTGGGCAGTCATTTGGGCTTATTAATAGTCCTCCCACCAGCTCCCCAGTTGCAAGCACAGCCACCCAGTCACTTAGCACAGCCAGACAACTGCAGGCCCCTTAAGCCAAGACAGAGCAGATGCGCATGCATGAGAGCAGAAGACAGACTGCTTTAAAAAAAAAAAAAAAAAAAAAAGGGAAGGAAGGAAGAAGGAGAGAAAGAAATAGAAAGGAGAAAGGAAAAGAGAGGGAAAAGGGAGGGAGGGGAGAAAAAGAAAGGAGGGAAGGAGACAAGGCTGAGAAGACCCAGCTCATTATTTTAAATTCACCAGTTAGAAAACTTACTCCTCTCACCTTCTAATCACTAAACCACCTGACATTTTCTTAAACTACTGCTTCCTTTCTATCCCAGTTCCCCAAAGGCAACCTCAGCCTGCAGTATGGACAATCTCATCGTTGCTTTGAATATCCCGTGATCCATCATACATATGCTCTCTCTAACATCATCATTTTCACATCTTGTTGCCTTGTCACTGATGTCATGTTGCCTTTTTATCCACCCATATTCTTATTTGCTGTGTGTCCAGCGGTAACATAATGCTTAGCACATATCCCCCCCTTCCTGCCTTCCTTCATTCTCTACCTATTATGTACTAGACCTTCCCTAGGAGATGTTTTTTTTAAATGAGCAAGATAGGATCTTTGATCTTGGACTTATGTTCTTATAGGGGAGACAGACATTTAAACAAATTAATATATTTGATGTGATAAGTTCTGTAATTGAGATACCACATAAGATACAGTGAAGAGTATATGTAAGACACAGGGAAGGTTTTATTCACTCAGTTATTCAATAAACATTTAGTAAGAGCCTGCTAAGTGCTAGGCACAATATTAGTTTCTGCAGGGAGAATGATGAGCCAAGCCAGACAAGGAATTACCCTGGGAGAGAATGGATGCAAATATATATTAATGACATTAATACAAGGTAAGTGTGAAATGTTATTTTAGTCAGGGTTCCTGGGTGCAGGCATAGAAGCTGATTCAGACTAACAGATACAGAATTTATTGGGAGGACATCAGGTGTTTCATATGGTCACAGGGAAGGCTGCAGACCAGAGGATGCTGGCATTCTGGAGGTGGGCAAGGAAGGGAGCCCGGGGACTTGCCTGGTCAGTTTCCTGTTGGACGCTTCTCCCTTGCCCTCCTCCAGGTATGTGTTCCTGAGTCTAGAGCTTCTCAGATTCAGATTCCCATTTCTGACCAGGATGGGCTGGCGTGTATGGGAGTCTTGGGTCTAACTGCACCTTATACTGACCTTCAAATATTCCATCAGTTTTCAGCCCCTTCCTCACTCCCTCTTCCTGAATATATGGCGCTACCAATTACTTGAGCCTTGGTACAACCTGCATGCTTAACTTTCCTCTGCTCTGCTAAGTCAGGAGCCGTTCCTGCATCTCTTGACTTTCCCATTGTTGTTTGAGTATAATTTTTGAGAGAGGAGGGCAAAAACATCTTTATGCTGACAAGAGTATTTTTGGTGTCTTTGAGGCAGTTTTCCTGCACAAGGAGATATTTCACAGATTAGTTTTTAATTAACATTCAATTTACTGTAGTGACAGTAAAGTCTAGTTTTTCCTTAAGCTTTCAAATTCAGTTTACAAATCTTATTATTCTGTTTATAAGACTAGCAACTAAAATAAAACTCTTTTAAGGGAATTTTTCATAAAATACTTACATTTAAACATTTTAAATTGCACTTGCAAATTTAACATATTCAATTTTATTTTCCAGCCCTTCAATTTTGACAGATAAACATTCCCAAGCACCTAAATAATTCTTATAAATGAAAAAAAATTTTAATACAGTGAGTCTTCTATTAAGTATTGTAATACTGCTTCCAAACAATATAATTCTTTCACACCCTTCAACATAGAATCATAAGCCTAAATCAGTCACCTAATGACAAGTTCAAATTGGAATCACAATTTACAGAAAACACAAGGGACTTAGGAACATGTTAAAGTTTGCTCCAGAATGTACTCAGCAAAGCCCAGATTGTCGGAATCTCTACAGGAAAAACACCTGGTTTCTTTAACAAATAAGTACAAGGAAAAAAGAGAAAGACAAATGGAGAAGGAACTTATAAGTTAAAGAGACTTAAAAATGATATTAAGCAAACGAAAGGTGTGGATCTAATTTGGATCTGATTCAAACAAGCAAACTAAATAGAAAATATGACATTCATGAGCCATTTGGAAAGTTGCATGTTGACTGGATATTTAATGATGTTAAATAATCATCGTCTTTTTTTTTAGTTGTGTAATATTGTGGTTATGTTTGAAGAAAGGAGGCCTTATCTTTTAGCATTTCTTACTGGGATATTTATAGATGAAATAATAGGCTACTTGAAATTTGCTTCAAAATGATATAGGAGAAGGAACATGGTGGGAGTATAAATTCACTTATTTATTTATTTATTTTTGGCTGTGTTGAGTCTTTGTTGCTGCACGCGGGCTTTCTCTACTTGTGGCTAGCGGAGTCTACTCTTGGTTGCGGCGCGCGTGCCTCTCACTGCGGTGGCTTCTCTTGTTGCGGAGCACAGGCTATAGGTGCACGGGCTTCAGTAGTTGTGGCACACGGGCTCAGTAGTTGTGGCTCGCGGGCTCTAGAGCATAGCCTTCGTAGTTGTGGCACACGGGCTTAGTTGCTCTATGGCATGTGGGATCTTCCCGGACCAGGGCTCAACCCCATGTCCTCTGCATTGGCAGGCGGATTCTTAGCCACTGCACCACCAGGGAAGTCCCCAATGGTGGGAGTATAGATGAAACAAAATTGCCCATAAGCTGATAATTGTTGAAGCTGAATGAGGGGTACATGGTGGTTTATTATACTTTTCTTTCTAATTTGTATGTGTTTGAAATTTTCTGTAATAAAACGTTTTTAAAAATTACAATCAAAAAGCTATCTAACAGCAAATTTAACAGTCTAAATTCTCTTATATATTCTAAATACTTAAATATAAATATAGAATACACATGTTTGTGTGTTATATTCTCAATGCTAACTGGAAAATAATACTACTAGGTGGGTTTGATTTACATCATCATTTCTACATTTAATTCAAAATCTTTATGGAGCTAAAAGTCACTTACACCCAAGGAAACAAGTAACCCCCAAGTAACCTGGGGTAACCTACGCAAGCAGTTTGGGGTGCCTTCCAGGTTGGTTGTGAGGGTGAGGTCTGGAAGTACAGTCTTCCAGGACCTTCTTCTATATAACCTGAAAGGAGAAGCAGAGCCCTCTTTTATGGTTGCTGTGCCAATAGGAATTCCAGTCCATACTCTCCAAATGGAGTGGTCTCACCACCCAAGTCACCTAAATTCACGTTATACATTTTACCAAATCTTCAGTATGATTTGAGTTTCTAACCTCCTACCCAAGCTGTTTCACTTATTTGATTTATCAACATATTCAATAGAGGTATTTACTGCCGGAAGCTATTCAGAATTCTTTTCACTTTCTATCAGTATGGGAGGGTCACCCTGTTTATATTTAAATAACATCTAATTGGATTACTAAACCAATCTCTGGCTTTACAGTCAGAATACCAAAGGCGTCCTAAGGACACTTATTCTGACATGGTGCCAGGAACCTCCCTTTTGTTCCTCCAAATCCACTCTTCATCTTGTCCACTCTGCTCTCTGCCCAGGAAGCAGACTCGAATAGACTACACTATATGGAGGGGGTTTCTGTTTGGTTTGGGCCAATGAGAAGCCCTTGCAGGAGATTAGAGAGGGAAAGGATAGGGAAGTCAGAGTAATTATTACC
Organism: Delphinapterus leucas; assembly: GCF_059928025.1. Classification (NCBI taxonomy): domain Eukaryota; kingdom Metazoa; phylum Chordata; class Mammalia; order Artiodactyla; family Monodontidae; genus Delphinapterus; species Delphinapterus leucas. The sequence continues at coordinate 75,697,201 of NC_143139.1, forward strand.
CTGGGTTGCTCCTGGCAAGGTCACCTCAGGCTGGCTACGCCCTTCAACAGATGACTGCTCTCCTCCAGGTAGCCAACTACAGGGTTCTCTCCTTCTGGGATCCAGTTACTGCTCCCTCTCTTTGTCCCTTCTGGCCTGGAAGGAACAGCCAGTGGTACTAAGCCCAGGTTATACCACTACTGATCCTGGAATGATACCAGTTTGAGTATGTCATTTGCTTTCCTCTGAGACTAAGTGATATGCCAACTTAAAGCTAGAAATAATTATTGTCCATTTTAGACTAAGTCCATTTATTCATTTTTAATTACATTCAGTAGATTATTCCTGACAGTCAAAATATATATTTTAATGTCAAAGAAATAAGTAATCTCTTTGGGTCAGATGTTCATAAAAATTTATTATACAAATATTTATTAAGTACCTACAAGATACAATTATTGCTAGTATTGATTGAGTGCTTACTACATGTCAGGTACTTTGCAAAGCATTTTACTTACCTTCTGTTATTTACCCAATAATTCTATAAAGTAGGGAATATAATTATTATTCCCCCTTTTATGAAGAATAAACTGAGACTAAAAAATATTAAGAAAATAAATTTCTCCAAATATCATAGCTAGGAAGTCATGGAATCAAGATTCAAATTTAGGCAGAGATTCTCAGAATCTACTTGTTAACCTCTGCGCTCTACTGCCTCCTTAACATTATGCTATACATGTGAGCTATATAGTTGGAAAATAAGGTCCACCTACATGCAGGAAGCCCAAGATCTTATGGGTAGAGAAGACATAAATGTAAAAACCACTTGGAGCATTCATAAGAGAGCTTTTGAAGGAAAAGCCGTTTATAACTTGTGCTCTGTATTATGTTCAGTGTTATGGAGGACCTTACATTTTATTTTATTTTATTTATTTTTTTAAGAAGAAATTTCCATCTTCAGGAAACAACTTTTTTTAAAATAAATTTATTTATTTATTCATTTATTTTTGGCTATGTTGTGTCTTTGCTGCTGCCCAGGGGCGACTCTTGGTTGCGGTGTGCAGGCTTCTCATTGCAGTGGCTTCTCTTGTTGCGGAGCACAGGCTATAAGCACTCGGGCTTCAGTAGTTGTGGCACACAAGTTCAGTAGTTGTGGCTCACGGGCTCTAGAGCACAGGCTCAGTAGTTGTGGTGCATGGGCTTAGTTACTCTGCAGCATGTGGGATCTTCCCAGACCAGGGCTGGAACCCGTGTCCCCTGCATTGGCAGGCAGATTCTTAACCACTGTGCAACTAGGGAAGTCCAAGGCCCTTACATTTTAATCAGTACTAATCCTTTAGATATATTTTTCTTGAATCATTTGTGATTTGAACTATTTTCATTCTGTCATTTCAGTGAGGATTAGGTTCCACTATTAGAAAAGAGGCTCAAAGTAACGCTGGGTTAAACAAGATAAAAGTTTACTTCTCTCTTGTAAAAATCCCTAAGTAGGAAGTGCAGGGACTAGGAGCTCTGGTCCACAAAGTTATCAAAAACCCAGACTCCTTCCAGCTGACTACTCCATCATTCCTAAGTCTAGGCCCTCTAAATGCTAGTGTTCTAAGATAGTGACCATAACATCCACTCTCCTGGAGTAAGGATGGAGTAAGGGGCAAAGAGTGCCCACCAGCTATCTTTAAGGAAGAGAGCAAAGCTGCTGCAAGACACATTTGCTTACATTTCATTGGCCAGCACTTAGTCACATGACTACATCTATGCTTGCAAGGGAGGCTGGGAAATGTAGATTTTTTAATTCAGAGTAGACATACACTCAGGAGAAGATTAGGGGTTCTATTAACATGGAAGAAAGGGAGAAATAGCTATAGGGGAATAACAGTTTCTGCTGTAAATTTCTCACAGTTCCTGGTGAGATTATTTATCAATGTGATTAAAGGTGTGCAATTTATCTTCACAAGGCAAAACAAACACTTCTTAAGGACAATACTCAATGCATACTAGAAAAACGGGGTCTTATTATTTTGGATAAGTTTCAAATATATGTGGTCTCCCAGAAAGCCCTTTATAAGCATTACTTGCCAAGTGTGAAATAGTTCTTAAAAATATAAAATAGATCTGCCTTTGTCACCAGCCTCATTGTTTTTGCTAGCACTCTGTATTCTAGTCACATTGACCTTATTTTTGTTTCTTGTAAGAATCATACTACTTCCTACCTTAGGGCCCTCACTCAGGCTGTTCTCTCTTGTACTCTTCATCTTTATAACTTCTACCCTTCCTTCAGATTTCTGCTTAAATTCATATCCTCAGGGGAGCCTTTCCTAACCCTAATAGACTAGTCAGACACCAACAGACTAGTTATATGCTCCGTGGCATTTTTTTCCCTCTGAGCACTCAGGACAATGATAATAAAATAATTAATTACACAATTATACATTAACTATCTGTCATCCCCACTTGATGTATAATCTCTGAAGACATAAACTGTTGCTCTGGTGTTTGGTACATCTAATAAGTGCTCAATAAATAGTTGTTGAATGAATGAACAAAGTAGAAGAAAGTTAAAATTTAGGAGTCGCAGGAAAGCATCTAATAATGAAATAACTTTAGACTATAGTGTGAGGATCTTTAATAATCTAAAGTAAGTCCTGATGATCTCTAGGAGCCTTGCAGTTTGAAACTGACAATATTTAAGCTATTCAGAGGAAAGATGTTCATGATACACGGTTAAGTGGGAAAAAAGATATATTAAGAAAGAAAATCTATTGTGCATGCATGTTTATCTGTACATGTATATTAACAGTAATAAAAGAAAACCTAAATATAATGTGTTTGTGTGAAAGAAAGGGAGGCTGAAGGAGAATCAGGCTGGCTGGTTCACATCTCAGCTCCATCACTGGCCAAGGGCTTTAAAATAGTACACAGCATGTGTCCAATAAATGTTATATTATCATAATATAGATATATGAAGAGACAAAAGTGAAAGGTTTTACATCAAAATATTAGCAGTGATTATCTCTTGGGTTTTGTTTTTAAAATCTGTGTTAGCACTTTTTTTTTTTGGCCACACTGTGCAGCTTGTTGGATCTTTGTCCCCCGCCCCACCCCACCCCCGCCAAGGACTGAACCCGGGGCCACAGCAGTGAAAGTGCAGAGTCCTAATCACTGGACCACCAGGGAATTCCCTGTGTTAGTGCTTTTTTTTTTTTTTTTTTTTGGTGGTACGCGGGCCTCTCACTGTTGTGGCCTCTCTCGTTGTGGAGCACAGGCTCCAGACGGGCAGGCCCAGTAGCCATGGCTCACGGGCCCAGCCGCTCCGCGGCATGTGGGACCTTCCCGGACAAGGGCATGAACCCGTGTCCCCTGCATCGGCAGGTGGACTCTCAACCACTGCGCCACCAGGGAAGCCCTGCCCTACTGTATTAAAATAACATTTACACAAATGAATCTGTGTCCTAATCCCATGTTATTACCACCAAGGCCTATAAAGCCCAACATGACCTGCCTCTTATCCCATCTCCTGCTGCTCTCCTCCACACCATACTCCAGCATATGATAAGCTGTTTCCACCCCCTTTTAGACTTTTAAATTGTTCCCTCAGCCTAGAGCTGTCTCTGCTCTCTTTCACATGCACATGGCTGGTTTCTTTCCTGGTCTCAGCTTTGTGAACCTTTCCTGGCTGCACTGAGTCTCCCTGTTGGTCAGTGGTCCCCACTCTACTCACAGCCATCAAGACATGTCCTGTGGAATCATCTTTGATCCGTCCCTCTTCTGCTTTGCTCAGTGAATGTTTGACAAGTCCAGTTGATAGTTCATTCAAATATGTTTCTTCTCTCTGTCTCTCCCTACAGCATAGTCCAGAAAGACTACGGGGTGGCTTTGAAGGATGGACAAGATTCGAAAGGACAGAGATGGGTCCTCAATGTGAGCTTCCATAGGAGCAAAGATAAGCAGCAGAACCAGCCTGATGTGCTGTGGGAAGTGAAGAGAGACATCACAGCAGTCCACATTTATGTTGTGAATGTAAGTGAACTTACATTCACTTATTTTCGATATTAAGGGCTACTTCAGGACTATGGCCCTTAAATTTTTGAGAGGTTGATTAACCCCCTTGATTACATGTTAAAAGCTATGAATCCTTTTCAGAAAAATGTACATAAATCCGAAATTTTGCAGATCATGGAGGAAAGGAATTCCCAGGTGAAACTAGGCTTTATCAGTCAATCACCTACTATCTTGAATACATGCAGTGTTATTTGTTTTATTCATTCAACAAACATTGGAGGCCTACGATGAGGCCAAGCACAGTTCTAGATATTAGATTTGTATACCGTATAGAACATACCTGTCCCTCTTGGCCTTCATGGATCTTGAATTCTGGCATAAGAGACAGACATTAAACAAGGAAACAAATGAAAATATAATGTCATATAATGGTAAATGTTATGAAAAAAATAAAGGAGGGCAATGGGACAAGGGCGGGTGAAGCTGTTTTAATGATGTGGTCCTCTCTGAAATGATATTTGAGCAAGAGCTGCATAAACTAAGTCAGTGGTCATGAGAAGCAGTGAGAGAAGACCATTGCTGGCAATGAGAACAGAAAGTGCACAGGCCCAGGGGCCTTTTCTTCCCTCTAAGATACACGGCGAGGTCCAGGATCCTGCAGGTCCTCCTCCCATAATGAATAACTGTGCTGGTTAGCACAGTTCTCAGAACATAGGTTGAAGCCTGTCCCATGCTTCCCCATTTCAAACGTCAAATCCAACCCCACCGCGCTTTCAGTACTTCTCTGAAATGCCTCTTCCCCTGGGAAACCTAACTCATCCAAGGAGGGATCTCAAGTTGCTCTAATTATTAGTATAAACGTTAAAAAATAGTGTTCGTTACTTTCTAAGGATATATGCGGGGCCAGTGAATTTGTTTTTTTGGGTAGCGCCGGTAAAGTTGCAGGCAAACTGCTGGAACTAAACGCGGGCGCTGTTGGGTGGATCCCCGCCTTACCCACGGCACCGGGGCTCTTTCCCGCGGAGACTACATTTCCCAGAGTGCCCCGCGAGCCAGGAAGGCGCGTGGAGCGGTGTCTCTTAGGACCCGGGTTGAGGTAAGATGGCGGGCTCGCGGTGAGTTGTGGTCAAGTAACCATTTCCCTTTCCTTCTCCCGTTTAGTAGTCCCTAAGAGCTGGGCAAGCCCAGAAAGTTTATAGGCAGCTGTCGAGGTCTCCTACCTGTCGTTTGCGGCAAGATAAAGCCTCTGGCATTACTAGACTCGGTCCGTCCTGCAGAAGGGCCGGCGTGTGGCCGCGCGCTTACCGTGGGGTCTGGTTCTGGTAGCCTGTTCCTCAAGCCTCAGTCCCTCCCAGACTCTCCGCAGTCCTCTATTGTTCCAGCGTTGAATTCCGGGCCAAGGGGTTTACCCTCTGAATTCTCTCTCTGGGGTGAATAATGTGACCTCTGGGTTTCGGACAGAGGGGACCTAACGTCCCCTCAAGTGTTTTGTTTCTCATTTCGTGGTCAGAAGCTGTGGGCTTGCGTTACACCCATAGTACCTATTAAGCAGCAGTAAAGTGGCAGGTAAACCGTTTGAGCTTTCGGAGCCTCGCTTCTTAGTGTTTTAAATGGAGACGCCTACTTCACAGACTTGTGAAGGAGCATATAATGTATAGGAAAATGGGTCGTAAAGTGTAGGAGGCACACTGTAGGTACTCAGGGATGGCACTGCTAATGTACCGACACTGCAAGGAATCAGTCTGCGTAGTTCAACGACTAAGACTGATGAAATAAGCTTTTATCACTGTGCGGGGGTGGTGGGAGGGGAATAGTCATCGAGGCCAGTTGAAAACAAGTGATGTATGTCATTTATTCACAACAGACCTGGAGCTTGTGGTTGTTTCCCCCCATTTTACCGTGGAAGGAACTGAGGGTTGCTTCGTTAATGACTTGCCCAAACTTTTCCAGTTTGTAAGGGATTGACTCTGAAGTTCTTGGAAGCAATTTATTTAAATTTTGTACCTTAGTTTCTTCATGAATCAAAATAAAGATGCCTCTTATGATTAGGATGAGAGTAAAATGAATGGTAGTGGAAGCACCTTGGAAAGTTAAAAAGCTTATATAAGAGGGTGAAATTTTATTTGGGATTTTGGGTGTTTATATGTGTTTTTCCAAGTCAGTATTTAATAAGCCAAGGCTAGGCCTTCTTGTTTAATATTTGATTTAATCAGAAACAGAATACCCCTTTAAGAGATGTAATAAAATCTTGTGTATGGTACCTGGGAGGTTGTACACCGACACATTTGCTTTATGAAAGGAGAATGCTCTGTGTAGCATGTGTGAGTGACTGTTTCTAAGAGTAATTACACATTGGCTGAGCACTCATTGAATGGAAAGAACTACGCTAGGTGTTGAGAAGTTTGCATTTAAGATAAATAGTAGTGGACATAGTTCTTGGGTTTCTGATCTTACTATACATTTTGATGATGTTGCTTTTTGTACTGTATTGCCTGGAAATGGAAAGTTGTTTAAAAGTTTTGTGTTACGCAACTGTAGTTCTCGGCAGTGATCCTATTTTGTAGTGTTCAGTGTATTGTGTCACTTTAATTTATCATAGGTAGCACTGATTTTTCTTTATCTCTTATGCAGGGGTGAAAATAGTATACCTAGAAGCAATTTTTTTTTTTTTTTTAGAAGCAGATTTTAAAAGCAGTTTCTCCTCAAATCATCTTTCATACCACCTGATAAGCATCTTGATTCACCATGGCGTTGGCAGCAGTAAAATGGGCTATATCAAGCAGAACTATCTTGAAACATTTATTTCCAATTCAAAGTAAGTGAGTTTTTTAATGTTTAAAAAGTGTTTGTTTTTTTTATATTTATTAATTTATTTTGGCTGTGCCAGATCTTCGTTTTGGCATGCATGCGGGATCAAGTTCCCTGACCAGGGATTGAACTCTGGCCTCCTGCATTGGGAGCGCGGAGTCTTATCCACTGGACCACCAGAGAAGTCCAATGTTTAAAAAGTTTTAAACTTTTTCAAATATTATAGTAATACATGTTCATTGAAGAACATTTAATGTAGTTATTGTATATGCCTGCTATTGTATAGGAGTGTAACGTGGAAAGATCTCAGTATAGAAGGGGGAAAAAGTATGTCATAGAAGAGTATATATCGTATGATCTCATTGTGCATTTAAAAGATGATCGACCATATATGTGTGTGTGTATATATGTATAAATGCAGAGTAAAAGACGTGAACCAAATAAGTTATCTCTGTAGACCACAAGTGGGATTTAACCGAGGGCAAGGGAGGGATTGATAAAGAGGAACTTTTTCTAGTTTGAATCACTTTTATTTATATTTTCACATACTGCTTTTTTTTAGTAGTTCCTAAAATTAGCAAAGGGCAAATTTACAATTCCATCTTACAGGGTGATTATTGTTACTATTTTGGTGTGTTCTTTTGTGTTTTTCTGTGTAATTTTAAAAAAATTAATTTCTTCCTTTTCTGAAGAAACATAGTCACATATTTTCTTCAAAGCCTATTAATACATGTTTGATAGTCAAAAATTGATCTATATAAATAGTCTATTAAAATCTTATTTCCTGACCAACCTTCTTTTCACTTTACTTTTCCTCTGTCTGTGAACTGCATTCTCCCATTTGTAAAGAAGACACGGTTAGAGGCTACAATAGGTTTGCTTTTTCATGTTTAGTGAGCCAACTTTTTTACACATCTCTGCCTGACCTTAATTGCTTCCTTCATGTTTCCTATTGAATACCATTTGTAATTGAACATTTTTATTGAATTAAGAGGAAAAGAGTTGTTTGAAGACTAGGGTAAAAAGCTGTATAAATGAAAGTATAATTAAGTAAACAGAGGAGGAGATTGCCAAGAGACTGTAGGTATACACTAAAATCATAGTGAAAACAAAACTGTAGTCAGCTCTTGATTACCTAGGAGCATTTTGTTGTTGTTGTTGAGAATTGGGAGAGAGACCTCTGCTGCTTAGTTTCCCTTTTGCCCTGATAGGAACTCAGCCCCAAGGCTGATGGGAACTCAGACATAATCAGTTTTTACCTAGCTCATGTCCTGAAACAGCAATTTGTCCTCACTCAGGTTAATCTGCAAACCAGTTCATCTGCCCCTGGGTAAGTTAAAATTGTCTGTGTATACTTTACCAACTAGATTGTAAATTTGTACAGTGTCTATTTTAGTGTCCTCAGTGCCTCTCATACATGATAGGTGATAAATAAATGTTTGTTGAATGGATCTCAGTTGTCAAAATATCTGATTAGTGAAGAATGAATTTGGGTTACCCCAGAAAATTATTCCATTATCACTCAGTCATCCTAGTAATTAATGACTACCTAACTTCTTGCATCCTTAACCCTCTTGTTTTACACGTTTTCTATTATTACTATTGAAGGTAAAGTATTATTACCGTTACTGTTGATATTTTATATGAAAAGGAAGGACATTAAGATTAGAGGCAAAGCAAAACTGTGATTGGAAAGTTCAGTGAGCACAAATAAAAAGGCCTCCCTGTATTCCAGAAGGAACATTTAAAACCTTCCAAAATATACAGTCAATGTGGGAATTTTACAGCTTTTAAGCATATTAAGTCATTTGGTCTTTACAGCTTTGAATTTTACAATAACTTACCTATCACGTGGCATTATTCTCTTTCTGAAGATGAAGGAACTTGAGTTCTCTTGCCCTCAGAAGCTCAACCAAAGTTGCATATCTGGTAAATTCGACCTATGATCAAAACCTATGTCTTCCCAATATATTTTCTGCTATACCTCCTTTGTTGTTGTAATTTAAAATATTCAACATTTGAAAATGAAGTGGGACTATCAGCTTTTATAGATCATGTCAAAATGCAATTAAATGTGTGTGTGTATAAATATATATATGTAAAACAAGAAAAGCCTGTGAGTTGTGGAGAGCTGACTCTCATTGAAATTCTTTTCGGCACATTGAGTTGATTTGGATTGATTGATGTTAACTTTGGCATCAGTTATAATTATGCATTTAGAACCTCTGATACTTAACCACATCTAGAATTTTTCTCTTGATAAAATGTCAAATGCATTTTTCAAGTATTAATTATGCAGAAATTAACATTTTAGAGGCAGTTTGACAATCTCTTCTTTATTAGTAGGAACTATAGGGGACACAGTAATGAACAAGGTGGGATTCCTGGCCTTAAGGAACTTATTTAGACTTGTAGTTGAAACAGACACCTATGGAAACAATACCTGGAATATGATGTGGTAGAATGTGATGTATGTCATGAGGGTACAAACAAATGTCTAAGTTAGTGCAGAGTACAAATTTTGCAGTTTCCTGTTGAACTAAATACTGTTGTCTTGAGTTTAACCTCCTGCCTAGTTAAGAGTGGTAGATTCTGTCTGTCCTGCCTCTGCCACCCAACCCTGTTTCTTTCAGCAAACATGTACATCACTTAGCTGGTGTATTCAGAGAATACAAACTGCTTTTAATATTAATCCATACATAATTAAGAAGATCCCCAACAGTGTCAGACAAGAAAATAAAATATGTGTAAATGATTTTTACATTACCCTCTGATTTATCTTAATAAATGCTCTTCTGTACTAGCACAGATATTTGAAAATTAATAAATCTTTTGAAAGATGAGGTTATATTTCTAATTCTTTGTATTTTGTTATCTTTATATCAATAGAATTTTGGGGTTGACATTTTGCTGAGTAATCTTTTATGATACTAATGAATTTTGTTAAGGTACTTTTAATGCATTGGAGTAAGAATTTATATTTAGACCTCTAAGTATATGCAGTCCTTTGGGAAAGGAGAGTTTACAGATCTTTGTTTAGACATCTTTGATACATATAAATAACTGATGCATTAAAAAAAAGGACACAGTGATGGTATAGCAATGTCATATGGAGTGTTGGTTGTGGGACATGTAAAATAGACAACTCTTTCTGTGATGGGGATGTAGGGCAGGAAGGGGGAAAAGGATTTCATGGAAGGGTAGCATTTGGCTCTTGAAAGATGAGTGGTATTTGAACAAAGTGGGGATGGCATTCCATACTCAGGAGCAAGTGGCTCAGTTGAGAGAAGTTGATCCTTGGTTTTAGCCAAGATATATTCAGAATTTTTTTTTAACCATACTGAGCTACATTTACATTTTTTCTTTATATTTAAAAGAACATAATTTCTCTGAACATAGAGGGACCTTTCACAAACTTTAAAAAAAGTAGTTATGGCTCTTGAATTTGCAGGTATTCTAAAAATGGAAAATATGCTTTGAAGTGTTGCATTTTGATTAAGAAAAGTTGATTTTGAACAGTTCATTTTGTATTTCATTACTTAAACACTTGCCCTTTATGAGCTATGCACTCCAGTCACACTAAAGTTTTTATTTTATTATATTATTTATTTATTTATTTGGCTGAGCCGTGCAGCTTGCGGGATCTTAGTTCCCCAAGCAGGGATTGAACCCAGACCCCAGCAGTGAAAGTGCTGAGTCCTAACCACTGGACCACCAGGGAATTCCCAACACTAAAGTTTTTAGAATACTCAGAAACTTTATGTTCTTTCTTTCCTCTGGTCCTGGCACTTTTTTTTCCCTCTGCAAGGAACACTGTACTCATCCCCTAACAACTCCAGCTTACTCCATCATCCTTCAGAACACCTTAAACATCATCTCCACTGGAAAAGCATTCTTGAACCTGTACACTCCTGTTTTGTAATCTGTCCATGTGTCCCTTTCACTTCCAATGCTTACCCTTCCTAACAGGGCTTATCTTTATATTGGAATTGTTTGTTTACTTGTCTCTCTCTCACCAGGCTTGCACCCTTTTTGAGGTCAGGGACTGGATGTTAACTTGTTGAATCCCTAGCTCCATGTACAGCCCTGTTTCATAGTGAATACAGTAAATAGTGGTTGAATGAGTAAAACTAGCTTTACATTGGTGTGAGGACATATGCTCAAATTAACTAAATCCATCTTACTGTTTGGGGTTTTTGCAGATGGAGCCTTATATTGTGTTTGTCATAAAACTACGTATTCTTCTCTTCCAGATGACTATAATTGGTATGTATTGAAATCCAATTGAAAAAAAAAAGTTCGTTAGCTCTATCTGAAATGATTTAATTTTATTTCTTGTTTTGGTATTTTCTGCTTTCTTTTCTGATTATTCTTTCTTTAATTTTGTTTTTAAAAATTATTTCAGTGATCTTATTTACCCAGTGTCTGGGCTTATAAATGGTTTAAATAAAAATCATTATCATTGTGTTTCACTGAATACTTCATTTGTTGTAAGACAGACTTGCTGATAGAAATGCTGTCTTTTCTTCCTGAAGTATTCTTTAGCTTTTTGGAAAAACTAAATACTTTTTATGGTTTTCTCTTAGGGTTCATATGTATTAGCTTAAGCAGTTACTTATCTTTTGTTAACATTGAATAATCCTAAATTACAAATATTTAATTCAACCACAATTTATTTGGTACTTATTCTAGTCAGTACGCTAAGAACTAGGAATAACATATGAATGAAATATTGTCCTTTATCTCTATAGCAGCGTCTTATGTGCAGAAACTACAACATGTTTTCTTAAGTTACATTGTTTTCATTGTGAATTTTAGTAAAAATGTATTTTCTTCCCTCTTGACACCAGTTTTAATTGTAAATTTAGTAAGTATTAGGATAGTGATGAAATAAGACTAGGAAATAGGTAGCATTTTTGAACCTGAAAAGATTGAGTCTTATGTGACGTGTTTTGCATTATGCCAAAGGCACTTGGAGAAATGCTGATCTAGAAAAAGTGCTCAGCTACAATCTTTATGACTGGAAATTCAGGTGATCCTTTACCTGGAAGATTATGTATTTTGCTGATCTTCGGCTTTAATAATTTAAGTAATCTCCTTACAGCTTTTTGAAGGTAGCTTTTAGATAAGGAAAAGAAGTTCTATTAATAGTGATGAATGAACATGAAGATCTCTTCCAAAGGTTAAGAAAACAAGTAACTTTAACAAAACAAATAATTTGAAGAATAATTTAGATAAAATAGTGGGTAATGCAGTAAAGGTTTGTTGTGGTAGTTAAGCTGACACATTTTGTGGGATGGTATGAGTTGTCCCCTGTAATATGGGTACCTGGTTTGCCAGTCCAGTGACATGATGGCATTTATTCTTCAGGGATTGGTGATTAACAAATTATGGCTCTAATAATCATTTTGCCTTGAATACAGTATAACTCTGTTTCTAAAACATTCTTTTTTTTAGCAAAGTAGAGCTTGCTTTGACATCTGATGGCAGGACAATAGTATGCTATCACCCTTCTGTGGACATTCCGTATGAACACACAAAAGTATGTATAAGAAAATCTCTTGTAATTTTTAATTTGTTGTTGGACTATTCACCCTTCTTTACAGTATCCGAAGAGAAGGGAATTGTTTGATTTTCTTTATTTGGTTTAGATCTTTTGGCTTTTTTATTTTACTGTTTTGATTTTTCTCTTATTTCTTTTCATCATTTTTCTCTAAAGGTTTTTTTCAGTACACAAAGTGAAACATTTAACACAATTACGACATTAGTTTTCTGGTCTAAAATTTGGTAGATTTCTGACTAGGGATCAAACACACCTAGTATAAATTTTAAAAACACATTGTCCCGGGCTTCCCTGGTGGCGCAGTGGTTGAGAGTCCGCCTGCCGACGCAGGGGACACGGGTTCGTGCCCCGGTCAGGGAAGATCCCGCATGCCCCGGAGCGGCTAGGCCCATGAGCCGTGGCCACTGAGCCTGCGTGTCTGGAGCCTGTGCTCCGCAATGGGAGAGGCCACAACAGTGAGAGGCCTGCGTACCGCCAAAAAAAAAAAAAAACACATTGTCCCATACTACTTACTATATATTGCAATCTAATAAATTATGAAAAGTTTGTATTTTAGTGTACTGTTTCATAACTTTTATATTGTGTTGGTTTTGATAATCCTTTTCATGTTTGGTGAATTTCTTCTTTTTTCAGTTAGTTTTTTCTTTTGCTTTTTTTAAAAAAAATAAATTTATTTATTTTTGGCTGCGTTGGGTCTTCGTTGCTGCGCACGGGCTTTTCTCTAGTTGTGGTGAGTGGAGGCCACTCTTCGTTGTGGTGTGCAGGCTTCTCATGGTGGTGGCTTCTCTTGTTGAGGAGCATGGGCTCTAGGCGTGTGGGCTTCAGTAGTTGTGGCTCGTGGGCTCAGTAGTTGTGTCTCATGGGCTCAGTAGTTGTGGCTCACGGGCTCTAGAGTACAGACTCAGTAGTTGTGGTGCACGGGCTTAGTTGCTCTGCGGCATGTGGGATCTTACCGGACCAGAGCTCGAACCCGTGTCTCCTGCATTGGCAGGTGGACTCTCAATCACTGCACCACCAGGGAAGCCCCTGGTTTTTTTTTTCTAATGGGCCAACATGGGCATATATTTTAACTGGCCTAGTTTAATTTTTTCCATATATCTTCAAAAGCCAGGCACTAAATAAAGGAGGTTTTGTTTTTATTTTTAATATAATTTAACTTGACCCAAGTCTTTTTATTATTTTATATATGAATAGCTTCCTCATTTCTTTAAGCCCTCTTCTACTATATTTCGTAATGTTTGATTTGCTTTTTGAGGAGAAAATAATTCGTCACATGATGCATCTAGTGATACCTATTTTTAAAAATCATCATTAGGGCCAGAGTACCGGTTTGACAAAACAAATTAATGTTATTTTTACTAGTTTGTATTCCATTTTTAAAACCTCACCATTTTGTCTGCCTGCTTTGTATTCTAGCTAGATACCGTAGGCAGTATTCCAGTATTCCTTTTTTGTTTCATTTCTTTGGACAGTATGTAGAAAATAGGAGTAAGTCACTGACTTTTGGCATGTAAACCTCTAGCTCATACTATATTGTGCCTTCTTACATTGTTATTTTTTGTTATATTTCTGGTCACGTGCTTTATCCTTGTTTTAGCAGTTTATACTAAGAAGCCCAGGACTGTGTGATCATTTCTCAGTATCCAAACTCTCATCCGCATATGGCTCTTTGCATCCCTGAATCATAATTTTCCTATCTTGCCCAACTCTCAAAACTTTTCCACTGTACTTTTAGAACTTACTATCATCATTAAAATCTCTCATAACCTTAACTTCTTCCAGAATGTTGCCTTCACCTTCTGACTCTAACAGAAACTTGGCTGTACCCTGGTGTCATTGCTTCCCTAGCACTCTTAAGTAGTTGTGCTTTTCTCTCCTAAACCCTTTTACTACTGAGCATAGAGATGGAATAGGTGTCCCTGTGGCTCTTCACTGTCATATCCAGATCATCTTTCCTCCTCCATAACAATTTCTAGCTTTGTAGTTTGTATCATTAAACCATACCATCTACTTATCTTTTTTCTTTTGCTGTTATCTGTCATCATGCATTTCACTTCTCCTCACCCTCATGTGACCCCATCCCTCCACTCTTCTTTGAAGATTTTAGATGTACTCTCACACTCTCCAACACTGTGTCCTAATTCTTTGTTATTTCAGTGTCCATGTAGATGATCTGTCTACTACCCCAGCCTCTTAACTTTTTGATCTTTTTTCCGCATGGGAGTGGAGCCCCCCACTCCTGTGGTTGTACCCTAGAGATGTTTTAATCACAAATAACTCCTCTTCCTTCCTCCCAATCTAGATTTTTAAGAATTCCACTAGCTTACTACCAACTCCCCCTAGTTTCCCAGCTTCAGGAATTATTCATCCCCTCATTAAGATCTGCATTAGTTGATCGAACCACTTGTTCACAGTCCTTCATGTATCTTGTACATTCTCACTTCTTTCCTTACCCAGCATAGATTCCATGGTCATCATCATAATCACTCCCTTGCATACATACCCATCTCCCTGCCTCTTTTTTTGTTGAACTCCCTTTGTTGTATCCGTTGTCTCCTCTCCCATGTCCTCAGTATTCCTCTCTCTAGTCTAGGAGATCACTCCTGTCGGTTCACACTAATCACTCTACTGCTACCACACTGGCCTCCATGCTGTTCTTTAAGGTAAGTACTTAGGAAGCTCCTGCCTCAGGGCCTTTGTAGTTACTGCTTCCTCTGCCTGGAATGCTTTTCCCCCAGAAATCCTCATAGTTTATTCCCTTTCCTTTAGATCTTTCCATATTTGTTACCTAGAGACCCTCCTTGCCACTACATTTAAAATAGTACCCCTGCCCCTGGAATCCCTATTGTCCTTCACTTTGCTTTGCTTTTCTTAATAGCATTTATCATTTCTGGCGCACTGGATATTTTCTTGCTTTTCTGTCTGTCTCCCTCCATTAAAATGTAAGCTCCATGAGGACAGGGCCTTGTCTGTTTTGTTCCCTGCTATATCCTTAGCACCTGGAAAAATACCTGTACTTGGTAGGTGCACAATAAATATTGTTGATTAAATAAATAAATTTGGCCCTCTCTCTTCATGCTTAAGGGTTTTCTGTTTTAAGGCTAAGAGATATTTACATGGAGAAGCATGGAAATTTTTTGCTTCTAAAGTAATAAATTATAGATTGGACTTTATTTACAATAAGAAACATTCTCGAAAACATGTTACTGTTAAAATATGTTCCTTTTGAATCCAGATTTACAAATTTCATGAAGATAGTATATAACATTAAATAACTATATTTAAAGGTGACTTAAAATTTAGATTTGATTTTCTTCTTTTCTCAAGGAAGTAGCTGCAACTCTAGTGGACCATTTCATTCTCTAGGCCCTGGAAAGCATATTGCATACAGAGATCCTGGTCATAAGTAGAAATACCCACTGACACTGGCTTTAGGAAAGTTAAGATGATTTGTATCTTTGGTTTTCTGGTAATTTACATTTGAATCTAAAAGATGTTGATTATTTTCCATGGATCCAGGTAAAAAGATTCTTCTTTCTGTTTCAGCCAAGTATGTGTTTTATTAAAACTAAAAATATTTTTCTAGAATTTAGGATTTCGAGTTTAGGAAGATAAAGATTTTAAACCAGGGGCAAAAAATAATGATTTGGAAAAATAAAGTAAAAATGTAAGTGCTCGAAATTCTTTTTAGTGGCTGATTTAGTCGAAATTTTCAAAAGTCAAATTTGAAAATTCTTAAGAAAAACAAGGGAAATTCAGGATGACAGTTCTGAATGTTTTTTTTTAAAGTTGACATTCAGTTTTATTTTACTTTTTACTTTTTACTGAAATATTCATGTACCCTTTCTTTGAAGTTTGATCAAGGAGATCAAATACAACCTAAAAATCAGTTCTGAGTCTGCAGAGGCTTTTGGTTTAGACTTCTAAGAAGCCATTAATTCCAATGTCTTTTATCTGTGTGCCTGGAAAAGAAATACAAAGCAGAGAGAATTTGTGATATATTAGAATTGAGCCTGTTGGGAATAGGAAGAGAGACAGTGAACTTTTATTAACACTTGAAAATAACTGTTTGATAATAGTTAAAACATTTGATCTTTAGCAACGAGTGTAGTAACCTAAAAGAGAAAACTATAGGCTCTAATCTAGCATTTGCTAGTATACCTCAGGGTCTGATAGTAACTTGCAAAGACGCAAATATTAATATTTCACTCTACATGTAAGAGATGATCATATAAAATTACTTAAAATGTCTAAGGAGCTCTTTTTCTTTAAATAAATTTATATCACTGTTTTCCTGTTTGAGGCCTTAAAATAAATGTTAACAGCTACCTACCATTATTGAACTCAGTACAAGGGACAGCTCAGCATGTTATTATTTCACTTAATCCTCATCAAACCCTTATTAGGTAGATAATTACTCCTTAGATTTTACGAAAGGGAGATTAAGAGCTTAAATAACTATTCCAAGGTCACAGAGATAGTAGTTATTGACCAAAGCCCAATTCTTAACCTCTTCATTATACTTTCTCCTTATTCCCTCCCACACTAAGGAAGTGGTTCCTTATTCCTGCTTAAAGCAAATTGTTACACTTAAATCTAACTTTGAAAGCTTTTCATAATCTGATTTCTCAAGATCCATTTTTTAAGATCACCTGCTTATTGTATGTTTTTACCTACTTTGCTTTATTTATAATGTTTGTTATTCCTTCTAGAATTCATTCTGCACTCTGTGACAAGGTTCTGACTTGGCTCCTGTTCTATTTCTCACTAATATCTTTGTTAATTTGCATCTCTATAGTACTTAGTCAGTTGTGCCACCATCATGTACTTATGTATTGCCTTTTAAAGAGGTTTCATTTTTTCATGTACATAAACTAAATAAATATGAGTCTATGCTGTAACATTCAGTACAGTGGTAGAATGTAGCAGTTGTCGTTAATAGTGTGTGAATGTAAAGAAGACATCTGTGTTTGAATTGTTTCCTTTTTGATGGTAAATTCAGGTTTTCATTGTGTTGTAATACATATCTATGGTATTTGTAAAGCAAGGCAATGTTACAGTCTTGTGTTACATATGTTATCACTTAATATTTAAAATATAGGTAGCTTGACTTTCCAAGATACTGATTTTTAAGGGCTTTAATCAGCCAGCGTTGCTGATGGGCATATGTTATATCACTCATGTGTTGGGAGGAGATGAGATTTTTTTTAGTAATTAATGTCTTTGGGGGAAAAAAACTACTCGAATTACCATAAAGCATCATTTGATGGCATTTCAGGTACCTAAAATGAAAACATTGAGAAATTTCCTGCTTCTTTTGGATATAAGAAATGTCATTTTCTATTAAAGGTTTTTCATTGTATCTCACTTTAATGGTATGCAAGGTAGAGACTAAACTTTTAAGTTAAATAATAATGGGCACAATTTATAGTTTTGAGAAATAGAAACTAAAATATGTTTTATTATTGGGGGAAAATAACTTTAAGAACTTTATTATTGGAAAGGGAACCCAAAACTTGATATGAGAAGAAAAATATTTCTGGGGAATTCGCTGACAGTCCAGTGGTTAGGACTCTGTTCTTCCACTGCAGGGGGCACGGGTTTGATCCCTGGTCAGGGAACTAAGATCCTGCCTGGTGTGGCCAAAAAAAAATTCTGATTCTTTAATGAATAGTGCAGCTAAGTGAAACTGTTCTGATGACTTATTTACCCACCTTTAGGTACGAAAATGAAGTACTCAGTGTGGTAATTATTTTACTGTAAACTCAATCAGATGCTGGCTAACATTCCTACGTTTTGATTTGTTCATTGCTGATTATTTTGCAGCCTATCCCTCGGCCAGATCCTGTGCAGAATAATGAAGAAACACATGATCTAGTGCTGAAAACCAGATTAGAAGAAAAAGGTGAATACTTAGAGCAAGGACCCATGATAGAACAACTTAGCAAAATGTTCTTTACTACTAAGCACCGTTGGTATCCTCGTGGACAGTAAGTTCTATTTTCTTCTCTTCTTCAACTCTCACTGAACCCTACAGAAATACATAACTTTACTTCTATTAACAAACTTCTGAGGTTGTACTTTGCATGAAGGAATTAACACCCAGTATGATCACCTATTAAATTGTATTTTTAAATCTACATATATATAGCTAAAATGAAATAGTACTTCTTTTCCTTTATTTTAGTGGGGGAGTTTAACCAAAGCTTTCAGGGAATTTTGCAAGAGTTCTTGAAAATTTTTCCATTCCGTGATGTAGTCATTTTATGTATTGTTTTGATTCATCTTCTTGATGAATACTTGATCTTGTCCTCAGCCCTCTATCCATTTATTTAACAGATTTTGAGTTATTGCAGAAAAAATTGGGGTACAGCAAATGATTGGGAAGTATATATATTTCTCAGTTCCTTTAGGAACTACAGTTGCCCCTCTGTTTCCCAGTACTCACATTTTATTACATTGATTCTTACCTCGTATCTAATTCTGGCTTTAATTTGTTTACTTCTTTTGATTCTTATTTCTTTCATATCTATCTTATTCCCTACTAAACTAAGAAACTAAAATGTGGCTTTTTAAAATTGTTTGTTTGAGCAAACTTTGTTTTTATTCACTTGTTTTATTCACTTTGCTTTTACTCACCCAGTAACTAGCACTGGGCTGGCACATTTATGGCAGGACATGCTTATGGAATTAATGAATATGCAATCATTGAGCTGCTTGAAGTGATGGGTGATCAGAAGCACAATCGTTGTTTGTAAGTTGTTAATAGTCAAGGAAGGAAGATAGTAGAGTAAATAAACCAATCAAGAGATTGACATTTGAAGGATGGTTAGGAGTTAGCCATGCAGAATGGGGAAAAGGCTTCACAGGCTGAGAACAGTATGTCATAGAGTAAGCTGGGGAAACTGCAAGTAGTTCAGCTTGGATGGGACCCAGAATATGAGGAGGGAATGTAAGAAGGGTCTCATGAAGGATTTTGTGTCGTGCTGAGGAGTTTAGGTTTTATTTTCATTGCCAAATTCTAAGAATCAAACTGACATCCCCAAAGTTTATGCATTAGGAAATCCTTAAGTAGGTTCTGTATTTGGGATAAGGTGATACGTGGAAAGATTGGAGTCAGAGGGACTTGCTATGAAACTGTTAAAATAGTCCAGGTGAAATTTGTTGAAGATCTACATGAAAGGACCAGCAACGGGAACAGAAAGGGGGAAAGTTAAAGAGAGAGATAGGAGACCTCTCAAGTTTCTGACAGAGGTGTTCAGGTGGATGGTGGTGCCATTCATACAAGTGGGGAAGTAGAGAGTGAGGAAGATGAACCTATTGTTGGTTATGTTGAGTCTGAAGACTCTGGATCATCTGGTGGGGAGCAGTTCTGAAAGCAGGTGCATGTATGGACCTGGAGCTTGGTTTACTTTTTTAGTTTCTCTTTAGAAGGTACTTTCTCCCTTATCTGTAGTTACAGTAGAGATTCCTCAGGGCTCTGCCTTATACTCCATGTCTTGCTAAAATTTGTTCTGAGAGCTTCAATTACATTCATTATATAGATGACATGCAACCTGCTCCATTATACATTTTTTAATTTCCTCAAGCTTATTCCCAATGTCATTGTTCTTAGAATATTACTAACTAGATAACTGTCCGAAGTTTTAAATTCATTTTAACAAAACACAACTCTTCTTTTCCTGTCTTAAAAAAGCCCCTCCCTTAATAATCTTCCTGTAATAGAAGTGATATTTCTGTGTCAATTTCCCAAGGAAAAAATCTGTGATTTTTTTTTTTTGACCACTGTAGTGCCTTTTTTTTTTAAAAATAAATTTATTTATTTTATGTATTTAATTTTGTCTGTGTTGGGTCTTCGTTGCTGCATGTGGGCTTTCTCTAGTTGTGGCAAGCGGGAGTGGGCTTCTCATTGTGGTGGTTTCTCTTGTTGTGGAGCACGGGCTCTAGGCACACAGGCTCAGTAGTTGTGGCACATGGGTTCTAGAGCACAGACTCAGTAGTTGTGGCCCACGGGCTTAGTTGCTCCATGGCATGTGGGATCTTCCCAGACCAGGGCTCGAACCCTTGTCCCCTGCATTGGCAGGCAGATTCTTAACCAGTGTGCCACCAGAGAACTCTCCTGTAGAGCCTTTTTTTTTTTTTAAGGTAAAACAATATTTGTTTTTATTTATTTGTCAAAGTACAGTCAACCTACAATGTTACATTATTAGTGTACAACATAGTGATTGAATATTTTTATAGATTATACTCCATTTAAAGTTAATAGAAAATAATGGCTATATTTTGCTGTGTTGTGCAATATATCCTTTTTGTTTATTTATTTTATACGTAGCAGTTTGTGTTTCTTAATCCCATACCTGTATCTTGCCCCTTCCCCTTTTCTCTCCCCACTGGAGTTTGTTTGCTATATATGTGAGTCTTCTGTTTCTGTTTTGTTATATACATTTGTTTGTTTTACTTTTTAGATTTCACATGTAAGTGATAACATAGAGTATTTGTCTTTCTCTGACTTGTTTCACTAAGCTTAATACTGGGAATCCCCTGGTGGTCCAGTGGTTAGGACTTCACGCTTTCACTGCCGAGGGCATAAGTTCAATCCCTGGTCAGGAACTAGGATCCCGCAAGCCACACTGCGTGGCCAAAAATAAATAGATAAATAAAACTGAAGTTTTAAAAAAATATATAATATTATCTAGGTCCATCTATGTCACTGCAAATGGCAGAATTTCGTTCTTTTTTATGGCTGAGTAATATTCCATTGTATGTATTTATCACATCTTCTTTATCCATTCATCTCTTGACCACCATAATGTCTTTCAATTTCTGCATCTGTTTTATGTCCCCTTCCTTGATTTTTCTTTCTTATTTTGTATCCACTTTGTTTATGCATTCCCTCTTTGTAGTTGTAAGTTAGGTTATGGGAAAACAAATTAGCAAGCCATTATATAGCCCCGTATCTAAATCACTGCTGTATTCTAAGATTTCTTTCCATGATTCATAACATTGTTCATTATTTCTGTCCCATTAGGTAGATACTTTAGTTCAAGCCCCACCTTGAAATTTTTCTATAATGGCTTTCAGTACCTGTTTCTTTCCTGCATGTTTCATGTTGCTGCAGTTTTTTTGCCATCTTTTGTTTATAACCAAATCGCTGAAGTTATGAAAATCCTCTGTAGATGTGTAACATAAAGGGGGCAAGACTGAAGGCAAGAAGACCATTGGGGAGTCTTAAAACCAAACATGTTATCTCCAGACATTTTTGTCTAGTACCCCACCTATGTTTAATCTTATTACTTATTTAATCTTATCACTGCTAATTAGCTTTGACTGCTAATTAATTTAATCTCTATGGTATGTCTTGTTGCATCAGGATTTCTAGGCACTTTCAGTTATAAGCAGACTTTAATTAGACACAATTGATTATCCCAATGTCTCTCCTAATAAAGAGTTCAACAGGAAAACTCTAGATGCTAGCTTATGTATATAAAGAAAATTTTAACCTGTAGGCATTATACTTGTGATGCATCATCTTTCAAAATTTTAAATAAGCTAATGTGTGATTACTGATACTCAACAAGTATTTATTTGGTATCTACATATATATTTTGGATTAATGTAAGCCATTTCAAATGGTTTCTAGATGTTAGCACCTCTTAAACATCAGGCAGTATATAGAAGGATGTTTTACTAAATATTTCACAATTTTAGATTTATAACAGAAGAATGGGACCCATTATGAATTTAATAATTAGAGATATATAACATCTTTTTAAACATTTTTTAAAATTTATTTTTGGTTGCATTGGGTCTTTGTTGCTGTACGCGGACCTTCTCTAGTTGCAGCAAGCAGGGGCTACTCTTTGTTCCGGTGCTCGGTCTTCTTATTGCGGCGGCTTCTCTTGTGGAGCACGGGCTGTAGGTGCATGGGCTTCAGTAGTTGTGGCACATGGGCTCAGTAGTTGTGGCTTGCGGGCTCCAGAGCGCAGGCTCAGTAGTTGTGGCTCACGGGCTTAGTTGCTCCGTGGCATGTGGGATCTTCCCAGACCAGGGACAGAACCCGTGTCCCCTGCATTGGCAGGCAGATTCTTAACCACTGCGCCACCAGGGAAGCCCCCATAACATCTTTTTAAATATGTTACTGAAAGGTATAAAATGCTTGTTTAAGAAATATTTTTAAACAATTCAGAAGTATTTAAAGTATAAAATAAAAATCTTTTTTATACCTACTAATGCCCTATTTCCCATAGATGAACACTGTTAAACTCTACCTATGTGAATAGCCCAACCTCATATTGTACTCAATTTTGTGCTTTTTGAACTCCAATAAAGTAGAACACTTTTCTGAGAGTACAAGTTTTTGTTAAAGAGGCCAGACTGACTCAAATCATCTTGTCTCTGCTACTTACTAGCTAGTTATTCAATCTTATTATCTATTAAAGAAAGTAGAAATAATAATGCCTAATTCACTTGGTGGTTTTGAGATAAAATATAATCATTTAAGTTAAGCACCTGGCATACAGTATGTGTACAGTAATAATGTGGTAATGATAATTATTAACATTGTCTCCTACTCGTAGTTTTTCTCTTATTCTTTTAGAAGCATCTTTTTTTTTTTGACTGTGCCACTTGGCTTGTGGCATCTCAGTTCCCCGACCAGGGACTGAACCTGGGCCATGGCAGTGAAAGTGCCAAATCCTAACCACTAGACCACCAGGGAACTCCCTGAAGCATCTTTTCTTAACTAGGCTCTTTTGAGGTATAATTTACATACTTCAAATTTACCAGTTTTAAGTATACAACTTCATGAGTTTTGACAAATGTTTTAAGTAAAGCACTCACCAGTTTAAGTACACAGTTCTTTTTTAACATGCGTTAAAATGTATACAGTTGTATAATTGCTACTGAAAATGGGGGTCGAGCTACTTGCCACTCAAAAGCCAATAAAGAGGCAAGGTTGGTGGAAAGGCAAGTTTGCTTTATTTTGGAGGCTGGCACACAAGGTGGGGGTGGTTTACTGCTGCCTGTCCAAAGGCTGAGCCCCCCACTGACTATCAGTGGGCAAAAGCTTTTATAGACAGAGGGAGGGAGCTACATGCAGAAACAGCACAGTCAGCTCTGACAGTCATCTTGAAATTGGTTATCAGTGGTCTGGCCAGCATCATCTTGATTGTTTTAAGTACAGTTAATCTTCAGTTCCAGGGTTGGTTTGTTCCCATTTCTTTGAGCCCAGCTCTCGGAATTGTGGCAGCTTATGTCATGGCTGCAGTCTGGTCATCATGTAATTAACTTCTTCCTCCTGGTGGGGGTTTCAGTATCTATAAGACAGCTCACAGGATACGGCTCAGAATATTATCTACAGCCCTTGAAGAGGAACTAAAGGTCCTTGACTATGCTTAATGACTAAACTTGTCTTGTTGGGCTGTTAGTCTTGTTGGGCTGTTTTCCTTTGTTTATGCATTTTCTCACTTCTCTGAGTAAACTTACTCATTGGCTAAAGTTTTTCCACAGACATAAGGCAGGCTGAGGACATGGGGGGCAAGGACCATAGCATCCTGCTACATTTCATAATCACTACTACAATCATAATATAGACTATTCTCATAACACCAGAAAGTTCTTCCATGCCCTTTTGCAGTCAGTTCCCTTCCTATAACCCTCACCCTGGGCAATTACTTCTCTGCTTTCTATCACTTTCTAGAATTTCATGAATTTCTAGAATTTCATGTTTTACCCTTTCTAGAATTTCATGTTTTACCCTTTCTAGAATTTCATGTAAATGGAATTATACCGTACATAACCTTTTGTGTCTGACTTATTTCACTATGTACAATGCTTTCAAGATTCATCCATGTTGTTGTGTATACCAGTAGTTTGTCCTTTTTACTCTGAGTAGTATTCCCTTGTATGGATAGACCACAGTTTGTTTATCTATTAACCAGTTGGACATTTTGGGTTCTTTCCAGTTTGTTGGCTGTAAATAAAGCTGCATAAACATTCAAGTACAAGTCATTGTATCGACATGTTTTTATTTCTCTTCAGTAAATATCTAGGGGTAGGATTACTTGGTCATGTGATAAGGACATGTTTAAATTCATGAGCCACAGTTAAAGTGGCTGAACCATTTTACATTCCCACTTAGCAGTGTGAGAGTTCTAGTTGCTCTACATCCTTCCCAGAACTTGATATTATCAGTTTTTAAAATGTCAATCATTCTGTTAGGTGAGTAGTAGTATTTCATTGTGGTTTTAATTTATGTTGCCCTAATGAATTACTAATCATTTTGAGCATCTTTTCATGTGCTTATTGGCAATGCATACATTTGTTTTTTTGTTTTTCTTGTTACTTGGTTAAGTATCTGTACAAATCTTTTGCCTATTTTTTAAAAAGCAGATTGGTTTTCTTATTAAGGTGTAAAACTTGTGGATCAAAGTCCTTTATGGGACAAATGTTTTGCAAGTATTTTCTCCCTGTCTGTGGCTTGCTTTTTTATGTCCTTAATAGTGTATTTTGAAGATCAGAAGTTTTTAATTTTGGTGAAGTTCAGTTTACAAATTTTTCAGGCTTTTTGCATCCTACTTAAAAAATCTTTGCCTAACCTAAGGTCACTAAGACTTTCTACTATGTTTTCTTCCCAGAGTTTTAATTTTTATGTATGGTGTGAGGCATAGGTTGGGGATCTTTTTTTTTTTTGCTTATGTATATCCAGTTGTCCCAACACCACTAGTTGAAAGTATTATCTTTCCCCATTAAATTGCCCTAACACCCTTATTGAAACCATATATGTGGGTCCTGGACTCTATTTTGTTCCATTAATATATGTTCGTCTTTGGAATACCACACAGTTTGGGCTATTGTAACTAAAGTCTTGAAACCAGGTAGAGTAAGTCTTCTAATTTTGTTCTTTTTTAAAAAGTTGTCTTAGCAGTCATAGGTCTTTTGCATTTTCTTACAACTTTTAGAATCAGCTTATCCGTTTCTACAAAAAGCTTGCAGGGATTTTGAAGGAGATTGCATTCAGTCTCTAGATCAATTTCAGGAGAATTGATGTCTTAACAGTATTGAATCGTCCCATCGATTAAAACAGTATATTTCTCCATTATTTAGGTCTTTTAAAAAATATCTATATATATTTATAGTTTGCAGTGTATGAATATTTATAGTTTGCAGTGTATGACTATTGTACATTTTTTGTTAAATTTATCCCAAACATTTTGTATTCTTTATGCTATTGTAAATAGTATTTTTAATTTAAATTTTCAGTGGATTATTATTCATATGTAGAAATACAGTGGATTCTTGTATATTGACATTGTATCCTGTGATCTTGAGATAATTCTAGTAGCTTTTTTTAAATTTTATTTTATTTTTTTTACACAGCAGGTTCTTATTAGTTACCTATTTTGTACATATTAGTGTATATATGTCAATCCCAATCTCCCAATTCATCCCACCCCCCCCAACCGCCCCCGCTTTCCCCCCTTGGTGTCCATACTTTTGTTCTCCACATCTGTGTCTCTATTTTTGCCTTGCAGACCGGCTCATCGGTACCATTTTTCTAGATTCCACATATATGCATTAATATACAATTTTTGTTTTTCTCTTTCTGACTCACTTCACTCTGTATGACAGTCTCTAGATCCATCCACGTCTCTACAAACGACCCAGTTTCGTTCCTTTTTATGGCTGATTAATATTCCATAGTATATATGTACCACATCTTCTTTATCCATTCGTCTGTCGATGGGCATTTACGTTGCTTCCATGCCCTGGCTATTGCAAATAGTGCTGCAGTGAACGCTGGGGTGCATGTGTCTTTTTGAATTATGGTTTTCTCTGGGCATATGCCCAGTAGTGGGATTGCTGGGTCATATGATAATTCTATTTTTAGTTTCTGAAGGAACCTCCATACTATTCTCCATAGTGGCTGTATCAATTTACATTCCCACCAACAGTGCAAGAGGGTTCCCTTTTCTCCACACCCTCTCCAGCATTTGTTGTTTGTAGATTTTCTGATGATGCCCATTGTAACTGGTGTGAGGTGATACCTCATTGTAGTTTTGATTTGCATTTCTCTAGCAATTAGTGATGTTGAGTAACTTTTCATGTGCCTCTTTGCCATCTGTATGTCTTCCCTGGAGAAATGTCTATTTGGGTCTTCTGCCCATTTTTTTTTTTTTTTTAATTTATTTAGTTTGGCTGTGTTGGGTCTTTGTTGCTGCACGCAGGCTTTCTTTAGTTGTGGTGAGCGGGGACTACTCTTTGTTGCGGTGGGCGGGTTTCTCACTGTAGTGGCTTCTCTTGTTGCAGAGCATGGGCTCTAGCCGTGAGAGCTGCAGTAGTTTTGGCACTTGGTCTCAGTAGTTGTGGCTTGTGGACTTTAGAACACAGGCTCAGTAGTTGTGGCGCACAGGCTTAGTTGCTCCGCGGCATGTGGGATCTTCCTGGACCAGGGCTCGAACCTGTGTCCCCTGCATTGGCAGGCAGATTCTTAACCACTCGCCACCAGGGAAGCCCCTTCTGCCCATTGTTTGATTGGGTTTTTTGGTTTTTTAATATTGAGCTGCATGAGCTGTTTATGTATTTTGGAGATTAAGCCTTTGTCTGTTGATTTGTTTGTAAATATTTTCTCCCATTCTGAGGGTTGTCTTTTCATCTTGTTTATAGTTTCCTTTGCTGTGCAAAAGTTTTTAAGTTTCATTAGGTCCCATTTGTTTATTTTTCTTTTTATTTCCATTAATCTAGGAGGTGGGTCAGAAAAGATCTTGCTGTGATTTATGTCAAAGAGTGTTCTTCCTGTGTTTTCCTCTAAGAGTTTTATAGTGTCTGGCCTTACATTTAGGTCTTTAATCCATTTTGAGTTTATTTTTGTGTATGGTGTTAGGGAGTGTTCTAATTTCATTCTTTTACATGTAGCTGTCCAGTTTCCCCAGCACCACTTATTGAAGAGACTGTCTTTTCTCCATTGTATATCCTTGCCTCCTTTGTCATAGATTAGTTGACCTAGGTGTGTGGGTTTATCTCTGGGCTTTCTATCCTGTTCCATTGATCTATATTTCTTTTTTTGTGCCAGTACCATATTGTCTTGATTACTGTAGCTTTGTAGTATAAAGTCCGGGAGCCTGATTCCTCCAGCTCCGTTTTTTTCCCTCAAGATTGCTTTGGCTTCTTGGACTAGGGCTCAAACCCATGTCCCCTGCATTGGCAGGTGGATTCTTAGCCACTGTGCCAGCAGGGAAGCCCATACTTAATGTTTAAAGACCCACTAAAACTGGGAAAAGGGCAATGATGTCCACACTCAACACTTATACTCAACAGTGTACTAAAGGTCCTAAGCAGTGCAATAGGACAAGAGAAAGAAATAAAAAGCATACAGATTGTAAAAGGAGAAGTAAAATTGTCTTTATTCAATGATGGCATGATCATCTATGCAGAAAACTCCTAGGAACATATTAAAAAGCAGCCAAAAGTAAATTAATTAATTTTAAAAAATCATCTAAACATTAACCATGATGTTCAGTATGGGTCTTTTTTTTTAAAATAAATTTTATTTATTTATTTATTTATTTTTGGCTGAGTTAGGTCTTCGTTGCTGTGTGTGGGCTTTCTCTAGTTGCGGTGAGCCGGGACTAGCTACTCTTTGTTGTGTGCGGGCTTCTCATTGCGGTAGCTTCTCTTGCAGGGCACAGGCTCTAGGCATGCGGGCTTCAGTAGTTGCGGCATGTAAGCTCAGTAGTTGTGGTGCATGGGCTTAGTTGCTCTGCAGCATGTGGCATCTTCCTGGACCAGGGATCAAACCCGTGTCCCAGGCATTGGCAGGCGGATTCTCAACCACTGCACCACCAGGGAAGCCAGTATGGGTCCTTTTGTAGATGCCTTTTATCAGGTTGAGAAGGTCCCTCCTATTCCTAGTATGGAGAGTTTTTATCATGAATGGGTGTTGAATTTTGTTTGATGCTTTTCCTGTATTTTTTAAGATGATCATGTAATTTTTGTTGTTTAGTCTTTAATATGATGGATTAAATTGAATGATTTTAAATGTGAACCAGTCTTTCATTCCTTGGCTAAACCCCAATTGATCATGATATATTATTTTTTTAATGTATTGTTGGTTGTGATTTGTTAAAATTTTGGGTAGAAGTTTTACATCTTTGTTTTTAGGGATATTGGTCCGTATTTTATAATATTTTTCCCTGGTTTTGGTATCAAGTAATGCTTGTATCTTAGAATGAGTTTAGAAGTATTCCCTCCCCTTCAGTTTTTTTGCAAGAGTATTTGTAGGATGGTTATTATTTCTTTCTTAATGTTAGAATTCACCAGTGAGGCTGTCTGGGTCTGGAGTTTTCTTTGTGGGAGGATTTTTAACTACAAATCCAATTACTGTAGTCAATAGCTAGGGCTATTCAGTTTATTTGTTTCGTCTTGAGGCAACTTTGGTAGTTTATATCAAGGTATTTGCTCATTTCATCTAAATTGTGTATTTGTTCATATTTTGTCATTCTTTTAATATTTTTATGATCTGTAGTGAACTCACCTTCCTTATTCCGTTGTTTTGGTCTTTCTGAGAACCAGCTATTGGTTTAATTGATTCTATTGTTTTTCTGTTTTTTATTTCATAAAATTTTGCTCTCTGTTGTTTTATTCCTTCTGCTTATTCTGGGTTTAATTTGTTCTTTTTCTGGTTTCTTAAGGCTTATTGTTTGGAAGTCTGTGTTCCTTAAGCATTTAATGCTATAAATTTCCCTTTCAGCCCTCTTTTAGCTACATCTCAGAAATTTTGATACGTTTTGTTTTTTATTCAGTTCAAACTGTTTTCTGATTTCCCTGTGATTTCTTCTTTGACCCAAGAGTTATTTAGCAGTGAGTTCCAGATGTTTTGAATTTTTCCAATATCTTTTTAAAAAAAATTTGTTTATTTATTTATTTTGGCTACACTGGGTCTTAGTTGTGGCATGCGGGATCTTTAGCTGCGGTATCGCGGTGTGTGGACTCCTAGTTGTGACGTGCGGGCTACTTATTTGCGACACGTGTGTGGTATCTAGTTCCCCGAGCAGGAATCGTACCTGGGTCCCCTGCATTGGAAGTGCAGGGTCTTACCCACTGGACCACCAGGGAAGTCCCTCCAATATCTTTCTGTTCCTGGTTTCTACTTTAATTCTGTTGTGATCATGAAACATAGTTTGTATGGTTTCAGTCTTTAAGTTAATTGAGATTTGTTTAATGTCCGAGATTATTGTCTGCCTTAGTGAATGTGTATTTGAAAAGAAAGTGTATATTGTGCCATGGTTGTGGGTAGTTTTCTAAAAATATCAATTAGGTCTACTTGGCTGTTGGTAGTGTACAAGTTTTCTACAGCCTTACTAATTTTCTGTTTATTTAATCAGTTATTATGAGAGGAATGTTGAAATCTGCAACTGTAATCACAGATTTTTCTGTTTCTCCTCCCAGTTCTGTTTTGTCTTCATATGTTTTGAAGCTCTGTTATTAGGTGTATATTCATTTATTATTGTTATATTCTCTTGATAAGTCGACACCTTATCTTTATGAAGTGTTCTTTTTTATTTCCACTGATATTTCTTATTATGAAATCTAATTTGTCTAGTATTAATATAGCCTGTTCAGCCTTCTTTTGATTAGGGTTTGCATGATATATCTGTTTCTATTCTTTTACTTTTAACCTACATGTGTCTTTATATTTAGAGTGTTGTGTTTTTTTAACATGGTATAATATTTATTTATTTTTAAATTTTTAAAGTTTTTATTGGAATATAGTTGACTTACAATATTGTGTTCGTTTCAGGTGTACAGCAGAGTGAATCAGTTATATATATGTGTGTGTGTGTGCAGATTTTTCAGATTCTTTTCCCATATAGGTTATTACAGAATATTGAGTAGAGTTCCCTGTGCTATACAGTAGGTCCTTGTCAATCTATTTTATATGTAGTAGTGTGTATATATTAATCCCAGTCTCCTGATTTATCACTCTCCCCCATGTTTCCCCTTTGATAACCATAAGTTTGATTTCGAGATCTGTGAGTCTGTTTCTCTTTTGTAAATAAGTTCATTTGTATCATTTTAAAAATTAGATTCTACATATAGATGTGCTATTATATGATATTCTTTCTCTGTCTGACTTACTTCACTTAGCATGGTAATCTCTAGGTCCATCCATGTTGCTGCAAATGGCATTATTTCATTCTTTTTTATGGCTGAGTAAAATTCCATTGTATGTATGTACCACATCTTCTTTATCCATTCCTCTTGTTGATGGACACTTAGGTGGCTCCCATGTCTTGGCTATTGTAAATAGTGCTGCAGTGAACATTGGGGTGCATGTATCTTTTCGAATTATGTTTTTCCCCAGATATATGCCCAGGAGTGGGATTGCTAGATGATATGGTAGTTCTATTTTTAGTTTTTTAAGGAACCTCTGTCTGTTCTCCATAATGGTTGTACCAGTTTACATTCCAAGAACAGTGGAGGAGGGTTCCCTTTTCTCCACACCCTCTCCAACATTTATTGTTTGTAGATTTTTTGATGATGGCCATTCTGACCAGTGTGAGATGATACCTTAGTGAAGTTTTGATTTACATTTCTCTAATAATTAGTGATGTTGAGCATCTTTTCATGTGCTTTTTGGCCAACTGTTTGTCTGTATTTGGAGAAATGTCTATTTAGATCTTCTGTCCAATTTTTGATTGGGTTTTTTGTTTTTTGATATTGAGCAGCATGAGCTGTTTGTATATTTTGGAGATTAGTCCCTTGTTGGTTGCATCGTTTGCAAATATTTTCTCCCATTCTGTGGGTTGTCTTTTCATTTTGTTTATGGTATTTTTTTTTTTTTTTTTTTTGCGGTACGCGGGCCTCTCACTGTTGTGGCCTCTCCTGTTGCGGAGCACAGGCTCCGGACATGCAGGCTCAGCAGCCAGGGCTCACGGGCCTAGCCGCTCCGGGGCATGTGGGATCTTCCCGGACCGGGGCATGAACCTGTGTCCCCTGCATCGGCAGGCGGACTCTCAACCACTGCGCCACCAGGGAAGCCCTATGGTTTCCTTTGTTGTGTAAAAATTTTTAAGTTTAAAGTGGGTCTTTTTTAGTGAATAGAATATAGTTGGATTTTGCTTTTTTATCCAATGTGACTTCTCATTTCAGTGCCAAGTCATCTTCAGTGCATTCTGTTTTGATTTTCAGGACTTTCACTCTTCCTCTGCCATTTGCCCTTAGCTCACTTTTTTCATGAAATTTAATTTGATTATAGTCACTTTGAATAGCTACCACCCCATTAGCGTAACTATGCAACTATATTAGATATTAGATATCTGTTATTAGAGATCTGTTAATGTTATATTTGTGGGTAATTTTTTGTTTTCATCGTTTGCTCTCAATTATTCTGTCTTTATCAGGAATGCAACTTCTGTTTTGTAGTTTACCAGAAGACCTCTAATAAAATATCTTTAATACAATGTATGTGTGTTAAGTTACTGTCTGATGGAATATTATCTTACCTAATTATCTTCACAGCTTCTTGAAGGTGTTCAGTTTTTCTTTGAGACCATACTTTATGCTAGTCTTTGGGTTGGTCTGCTGGTAAATTTCCCAGTGATTCTTGGAAGTTTTATTCCCAGAGTTCAGCTATCAAGTCATGTGGATTTATCTAATTTCCATTTTATCTAGGTAGGTCACCTGTGGATTAAGATGTTCTTCATTATCTAATTCTGAATCAAGGTCAGCAGAGGCTTTATGATCCCAGGGTGTTGCCCACCTCATCCAATCCCAAACCTACCTGCATTTAATTATTGGCCTCACCCAGGGTGGGGTGGACTGAGAGTATATGTAGTATGACTATACAGAATTGATGCTGTAATAGTCTAGTAGGCAATAAGCACTGGAGATTAGATTATCTCAAGTCTGGAGATCGAAGGTTAAAATTGTTACCACTAAATTTATGATTTGGATATTACTGTTTCCTAATCCTGGTGATCCTGTTTGCTTTAGGATGGCAATTCAAAGAGTCTTCTTAGATTTAGGCTTTATACTGAAACTGGATACTAGAACTGTTTGAATTTTTAGTGTGAGAGATTAGTGGTGAGGAAATCCAGGACATTGGGCTTGAGGTTAAATTGAACTTTTAGTTCCCTGCTCTCTGCCTTTGCCTGAATGACTATTTTTATATTCAGTTGTGCAAAGGTTGGTTTAAAAAAATAGCATATGTAACCATGAGGCTCCTGCTACTTCCTGTTTGATGATATTACAGGTGATGAAAACAAGTTAAACTAACTTAGCCACTACATTATAATTTACCTGAAGTAATGGGGCTTCGAACATATTCTTTGAAAGGTGCTCCTTATGCAAATCAATTTTTTTGTATTCCTGTAGCAATTTGCATTAGGTAGCTCCTCTGTAAATAGTTGCTGGGGACATGATTCTGAGTTGTTTTGCCCTTCTCTGCAACCCCTGGGGTATCTCCTGTTGGCCTCTAGTGTTGCCAGTACTCAGGAAGCAGGACATATCAGTGCCCTCACTTGCCAGCATCTATGTACAAGCTCTTTTTCCTTTTTTCAGTCTTCCTCAATTGGCGTGAAAAAAATAAAAAAGTCAGTGAAGCATTCCTTCCATTATAATTCTTTGCAAAATACACCATTTTAGCAATATGGCAGAGTTCCTAATGGTTTTGTTTGAGTTTTCCATTGTTTTTCTCATTAATTCAACCATAATAAGTTTGTTGAAACTGTTTATGTACCCAAAGTTCATATACCATCTTGGTTTCTCTTGCTGATTCCATTTCATTTCCCTTATCTCTAAATTTTGGAGTTTCCCAAGGATCAGTCCTTGGTCCTCTTCTCTTTTCTGTCCCATTCCCTAAGACAGTGATCTCATCCAGTCTCATGGCTTTAAATACCATCTACATTGGCTCCCAAATCTATCTCTTCCTGTCCCTTCACCTCCAGACCTGTATATCCACGGGCCTACTTGTCTAATGGACATCCCTAACTTATTGTGTCTCTAACTGAGCTTTTCGTGGTCCCTCACAAACCAGCTTCTTTTGCAGCCTTCCCTGTCTCAGTTAATGCGAGTTCCATTGTTCTAGCTGCTTGGGCCAGAAATCTTGGTGCCATTTTTGACTTTTCTCTTTGTCTCATACCCAACATCTGGTCTATAAGCAAACCCTGTTGGCTCTATCTCCAAAATGTATCCAGATTTGACCATTTATCACCATTCCCTCTGCCATCATCCTGGTACACGCCACCACCTTTTGCCTGGTTCATAGAAGTGGCTTTCTAACTGGTCTCCCTACTTCTGCCTTTGCTTCCCTGTGGTCTGTTCTTAGCACACAGCCAGAGTAATCCTGTTAAAAATTCCACTAGTTCTTATAATTTTTCTGTTGAAAACCTTCCAACAGCTTTCCATCTCACTTAGAGAAAAGCTATAGGCCTTAACTATTATCTACTAGAACCTATGTGATCTGACCCTCTTTTACCTTTCCACTCTCATTTCCTACTATTCTCTTCTTTCTTCACTCTGTTCCAGCCACATGACCTCTTTTCTGTTCCTTGAACATGCCCTTCCTTCTACCTCAGAGCCCTTATACCTGCTGTTTACTCTATATAGAATACTTTTTCCTGCTGATATCAGCAAAGATAGCTGTCTTACTTATTTTGCGTTTTTACTCACTGAAGCCTCCCCTGGTCAACTTGTTTATCTTGTTTTTCTGTCTAATACACTGAAATGTAATCTCCATGAGGGTGGGGATTTTGTCATGTTTTGTGTACCACAGAAACCTTAGCACCTAAAAATGGTGCCTGGCACGTGGTAGATGCTCCACACATTTAAAATGAATGAATAAATGAATGAGCGAATGATTCTGATTTTCATAATATCTCTTAAAAAAGAAAATAGCTAACATAACTCCACTAACTGTAAAGTTATGTTGAAAGAAAGAAGGATGGAAGGATTGAAAGAAGTCTGGATAGAAAGTAAGAAGGATCTGGAAAGTAATTCTAAATTTCTGAAATATAAAGCAATTCTATAAATGTATGAATAGCTGCACGACTTTATTTAAAGGACTACTTTAATATTTTTCCATGGAGGCAACAAAAATTAGCTACCACCATGAGTAGGAGACATTTGAACATCTAGCTGCATTGTGAACCAGGAGGTGAAGTTCTGTCTTGGACTAAGAACTGTAGACAAATCTTTCAGATATCACTGAGTCATTGTGTAATTTAAGAAGGGTAACAATATGTTTTGGTTTCCCAGGGACAGTCTCAGTTTAACTCATTTGTTAATTATTAATAGAGTGAGTTTTTATTCTTTAAAGGATCCCAGTTTGGATGATAAGTTATAAGGGCACCCTAAAATTCAGGTGCTTGCTTCTGAGTGATTATAGCATATATTGACATTCATGCATGATAAGAAATCTGTAAATGCTATTTAACATTTATTGAGCATATTTCAGAGCTTGACTTTGTTAGGTTTAGGGCTATCAGGGTCTCAAGCATTTTCAGTCAGTCTTGGGTAGTGAAAATGGTTGAGCATTGTAAGCTGAATCGCATTTTTATAGGATAATGCTTAGATTTTTAGGGCCACAGACTTCATTGAGAATCTGATGAAACCTATGAATCCACTTCCCAGAAAAACACATATACAAAATTTTTATAAATAATTTCAGTAAGTTTGTGACTTCCCAAACCCCCCTATTCTGGTATCTAACTGCTTTGAGAGAACACCTTTCAGGGATACTATTGCACTAGTAAAACCTTGATTATTTGGCACATAACTGGAACCCTTAAGAAAACCGTTATTTTCTCAATGCCAATATAAGTACATGTAGAAATGTTTATTTAGATAATTGATATTATGCTATATGTATTATTCTACAACTTAGGGTTCCATGTTAGTATATATAGATGTGCTTCATTTTTTTAAGTTAATTTCTGTATTTTGCAATTTGTCAAAAAATCAATATCAAAAAACAGTGTATAGGAAAGTTGCCTTATGAAACCTTAAGATAAGCAAAAAATACTGAAGATCATCTTTTTTTTAAAAATTCATTTATTGGTTGCACCAGGTCTTAGTTGCTGCAGGTGTGCTCCTTAGTTGCTGCAGGTGTGCTCCTTAGTTGTGGCACGTGGGCTTCTTAGTTGTGGCATGTGAATCTTAGTTGCAGCATGCATGTGGGATCTAGTTCCCCGACCAGGGATCGAACCCAGGCCCCCTGCATTGGGGGCACAGAGTCTTCTCCACTGCAGCACCAGGGAAGTCCCCCCAGATCATCTTAATCACAACAACTAAAGAGCATAAGAACATGTCTTATCATTTATGGTGTAGAAATCTTTACAGTGAATGTCCACACTAGCAAAAAAAGTTAAAAATTAGCTCAGACCAACTTGCAAGATTCTGGCCTTAAGGGAATTTTTGAAGAGAATTCATCACCGAAATCAAATGTACTCTGTGCAGACATTTTCTTAACTCAATAAAGAAAATAAGGAAATGTTGCGAAGAAGAAAGAATTCTTCGTGGCGAAATCACTTAGTCACTGCTAACAATGCATTTTATTTCTCTTTTTCTTTCTATACATAAATTTTATTAGTTTGCATAAATTTTTACATGGTTTTAATCTTTATTAGTTCACATAAATTTTTACATGGTTTTTATCATACTGTATATATAAATTTGCATCCTGTATCATCCCTTTCCCCATTAATATTTTTATATTAAAGTAGTTAATATTTTAACTGCTTACTTACTGCTTTAGGATAGATTTCCAGAAGAGGAATTACTAGGTCAAAAATTATGATTATTAAAAAAAATTTTTTTAAGTATTAACCACACTGTTTTTCAAAAGTGTTATACTGATTAATACTTTAAGCAGTTGGATCTGATATTGCTTGCTTCACCATACTCATACTTGGATTGTGCATTATAATTTTTAAAATATTTGTGATTGCAAAAAAAAGTAAAAACGTTTTTCACTGTTTTAATTTGCATTTCTTCCATTTTTGTGATATTACACATTTTTCCATATACATATTACTAATCGTATTTTATTATAAAAACATGATCTTGGAGCTTTAGAGGCCTCCATTTAGAGCTGATCATCCCCTTTTGAATAAAACTTTAATAGAGCACGTTCTGCATGTTCACAGTGTTTAAGGAACAGTCATCCATATTGCCATATTGAAACTACCTCAAGATCTGAAAAAAGACTTTCCAAATGCTTAATTAATAGAAGACAATTTTCACAGCAGGAAAATGTGACTTATTATTAAGAAGTATCTTCTACCTGAGGTGTGTCTAACTGTGTGTGTGTGTGTATTAGGTTTCACTGATTTTTTTGAATACCAGTAAACAGCAGGGTAATAGAAATTTGGTATTTCTATCAGGAACAGTTAACTTGTATTAAAATAATCTTATCTTAAATATTTTCTTCTTTTCAAGGTATCATAGACGTCGTAGAAAACTGAATCCTCCAAAAGACAGATGATATTGAGGTTTTCAGGAATCAAAGAGAAATGTTATCCTGCGTCTCATTTGCCATTTGAGAAAATACAAATTGCGTATATTCATTAATACGTTATATAGTAAAATAATAAAATGTCTTCTCATATATTAGAATGTGTATTTCTTTATATATATTAAGTAGTTCTGGATTTCACATTCTTATTTACGGAAGCCTATTTTTATTTTCCTTTTGAGTTATTAAAGTCTATTTATTTTTATGTGCCCGGTATGGTTAAGTACTTTTACATTATCAGCCAAATAGTAGTATAAATATGATTAATAAAAACGTGCATGATTCTCCTGAAGATTTTTAAACTGCCTTTGAAAAGAAACTCATGAGATCCACACAGAAAATAGATGT
Source organism: Delphinapterus leucas (assembly GCF_059928025.1). Classification (NCBI taxonomy): domain Eukaryota; kingdom Metazoa; phylum Chordata; class Mammalia; order Artiodactyla; family Monodontidae; genus Delphinapterus; species Delphinapterus leucas. The sequence continues at coordinate 75,734,409 of NC_143139.1, forward strand.
TACAATGTTTCCGTTTTTGTGGCTCTAGGAAATAGTTACATTTTAATCAGTTTCTACTACCTGCTAGGTCTTTAGTTTACATTATTATTAAATTCTCACAATAATCCTTTGAAGAAGGTGCATCATCCCCATTTTACAGATAAGGCTAAGTGACTTGAAGCCTAACTGCCTAGCAAATGGGAGAGCCAGGATCCAAACTGTTCAGATCCTTTTTTACAAGGCATCACTATGACAAGAGGTGTTTTCTTTCACCCAAGAATGTGCTTTCCTAGAAAGAATATTATTCATTTTGAGATTTTTTTTCTGGCTGTCTTAAAAGTTATGCTTGCTTCAGAGCACATACAACTCTGTGATTAAAATGTTAATATTACTAAACTAGTCTTACAAAAATGTTAATAGTCTATTCTGTTGATTATCCCTACCAGCTTATATATGATCCTTAATAGCATTGATGCCCCTGTGATTTCTATTTAGGAGGTGAGGAGTCTTTATTAAGAAGGTGAAAAGGTGCTTTATTCAAACTTGTGCAATATTTGTGATATTTTAAAATTTGGTGTGAAAAATGATTTCACATTCAAAGTCTATTGCTTAATCTAGTTCTTTGAATAGAGGAAGGTGAAGGGTCAAGTGTTGAGTAAAATGTAAGGAATAGTGAATAGGAAAGAGTAAAGAAAATAATTAATAATGGCCACCCTCTATTACAGAAAGGAAGTGTTTTTAAGTGGTTTATGCTCTTTTCATTAATATTCATTTGGGGGAAAGATCAAAGGAAAAACAAGTCAATAGAGTTGGATAATCAGAAATATTAACTGTGTTTGGTGACATAGCTTCGAAAATAGTTTTTTTCTGGTTGATTTATATCCAGATTTTTACAAAGATTGAGATATGCCATGTTATAAAAGTAGGAAGCATAAAAACTAAATTAATTAAATAACAAATTTTCTTCTAAGTACAAGGATCTACTAAATAGAGATTGTTCAATTGTAAGACGCCCAAACCACACATTCACATGTCAGTGCTTTGGAGAATTAACTTAGTTCTTGTTGTACTGGAAATATAGTACATTGTAGTTGACATTGTAGTTCCTGGAATTTTGGTCTTCAAGAGTTGCTGAATAAGTACGTATTTCATCACCACTATCACTTCCCCTCTGCTTCTCCACCTCAGAGGAGTAACCTATTTTACACTATCACTAACACTTTGTGAGAGGTCAGTTTGTTTTTTTCAGAAATTTAAAAAGTACATAAAGTCTGATGCTTCTTTAAATGGAATAAATTTAGCTTCATGAAAATCTTACTACCCTGTTCTTACTCTCATATTTCTTTCCATTGGTGAGGTGGATTAACACACTTCAAATTGATAAAAAGCATTGTCAGTGAAACCACCAGAGGGCAATCTCACATAGGGTTTAATTTGAACATTCCTCAACCAAAGGATAGTGACTTAACGTTCAACAGACAATATGTGGACTTCTTTAGGTAAGAATGACTAGTAGAGTAAATGACCTAGTGAAATTAAGTGAGGCCATTATTATATTCATTCTATCGATCAGTCATTAAGCATTTATTGAACCCCTACTACACATGGAGAGGCATTATACTTTTTGGCAGGCCAATAACAAAAAATGGGCCCTTCTTAAGGAGCATAGTATCTACTTAACTAGTATCTATTGAGCTACTTAACTTTTCTAATGACGTTGCTTTTTCTTTTTTTTTTAATTAATCTTTGGCTGCGTTGGGTCTTTGTTGCTGTGCACGGGCTTTCTCTAGTTGCAGCGATGGGGGCTACATTTTGTAGCGTTGCACGGTCTTCTCCTCGCGGTGGCTTCTCTTGTTGCAGAGCACGGGCTCTAGGCACACGGGCTTCAGTAGCTCTGGCACACGGGCTCAGTAGTTGTGGCTCGTGGGCTCTAGAGCACAGGCTTAATAGTTGTGGCACACGGGCCCAGCCACTCCTCAGCATGTGGAATCTTCCCGGACCAGGGATCGAACCCGCGTCCCTGCACTGGCAGGTGGATTCCTAACCACTGCACCACCAGGGAAGTCCAACGTTGCTTTTTAAACATGAGTATAATGCATCATTATTTTTTTAAATTAGAGACTAAATAAATAGAAAATAAAATTACCCATAATTGCCCCAGCTAAAGATAACACTAACATTTTTGCTACCTTTCTTGTTATTTTGCTGCATAAATATATTTCAAAAAAATTGTATTTATTATGCATGTTGTTTTATAACTTGCTTTTTCACTTAATATCATAATTTTTTTGCCATATCAGTAAATACTCTCATTTAATGGATTCATATTATTTTATAATCTAGATTGTCATAATTTAATTAACTCCGTACTGTTAGACATAATCGTTGTTTCTGTTTGTTCCCTGTTAGGAAGAATGCTGTTATTAACATCCTGGTAGATACTTTTTATTGAAAGCCGTTTTAATTTTTTAAAATTTTATTCTAATATAGTTGATTTACAATGTTGTGTTAGCTTCAGGTGTACAGCAAAGTGAATCAGTTATACATATATATATATATATATATATATATATATATATCCATTCTTTTTCAGATTCTTTTCCTATATAGGTTATTACAGAATATTGAGAAGAGTTCCCTGTGCTATACAGTAGGTCCTTGTTAGTTATCTATTTCATATATAGTAGTGTGTATATGTTAATCCCAATCTCCTGATTTATCACCTCCCCCCATGTTTCCCCTTTGGTAACCGTAAGTTTGATTTCGAGATCTGTGAGTCTGTTTCTGTTTTGTAAGTAAGTTCATTTGTATCATTTTTAAAATTAGATTCTACATATAGATGTGCTATTATATGATATTCTTCTTTCTCTGTCTGACTTCACTTAGCATGGTAATCTCTAGGTCCATCCATGTTGCTGCAAATGGCATTATTTCATTCTTTTTTATGGCTGAGTAAAATTCCATTGTATATATGTACCACATCTTCTTTATCTGTTCCTCTGTCAGTGGACATTTAGGTGGCTCCCATGTCTTGGCTATTGTAAATAGTGCTGCAGTGAACATTGGGGTGCATGTATCTTTTTGAATTATGTTTTTCCCCAGATACATGACCAGGAGTGGGATTGCTAGATGATATGGTAGTTCTATTTTTAGGGTTTTTTTGTTTGTTTTGTTTTGTTTGCAGTACGCGGGCCTCTCACTGTTGTGGCCTCTCCCGTTGCAGAGCACAGGCTCTGGACGCGCAGGCTCAGTGGCCATGGCTCACGGGCCTAGCCACTCTGTGGCACGTGGGATCTTCCCGGACCGGGGCATGAACCTATGTCCCCTGCATTGGCAGGTGGACTCTCAACCACTGCGCCACCAGGGCAGCCCCTATTTTTAGTTTTTTAAGGAACCTCTGTACTGTTCTCCATAATGGTTGCACAAATTTACATTCCAAGAACAGTGGAGGAGGGTTCCCTTTTCTCCACACCCTCTCCAGCATTTATTGTTTGTAGATTTTTTGATGATGGCCATTCTGACCAGTGTGAGGTGGTACTTCATTGTACTTTTGATTTGCGTTTCTCTAATAATTAGAGACGTTGAGCTCTTTTCATGTGCCTGTTGGCCATCTGTATTTCTTCTTTGGAGAAATGTCTGTTTAGGTCTTCTGCCCATTTTTCGATTGGGTTGTTTGTTTTTTTTGTTGTTGTCATTTCTATCCCTTTATTTTTAACCTATATGTGTCTGTATGTTTAAAATAGGTTTCTTGCAGACAGCATATAGTTGGTCTTGTTTTCTGATCCACTCTGACAATGTCTGTCTTTTAATCGGTGCATTTAGACCATTGACATTCAAAGTGATTATTGATACAGTTGGAATACTATCTGCCATATTTGTTACTGTTCTCTATTTGTTGCCCTTGTTCTTATTTTTGTCTTCTACTCTTTTTTGCCTTTGGTTTTTTTTTGTTTTTTTTTGTTTGTTTTTTTGCGGTACGCGGGCCTCTCACTGTTGTGGCCTCTCTCGTTGCGGAGCACAGGCTCCGGACGTGCAGGCTCAGCGGCCATGGCTCACAGGCCCAGGTGCTCTGCGGCATGTGGGATCCTCCCGGACTGGGGCATGAACCCACGTCCCCTGCATCGGCAGGCAGACTCTCAACCACTGCGCCACCAGGGAAGCCCTTGCCTTTGGTTTTAAATAATAATTTTATATGATTCTGTTTTCTCTTTCTTAGCATATTTCTCATACTTCTTTTTTTTTAGATCTTTTATAGTGATTGCCATAGAGCTTGCAATACATATTTGCAACTAAGCCAAGTCCACCCCATACTGCTGGATTATTTTGTTATTATAAGGTTCTTGCACTACCCCATAACCCTATACTGCTTCATGGGTAGTGCAAGAACCTTATAATAACAAAATAACCCCAATTCCTCCCTTCTATCCCTTATATCATTGCTGTCATTCATTTCTCATACACAAGCATATATATGCATAATCAAATACATTGTTATTATTTTTATTTATTTATTTGGTTGCGCCGGGGCTTAGTTGCTCCCTGGTGGGCTGCTTAGTTGCGGCTCTCCGGCTCCTTAGTTGTGGCATGCAAACTCTTAGTTGCAGCATGCATGTGGAATCTAGTTCCTTGACTGGGGTTTGAACCTGGGCCCCCTGTATTGGGAGCGTGGAGTCTTAACCACTGAACTGTCAGGGAAGTTCCAAAAAAAGTTTTTATTTCACCTTCACTCATTCCTTCTCCACTGCTCTTCCTTTCTTTATGTAGATCTGCATTTCTGACCTATATCATTTTACTTTTCTCTAAAGAACTTCTGTTAGCATTTTTCACAAGGCAGATCTACTGGCAGAAAATTCCCTCAACTTTTGTTTGAGAAAGTATTTATCCTTTACTTTTGAAGGATAATATTGCAGGGTACAGAATTCTAGGTTGGTGGATTTTTTAATCTCAGCATTTTAAATATTTCACTTCATTCTCTTCTTTCTTGCATGGTGTCTGAAGAGAGGTCAGATGTAATTCTTTTCTCCATTATACTTGATAAAAGTTTTTAATTAGGCATTTTTGCGTGTGTGTGATTATTTGATAAATGTCCATCTTCCCTAGTAGACTGTAAACTCCATGACTTGCAAAGACCCTCAGTGGCTATGTGTACCACCATGTCCCTAGAGCCTAATATGGCCTGGTACAGTCATTGTACCACAAGCATCTTAATATGATTTGTAAAAGAAATTGCTCTAGTGCAGAGATTTTTAACCTAAGGATTCTGTAAATGGGATTTGGGGTTGGGATTATCTATGAAACTCCTGAAATTGTGTTGAATTTTGTATCTGTGGTTTTTCCTAGGAATAGTTTTTCAGCAGGTCCTTAAAGACTATGTCACATTATGCTCTAGTTCTTATTTGCCTGCAGCTAAGCACATAGTAACATTAGTACTGGAATGATACTGATATGCCTGAAAGAAAGTGTGGTTCCCACATATTCTCAGAAGCAACCTTAATTAGATTCCAGCATTTTTAAGAAAAGAGGGAAACAAGACATCATGTGCCTTCATTTTGGATGGGATAATTCCATCAAGGAATATTTTTCCAGTTTCAGATGTGTATTCGGAAATGAGTCAGCTTGGATATCAGTGCATAAACACAAGAAGTTAGCAAACCATTTCTTTTGCTGAAGGCATAAATAAATGTCTCCATTGCTTATAGTCAAAGGGAATGATTTCTTAGATTTTTTTTCCACGGAAGTTCAAAATTACTTGCTAATATTTTTACCAAAATAATTTGCAAATATTCCAATGCTAAAGACATTTTTCCCTATTACAGCTCAGCTATTAGCCCCTTACTATTTTCTCATGTGCTGTTTAACCTTTGAAAGTTAAACAGTTAAATGCACTGGGAAGAAATGCTCAGAAAGAGTATGTACTGTGTTTTCTAATTCTGCAGAAAGGCATCTACTTAGATTTAGTAACATCACCTCACATTTATATAACATTTTCCTGCAGGAAGCCTAAAATACTTCACAGTCATGATTGCTTGAATTTTTGCTTAAAAAATGAGTGCCTGTTTTTAGATGGAGAAACTGAGGCAAAATCTCACTGTTACACCTGGTAATCTCAAGTAGAACTTCATTTCAGCAGGATAGTATCTTCTTTTCTAAAGTTTTATTCAGGGGCTAATCATTTCAGCAAATTTTATTAAGCACCTACAGAGTTCAAGCCACTGTGGATTCAAAGATGAGATCTTATTCCTGATTGATAAAATATCTTGCCCAGACCTTCTCTTCTTTCCCCTCTACTCAGAATTCACCTCTTCCTCCTCCATAACCCAAAACACATTTAATTACTACTATACCACCACTTTAGTTTGTATTGAATTAGAGCAAAGTTTGTGGTTAGTAGCATGGTCAGTGTGATCATTTGAATTGCTCCCATTGGCCTTTTCCGTCATTGCCATCCAGGTATACTTACCATCATTAGGATCATAGAAGATAGAATAGTAGACCTGAAAGAAACCTTTAAAGATGATTTTTAGGCATAGACTGATTTTACAGATATGGGAACAGATTCAGTAAGACTAACTGACTTGCCCAAGATCGTATATCATGGCAGAACCAGTCAATGTCATCGTCTTTTTTTTTTTTTAGATTAATTATATATATTTTTTATTTTTGGCTGCGTTGGGTCTTCGTTGCTTCACGCAGACTTTCTCTAGTTGTGGCAAACAGGCTTCTCATTGTGGTGGCCTCTTTTGTTGCGGAGCATGGGCTTTAGGTGCGTGGGCTTCAGTAGTTGTGGGCTCGACAGCTCCAGAGCGCAGGCTCAGTAGTTGTGGTGCATGGGCTTAGTTGCTCCGCGACATGTGGGATCTTCCCGGAGCAGGGATCAAACTCTTGTCCGCTGCGTTGGCAGGCGGATTCTTAACCACTACGCCACCAGGGAAACCCTAAGGATGTTTTAATGTATATATGTATGTATACACCTACTGATGAAATTTGCCTCCAATAGCAGGTGTGCCCAGTGGTATACTAGTAAAGGTTTAACAACTGGCTCTGATTGGGAGTGCTTGCCAATTTCCATGGTGTAAGTACACTCATGGCTGATTTAATCTACCAGTGGTTTAGCAACTGGCTCACAAAATTTCTGAAAATTTAATAATTGGATCTCACAGGTTGGTGTGAACTAGCTCTAGCATTCCTCTGGCTGTACCCCTGAAATCATACACTTACTATTAAAGCATTAGATTATTTCCTCACTCATTCTAGCTATCTATTCAGAGACACTTTACCTTATTTTCTGATTAATATTTCCAGGGAGAAAAACTGTTCCTTACGTGGCAGCTTCAACCTTCACTTTCAGTTTCTTTTAAGGATTTAATGACTTGTTGATAAGTGTCTAAAATTACTTGGTCTGTCTTTTAAGAGAACTTTGTATGAATCCTTGAGTATTTGTTATCTATTGCTAAGTTACAAATTACCCCAAAACTCATTGGCTTAAAACGACAACTTAGTTCACAGTTCTTTTGGGTACTCTTCTGGTGTAGGCTGGGCTTATACATCTGGTTATTAATTGGGTTGATGAGACTGGCTAGTCTTGGATGGCATCATCCATATGTCAACAGCAATTGAATGGCTGTCAGCTGGGGCAATAAGAGGACCTTTGTGTTTCTCATTATCCAGCAAGCCAGCCCTGGTTTGTTCACATGGCTTCAGGGTCTCAAGGGTACAAGACTGGAAGCTGTAAAGTCTCTTAAGGCCAAGCCTTTGAACTGGCACAGCATCATTTCCACAAGGCCATCCCAGGTTCAGGGAGTGGGGAAAGAGACTCTGCCTTTTGAAAAGAGAAGCAGCAAATGATGGCCCTTCCATCACAATAGGAATCACTAAACTGATTTACTTTTGCGTTTAGATCATCATGTGTCTGTAGGACAGAGCTGAATGCACATGGTATGGTTGGCTTTTAGTGAGAAATTGAAGTTTTCTTTCCCAATGTCCAAAAGAAATTCGGACAATTTCTTTTACTTATAACCCAGCTCTCCTTGAATGATCACTCACTGATATGCTCAATAACTGATAATTTCCTTCAATTAAGCCATATATTTTAATACTGTCTCTTTTACACACACACTGGTTCGCTAAGGGTGTGCTGGGGGTGGGAGAGAGCTAAACAATAAAGCAGCATGGTCTGCTTAACAATTGGAGGCCAGAATAAGATGTTAAGTAATCAACTGATGAATTGAGTACCATCATTCAAGTTCAGGAAAAGAAGCAGTCACTGAGGATTAGATTAGTTGGGGAAGATTGCTTCTTGGAGAACCATTTTTTAAATCCACCTTATTGAGGTATTATTTACATACAATAAAATGCACATATTTAAACATAGGGTTTAATGACCTTTGATAAATGTATACACTGAGGTAACTGCCACCACAATCAAGATAGAGAACTTTTTTTTTTTTTTTTTTTTTTTTGCGGTACGCGGACCTCTCCCTATTGTGGCCTCTCCCGTTGCGGAGCACAGGCTCCGGACGCGCAGGCTCAGCGGGCATGGCTCATGGGCCTAGCCGCTCCATGGCATGTGGGATCGTCCCGGACCAGGGCACGAACCCGTGTCCCCTGCATCGGCAGGCGGACTCTCAACCACTGCGCCACCAGGGAAGCCCAAGATAGAGAACATTTTTAAAAACTGAAGTATAGTTGATTTGCAATGTTAGTTTCAAGTATACAACACAGTGATTCAAATTTTTTATAGATTATAGTCCATTTAAAGTTATTATAAAATATTGGCTATATTCCCTGTCCTATACTATATATCCTTGTAGCATATTTATAGTAGTTTTTACCTCTTAATCTCCTACCCTTGTCTTGCCACTCCCCTCTCCCCACTGGTAACCACTAGTTTGTCCTCTGCATCTGTGCGTCTGTTTATGTTTTGTTATATTCATTCATTTCTTTTACTTTTTTAGATTCCACATATAAGTCATAATCTGCAGTATTTGTCTTTGTCTGACTTATTTCACTAAGCATATTACCCTCCAGGTCCATCCGTGTTGTTGCAAATGGCAAAATTTTATTCTTTTTATGGCTGAGTAATATTTCATTGTGTATATATATATATATATATATATATATATGCCACATCTTCTTTTTCCATTTACCTGTTGATGAACACTTAAGTTGCTTCCATATTTTGGCTATTGTAAATAATGCTGCTATGAACATTGGGTGCGTGTATCTTCTCCATGGAGTGTTTTTGTTTTCTTCGGATATATACCCAGGAGTGGAATTGCTGGATCATACGGTAGTTCTAATTTTTAGTTTTTTGAGGAATCTCCGTACTGTACCGTTTTCCATAGTGGCTGTACCAATTTACATTCCACCAACAGTGCACTAGAGTTTCCTTTTCTCCACAATCTCGCCAACATTTGTTATTGGTGGTCTTGATGATGGCCATTCTGACAGGTGTGAGGTGGTTTCTTATTGTGGTTTTGATTTGCATTTCTCTGATGATTAGCAGTGTTGAGCATCTTTACATGTGCCTGTCAAAGAGTGTTCTGCCTATGTTTTCTTCTAGGAGTTTTATGATTTCTGGTTTTACGTTTAAGTCTTTAATCTGTTTTGAGTTTATTTTTGTATATGGTGTGAGAAAACATTCTAACTTCATTCTTTTACATGTAGCTGTCCAGTTTTCCCAGCACCACTTGTTAAAGAGACTGTCTTTTCCCCATTGTATATTCTCACCTCCTTTGTTATAGATTAATTGTCCATAAACGTGTGGGTTTATTTCTGGGCTCTGTTCTGTTTCATGTGTCGGTTTTTATGCCAGTACCATACTCTTTTGATGACAGTAGCTTTGTAGTATAGTCTAAAGTCAGGGCGCATGATTTCTCTAGCTCTTTTCTTCTTAAGATTGCTTTGGCAAGATAGAGAACATTTCCATCATCCCTCAGATTGACCTCTTGCTCCTTTTGCTGCCTCTCCTCCCCAACTCCCAGCCTTAGACGATCAGAGGCAAGTCCAAAGAATTCTCTTTTTCAGCTTCATTGCTGACAAACATAACTAACTGTAAACAACAGAAAGCTGTGAAAGATTACATTGTTAATGAATGTGGTTTGAAATTTTGAGTAGGAATACAATTAGATGAATAGCTGCAATGATAAGAAAACATTCTGGAGTAGTTGCTTAAATTAAGGACCTTGACCCAGAATATAAGTTAACATACCACTTCTTTCTTTCAGAAAGTCTTTGTATAAAAAGCTCATCAGCTGAATTAAAGTGTGCTAGTGACTTAGTAAATATTATAAATTATGTAAAGGCTAATCCAATAAATTTGAAATCACTCTTTATTATGTGATAATTGGGAAACATCATAAAGAACTATGATTTCATGCTGAGATATGATGGTTATCTGGGAGAAAATTCTATTGAGTATATTTGAATATTTAGCATCATTGCAAGAAACCAGCTTGGTCCCAACTTTTTTTGCGCTACGCGGGCCTCTCACCGCTGCGGCCTCTCCTGCCACGGAGCACAGACTTCGGACGCGCAGGCGCAGTGGCCACGGCTCATGGGCCCAGCTGCTCTGTGGCACGTGGGATCCTCCTGGACCAGGGCATGAACCCGCGTCCCCTGCAACGGCCCAACTTTTTAGATATAAATTGGCCAGCTAGAGTTATTAATTTGTTTGATATCTCCAGAATTTGAATCTTCAGAATTTGTCCACTCAAAGGAGGAATGCAAGGTGTTTTTCAGTGGAAGATAAAATCAAAGGGCAAAAACAAAATGTAGAAGCCTGGAAGAACAGGGTTTCTACAGATCGTGATTACATGTTCCATAATTTAACAATTGTCAGTGAAAGAGGTGATTATCTTGATGTTGCACATCTGCAAAACGTTATCATCAAACTATTATTAATTCGATAAAATGCTTAGAATTTTATTTTCCATTAAAAGAATGTCCAGACAGTAAATTCATAGATGTGGTATCCATTTATTTCATCAAAAGATGATTTAAGTTTAATTATAGACTTACAGGATACATTGTTCTAACTGGCAACTAATGAAGAATTAAAAATAAAATTTGAAATTACAGGATCACTCCCTTCATTTTGGACAAAAGTTAAAAATGAATAGTGTGAGCATGCTGAAATTATTTTAAAACCTCTTTTTTCCATTCCCATCATCATGCCTTTATAAACTCAGTTCTCTTTTTTTTTTTATGGTATGAGCCATAGGTTTTGTTTTTTATTTTTAAACTCACTTCTTTCTTATGAATGATATTAAAACATCTCATAGAAGTAGTTTAGATGTACATCATTCCCTGAAAGTACCATTGTCGTCAATCCAACCTGGATTAAATTTTTTTTAAATAACTTTATTTAGGTCTGCATTGGGTCTTTGTTGCTGCGCGCGGACTTTTCACTAGTTGCGGCGAGCGGGGGCTACTCTTCATTGTGGTGCGTGGACTTCTCATTGCGGTGGCTTCTCTTGTTGTGGAGCACGGGCTCTAGGCATGTGGGCTTCAGTAGTTGTGGCTCACGGGCTCTAGAGCACAGGCTCAGTAGTTGTGGCTTCCGGGCTTGGTTGCTCTACGGCATGTGGGATCTCCCGGATCAGGGCTTGAACCCATGTCTCCTGCATTGGCAGGCAGATTCTTAACCACTGTGCCACCAGGGAAGCCCTGTTGTAGATATTTTAACAAGAAAGAAACAAGCTCATTTGTCACATGGTGTTTTAAAATATTAAAACTTTACAATATTAATATGCAAGGTATTTATTCAAAGTATGCCTATATTGGGCTAATCTAGAAAACTGCTAATTCACTCATAATTTTTTTCAGTTACAATTGAAGAACAACAAAATGTTAATAGTTATAGAAATTTTCTATATTAATCCTAAATGTACATGTTCAATGAACAAGTTTTATCATTCTTTTTTATTTCCTTTATGTTTGTTCTAATTCTATTTATTAAAATTTAAGTTTATATTCATTGAATTAGGTAATAAAACTTTTGAGCTTGTACTTTTAATTTTTTTCTTTTCATTCTACTAATTTAGTTTTATTATAATTTATAAAGGTATTGGACCACAATGGATTAAAAAAACTGTACCTTTATCACAGATGGCTTGACATCTCCTGTTTTATAGCATTCTTTCCAGACAGTTATTCAGCTTTGGCTTGAACCCTTCTAGTAACCAGGAGTTCATTACCTTTTTAGGCAGCTAACTCATTATTGGACAGTTCAAATTATTAGAAAGTGTTTCCTTATACTGAGTAGAAATCAATCTTCCTATGATTTGTAATTCTCAGAATTGATCCTGTCCTCAGAACTATACAAAATATATTTAGTCCCTCCTACATATGACAGCTCTTTGGATATTAGAAAATACTTGTCATATCCCTATTTTTCTTTGAGCTCCACTTTTTCTGATTATCCATATGACATGGTTTCCCTGTCCTGGTTGCCCTCTTCTGGACATATTTTAAAAATAATGTCTTAAAATGTATTACCTAGAACTGAACTGAACATCATTTTCTTGTTCTGGACAGTATACTTCTGCTAATGGTGTCAATAATGCATTGTTTTTTAGCAGTCATGTCACTCTGTTGATTTGTATTGAGTCATAAGGCGTATCAAAATAGTGTCCAAATTCAGCAATTCCTTGTGTAAAAGTAAATTCTTCCACCCTTCTTAATTCCTTTTAGGGAGAAAAGAATAGTTTTATTTCAGTGCTAACCTCAGTGATTTTTAATTTTACCATTTAAATGTTAGCAACATGACTGATAATGTAACCAAAGAAGATTTTAAGCAGGGGTGATATTTTTAGAAACTTCATTCTGGCTAACTGGGGGAGGGTAGAGGATGGACTAGAACAGGAGCAAGATGAAATGTGGGGTGACTGATGTAGTAATTCAGATGACAAATGATAATGGCCTGGATTAGAGAAGCAGAAAAGAAGATGGAGAGAAGGGGACAGATTCTAGAGATATGTAGGAAGTAAAATTAATAGGACTTGGTAAGAAATTTATATGTGAATGACAGAGAGTAATGAATGAGAAAGAGGGGAAAAAAGCAGCTGTTGACATGCAGAATCTGACCTGGCATTCAGAGTTAGGCCATGTTATTTTCTGTTGGCATAAGAATCTCACAGAATACCAGCATCAGATAAGATTATTCTGAGACCATCACAACATGAGACAAAACAAGTCCAGTTGATAATTTTGTTGAAGCACAGACAAAAACAGGGTCACTGTGCCATCCACAAAACACAAAACACCCCGCCCCTCTCTCGGCTGAAATGAGTGACAGCTACTTCTTTACCAATATATAGTGCTATCCTTGCTCTGGGGCATCCTTCCTGTAGATAAGATGTATTGAGATGCCGATCGTAAAATTTAGCCTCTTCTTTCCAACAGTGGCCAATCTAGAGCAGACTCCTGCTTCCTCAGCCCTCTCTCAGATCACTCAACCAAATCTCAAATTCTCTAATAGGTTCCTTCAAACACTCTCTTTCTGAGTCCTGGGGTTCCCTAGGCTGTGTATCCTCCTTCACTACAATGAGTAATAAATTCAGTTTGTTCAACTAGAGATGTGTTTCTGGTGATCTCTGGCTGAAGTGCACTGACATTAAGAATAACCCCAGAGTTTCTTGCTTAGACAGTCAGATGTTGGTAGTATCGGTAATAGAAATAAAGAATACTAGACGAGATGACAAAAATGTCTTCAGTTTTTAACAGGTTATCTTAGAGATATCAGTGAGTTAACTAAGTGGAGATATCCAGGAGGCAATTGGATGGACTTATGGTTCTGGAGCTTTAAGAGAGTTGTCTGTGCTAAATCTATCTCTCCTCTGCTACCTACATATAAATATACTTGCAAGTATATATTTGAGAGCCATTGTTTATATAATAATTGAAGCTGTGGGATTAGCTAAGATCACTCAGAGAGGGAATAGAATGAGAAAAGTGCTGAGGACAGAACCCCAAGGAACACCTGTATTTATGAGGTGGGCAGAAAATGAGATACCCAGAAAAGACTCTTAGAAGGAGCTGTTTTTGAGAAAATGACCAGAAGTTAGAGGACATGAGAGTTTCAAGAAGGAGGATGAGATTAATAGTTTTATATACTGCTAAGAATTCAGTTAAGATAAGGAGCCCTACAAGCTCTTTGACATTCCCCATCAGTTTTGAGCGCCTCTTTATTTGCTGGTACAATAAGGTGTTTCAGGCTCCTCTTGTACTTCCTTCCTCTAGCTTTGGAATCAGCCATTTCTAAGGACTCCTGTTTCCTTTGAGTGGAAAATGGTACTTAGAAACCAAGATGTTGCGTACTACTCCTTTTAAGAAGCATGTCTGTGAAGGGCTGTGGCTCTGCAGTGTCACATAAGAGAATGGAAGGACGGAGAGAGGGGGAAACTTGGCTTAGGTAAAGATGAGCAAAGCAGAGGTCTGATTATTAGAATTGAAACTTAAGGTCAAAAGCAGGTGAAAGATGATTTGATCTTGAGTCCCAGAGTGGCACATAGAACTCCAAGGTTAAGGTTAGGATTCATTTTAGGAAATCTGGGCAGAGCTCTGACTTTCAACAGACACTACATGATCTCAGCAGGGTAGGGAGGCCATCTGACAAGGGTGGACAGTGAGCAAAGCCTGACACCACCTGTGAAATGTTTGGTTATCTACCTGTGCCAAGCATTTCATCTTGGTTTGTGGTCTTTAGCATTGAAATTGTAACTCTCTACTTGTTAAAGTGATAATTATGTTTATTGGCATTAATATTCCTTATTATTAAGGAAAAAATTGGATGTTTGATGTGAACATCTCTGGTTTTGTTGACCTAGCATTTCAACCCTCTTTCTTCTGGAAAATGTTTATTTTTCTAACACAAACATCTTGTAGGGAGTCCCAACTCCTGGCCTTAGCAAATTGGACTAGAGATGAGTAACCATATCAAGTAGGGCTGATCAAAATACGGTGTTTTGGTCCTGAGTTTGCAGATAACCTAAACCAGGCCAATGAGAGTCCTTCTTCAGGATTTGAAAAACTGGCCCTGGGCAAAGAGGCTTACTCTCTCCCTAAGACAAATTGAGAAGTGGAACATTCGATTTGTTTTTGGCATAATTCCTAGGAATAAAGCCAGCATAAGAGAAACAGAGATAAGGGATTAAAGGAGAAGACTCTGGGTGGTGTTTGAATCTCTGATTCCTTGTCTGTGAGGCCCAGGTGTGCCCTTGCCATCTCAGGACTATCTGAGCCTTCCAACATAGATTCTTTTTTGCCTAAGCTAGTTTGATGTGGGTTTCAGTCACTTTTTACCCAAAGAGAGAGACCTCACTCATATGACTTCAAGTAAATCTGTGTTTAACTGACATTGTCAAAAGCTAACTTCACTTATATTGTCAAAATTTAACTTCAGGGCTTCCTTGGTGGCGCAGTGGTTGAGAGTCCACCTGCTGATGACGGGGACACGGGTTCATGCCCTGGTCTGGGAAGATCCCACATGGGCCCGTGAGCCATGGCCACTGAGCCTGCGCGTCCGGAGCCTGTGCTCCGCAATGGGAGAGGCCACAGCAGTGAGAGGCCCACGTACCGCAAAAAAAAAAAAAAAAAGAAAGTAACTTCATTTTGATAAGCATCTCAAACATCCCACCCAAAATGGTAAGAAATAAAGTGACCATAAATGGCTGTTGTATTTTTCCTAATAAGAGTTGCAGTTGTCCAAAATGATTTTTTTCTATCTATGCCTAATATTAGAACACCTATCCATGCAGTATCCCAAGGATCTCTTTCTTGTTAGCAACCTTAGTTTAAATTGTATTTCCATTCCTACCTCCCCCATCACACTATTGCACTGAATCTGTATTATCTTGTTACTTTATCAAATACTTCCTTTCCTAAAGCAACAAGAAATAAATCAGTTTTGTAAGAGAAAATAATCTTTCCTTTAGTTACAAACAACTTCCCAAGTGCCTACTCAAGCTTACACTTTCTCTAATGAAGAGTTACTTTAACAGGTTTTACTGTCTCTATTAGCTTTTCTAGTCCTTAAGGCTAAGTAGAAACCCTAATCCTTGTGTTTACCCAGACAATTGCTGAGTTCAAGGACAGCTATCCAAGCTGGTTAATGGCTGTATTCTTTAAAAAGAATCTGGGTTTGGTTCAATGCTTATAATCATCCAATGCTGTCAATGGTAGTGTTAATCATTGCATTCCATCATTTTTCTTTGCCTACCTCTCCTTGCAGAATCAGCCTCCAATTTTCTTCTGGGGATTTACCCTTTCCCCACTCTCAGTCTGTGAGGTCTCAGTGGCATTCTGATCCTTACATCGAGTGGAGCCATGACCCAGGCCCGAGACAGCCTGCACATGTGTTCCTGAGTGGGTACCTGACCTAAACCAGTGCAATTCAAGGACGTGTCAAGACTTTTATGAATGCCACCAGCAGATATATTTTTTCTCTCCACTGGATATGAACTTAAGGGTCTGTGAGGCTGGCATTCCTGCAGCCATCTTATGACCATGTGGAGATTGTCTGTCTGAGAATGGAGCCAACCCAAAAGTCAGGAAGCTGAGAGATGGAGAAAGAAAAACTAGGTTCTAGTTAGTTACACTGAAACTTACCTTTTGCTTAATCACAATTGAATGGATCTTTCTTTTACTTCCAACCAAGAGTCTTAACTGATGTAACAATGATCACGTAAAATTCACTTGAATAAGAGTCAAAGTTGGATAAATACATATAAATCTGAATTTTTTAGGAGCAAGATCTGAAAACAAATGAAAACTCAGAGTATATTGGCCATGACAGCTCCTCCTATAGGCTTGCCAAAATTAATTGTCTAGAAAAGAGAGTAAAACATAAGAAAGCAGGCTTTGAACATTCTGAAAAATCCAACCAATTGCTTGGCATAACTGAGAGGCTGAGATTTAATCTACTCTCTTAACAATGCATTACAATGAGAACAGTTGTTCTGAGCTGTGACCATGAGACACTAGAAAGGCACCGTTATCAGAGAGTAAGATTCATCGGGTCATAGAATTTTAGGTTACTACTTAGTAATGCGGGGAAATGAACTCATGCCATTTTCAACAATATATGGATGAGCCTTGAACAACATGGGTTTGAACTGTGTGAGTCCACTTATACGCAGATTTTTTTCAAGAGTAAATACTTCAGTACTACACCATCCCCGGTTGGTTGAATCCAGGGATGCAGAACCGCTGATATGGAGGAACTGCATATATAGAGGAACAGGGTATATGGAGGGCCAACTATACATCTTATGTGGATTTTAAACTGTGTGGAGGGTCAGAGTCGGCACCTCTAACCCCTGTGTTGTTCAAGAGTCAACTGTACATTCTTAAATAACTGAAAACTTAAATATATGAAAACAATGGTTTTCCAATCCCTTCTACTGACTAAGGCTCTATGATACAAGGGGATTTTACCGTGGCTGGGCTGTCTTAGGTCTTGGGCAACATAGAAGCTTAAAAATCAACCCCTACCTCTTTTCTCCATCCTATAATTCATATGTGGGATAAATGGTCTACTTTTTAAAGTAACCTTTGAGGAATGTCACACATTTTGATTCAAATTATTTGGGAGGAAGCATGTGAAATACAAAATGGAAGAAATTTAGAGTTAGCAGATTTTCATTTGGGTCTTATCCCTGTCCATAACTGTGTCAGCTAGCTACTAGATGTAAGCCCATGAGGGCACGGTCCAGATCTATCTTAATTCACTGATGAACACACCATGCCAAGCACATATATTAGATGTTCAATACATTTTTTTAACATCTTTATTGGAGTATAATTGCCTTACAGTGTTGTGTTAGTTTCTGCTGTATAACAAAGTGAATCAGCTATATGCATATGTATATGCCCATATCCCCTCCCTCTTGCATCTCCCCCCCACCCTCCTTATCCCACCCCTCTAGGTGGTCACAAAGCACCAAGCGGAACTCCCTGTGCTATGCAGCTGCTTCCCACTAGCTATTTTACATTTGGTAGTGTATATATGGCATTGCCACTCTCTCACTTCATCCCAGCTTACACTTCCCCTTCCTGTGTCCTCAAGTCCATTCTCTACGTCTGCATCTTTATTCCTGTCCTGCCCCTACGTTCTTCAGAACCTTTTTTTTTTTTTTAGATTCCATATATATGTGTTAGCATACGGTACTTGTTTTTCTCTTTCTGACTTCACTCTGTATGACAGATTCTAGGTCCATCCACCACACTACAAATGACTCAATTTTGTTTCTTTTTATGGCTGATTAATATGCCATTGTATATATGTGCCACATCTTCTTTATCCATTCATCTGCCGATGGACACTTAGGTTGCTTCCACGTTCTGGCTATTGTAAATAGTGCTACAATGAACATTGTGGTACATGACTCTTTGAATTATGGTTTTCTCAGGGTATGTGCCCAGTAGTGGGATTGCTGGTTCTTATGGTAGTTCTATTTTTAGTTTTTTAAGGAAGCTCCGTACTCTTCTCCATAGTGGCTGTATCAACTTACATTCCCACCAACAGTGCAAGAGTGTTCCCTTTTCTCCACACCCTCTCCAGCATTTATTGTTTGTAGATTTTTTGATGATGGCCATTCTGACTGGTCTGAGGTGATACCTCATTGTAGTTTTGATTTGCATTTCTCTAATGATTAGTGATTGTCAGCATCTTTTCATGTGTTTGTTGGCAATCTGTATATCTTCTTTGGAGAAATGTCTGTTTAGGTCTTCTGCCCATTTTTTGATTGGGTTGTTTGTTTTTTTGATATTGAGCTGCATGAGCTCCTTGTAAATTTTGGAGATTAATCCTTTGTCAGTTGCTTCATTTGCAAATATAGTCTCCCATTCTGAGGGTTGTCTTTTCGTCTTGTTTATGGTTTCCTTTGCTGTGCAAAAGCTTTTAAGTTTCATTAGGTCCCATTTGTTTATTTTTGTTTTTATTTCCATTTCTCTAGGAGGTGGGTCAGAAAAGATCTTGCTGTGATTTATGTCATAGAGTGTTCTGCCTATTTTTCCTCTAAGAGTTTTATAGTGTCTGGCCTTACACTTAGGTCTTTAATCCATTTTGAGTTTATTTTTGTGTATGGTGTTAGGGAGTGTTCTAATTTCATTCTTTGACATGTAGCTGTCCAGTTTTCCCAGCACCACTTATTGAAGAGGCTGTCTTTTCTCCATTGTATACTCTTACTTCCTTTATCAAAGGTAAGGTGACCATACGTGCATGGGTTTATCTCTGGGCTTTCTATCCTGTTCCATTGATCTGTATTTCTTTTTGTGTGCCAGTACCATACTGTCTTGATTACTGTAGCTTTGTAGTATGTCTGAAGTCAGGGAGCCTGATGCCTCCAGCTCCGTTTTTCTTTCTCAAGATTGCTTTGTTTATTTGAGGTCTTTTGTGTTTACATACAAATTGTGAAATTTTTTGTTCTAGTTCTGTGAAAAATGCCAGTGGTAGTTTGATAGGGACTGCATTGAATCTGTAGATTGCTTTGGGTAGTATAGTCATTTTCACAATGTTGATTCTTCCAATCCAAGAACATGATATATCTCTCCAACTGTTTGTATCATCTTTAATTTCTTTCATCAGTGTCTTATAGTTTTCTGCATACAGGTCTTTGGTCTCCTTAGGTAGGTTTATTCCTAGGTATTTTATTCTTTTTGTTGCAGTGGTAAATGGGAGTGTTTCCTTAATTTCTCTTTCAGATTTTTCAGCAGTAGTGTATAGGAATGCAAGAGATTTCTGTGCATTAATTTTGTATCCTGCAACTTTACCAAATTCATTGATTAGCTCTAGTAGTTTTCTGGTAGCATCTTTAGGATTCTGTATGTATAGTATCATGTCATCTGCAAACAGTGACAGTTTTACTTCTTCTTTTCTGATTTGGATTCCTTTTATTTCTTTTTGCTTCTCTGATTGCTGTGACTAAAACTTCCAAAACTATGTTGTATAATAGTGGTTAGAGTGGGCAACCTTGTCTTGTTCCTGATCTTAGAGGAAATGGTTTCAGTTTTTCACCATTGAGAACAATGTTGGCTGTGGGTTTGTCATATATGGCCTTTATTATGTTGAGGTAGGTTCCCTCTATGCCTACTTTCTGGAGAGTTTTTATCATAAATTTGTGTTGAATTTTGTTGAAGGCTTTTTCTGCATCTATTAAGATTATCATATGGTCTTTATCCTTCAGTTTGTTAATATGGTGTATCACATTGATTGATTTGTGTGTATTGAAGAATCCTTGCATTCCTGGGGTAAACCCCACTTGATCATGGTGTATGATCCTTTTAATGTGTTGTTGGATTCTGTTTGCTAGTATTTTGTTGAGGAGTTTTGCATCTATGTTCATCAGTGATATTGGCCTGTAGTGTTCTTTCTTTGTGACATCTTTGTCTGGTTTTGGTATCAGGGTGATGGTGGCCTCATAGAATGAGTTTGGGAGTGTTCCTCCCTCTGCTATATTTTGGAAGAGTTTGAGAAGGATAGGTGTTAGCTCTTCTCTAAATGTTTGATAGAATTCACCTGTGAAGCCTCTGGTCCTGGGCTTTTGTTTGTTGGAAGATTTTTAATCACAGTTTCAATTTCAGTGCTTGTGTTTGGTGTTTATATTTTCTATTTCTTCCTGGTTCAGTGTGGGAAGGTTGTGCTTTTCTACAAATTTGTCCATTTATTCCTGGTTGTCCATTTTATAGGCATATAGTTGCTTTTAGTAATCTTTCATGATCCTTTGTGTTTCTGCGGTGTCAGTTGTTACTTCTCCTTTTTCATTTCTAATTCTGTTGATTTGAGTCTTCTCCCTTTTTTTCTTGATGAGTCTGGCTAATGGTTTATCAATTTTGTTTATCTTCTCAAAGAACCAGCTTTTAGTTTTATTGATCTTTGCTATTGTTTCCTTCATTTCCTTTTCATTTATTTCTGATCTGATCTTTATGATTTCTTTCCTTCTGCTAACTTTGGCTTTTTTTATTCTTCTTTCTCTAATTGCTTTAGGTGTAAGGTTAGGTTGTTTATTTGAGATTTTTCTTGTTTATTGAGGTAGGATTTTACTGCTATAAACTTCCCTCTTAGAACTGCTTTTGCTGCATCCCATAGGTTTTGAGTCATTGTGTTTTCATTGTCATTTGTTTCTAGGTATTTTTTGATTTCCTCTTTGATTTCTTCAGTGATCTCTTGGTTATTTTGTAGTATATTGTTTAGCCTCCATGTGTTTGTATTTTTTACAGTTTTTTTCCTGTAATTGGTATCTAGTCTCATAGCGTTGTGGTTGGAAGAGATACTTGATACGATTTCTGTTTTTTAAAATTTACCAAGGCTTGATTTGTGATCCAAGATATGGTCTATCCTGGAGAATGTTCCATGATCACTTGAGAGGAAAGTGTATTCTGTTGTTTTTGAATGAAATGTCCTATAAATATCTATTGAGTCCATCTTGTTTAATGTGTCATTTAAAGCTTGTGTTTCCTTATTTATTTTTATTTTGGATGATCTGTCCATTGGTGAAAGTGGGGTGTTAAAGTCCCTTACTATGATTATGTTACTGTCGATTTCCCCTTTTATGGCTGTTAGCACTTGCCGTATGTATTGAGGTGCTCCTATGTTGGGTGCATAAATATTTACAATTGTTATATCTTCTTCTTGGATTGATCCCTTGCTCATTATGTAGTGTCCTTCTTTGTCTCTTGTAATAGTCTTTATTTTAAAGTCTATTTTGTCTGATATGAGAATTGCTACTCCAGCTTTCTTTTGATTTCCATTGGCATGGAATATCTTTTTCCATCCCCTCACTTTCAGTCTGTATGGGTCCCTAGGTCTGAAGTGGGTCTCTTGTAGACAGTATATGTATGGGTCTTGTTTTTGTATCCATTCACTAGTCTGTGTCTTTTGGCTGGAGCATTTAATCCATTTACATTTAAGGTAATTATCGATATGTATTTTCCTATTACCATTTTCTTAATTGTTTTCGGTTTGTTTTTGTAGGTCTTTTCCTGTTCCTGTGTTTCCTACCTAGAGAAGTTCCTTTAGCATTTGTTGTAAAGCTCGTTTGGTGGTGCTGAATTCTCTTAACTTTTGCTTGTTTGTAAAGATTTTGATTATTCCATCGAATCTGAATGAGATCCTTGCTGGGTAGAGTAATCTTGATTGTATGTTTTTCCCTTTCATCACTTTAAATATGTCCTGCCACTCCCTTCTGGCTTGCAGAGTTTCTGCTGAAAAATCAGCTGTTAACCTTATGGGGATTCCCTTGTATGTTATTTGTTGCTTTTCCCTTGCTGCTTTTAATTTCTTTTCTTTGTATTTCATTTTTGATAGTTTGATTAATATGTGTCTCAGCGTGTTTCTTGTTGGGTTTATCCTGCCTGGGACTGTTGGCGCTTCTTGGACTCGGGTGGCTATTTCATTTCCCATGCTAGGGAAGTTTTTGACTGTAATCTCTTCAGATATTTTCTCAGACCCTTTCTTTTTCTCTTCTTCTTCTGGGACCCCTATAATTCCAACGTTGGTGCGTTTAATGTTGTCCCAGAGGTCTCTTAGGTTGTCTTCATTTCTTTTCATTCTTTTTTCTTTATTCTGCTCCCTGGCAGTTATTTCCACCATTTTATCTTCCAGCTGACTTATCTGTTCTTCTGCCTCAGTTATTCTGTTATTGATTCCTTCTAGAGTATTTTTAGTTTCAATAATTGTGTTGTTCATCACTGTTTGTTTGCTCTTTAGTTCTTCTAGATCCTTGTTAAATGTTTCTTGTATTTTCTCCATTCTGTTTCCGAGATTTTGGATCATCTTTACTGTCATTACTCTGAATTCTTTTTCAGAGAGGTTGCCTGTTTTATCTTCATTTATTTGGTCTTGTAGGCTTTTACCTTGCTCCTTCATCTGTAACGTATTTTTTGTCATTTTATTTATTTATTTTTTTGACGGGTCCTGTTGTATTCCTGTCTTACTGGTTGTTTGATCTGAGACTTCCAGCACTGGAGTCTGCAGGCAGTTGGTTAGAGCTGGGTCTTGGTGCTGAGGTGAGGACCTCCGGGAGGCCTCACTCCAATTGATAGTCCCTGGGGTCTGAGGTTCTCTGTTAGTCCAGTGGCTTGGACTCAGAGCTCCCAGTGCAGGAGTTTGGGCCTGACCTCTGGCCTGGGAACCAAGATCCCGCAAGCTTTGTGGTGTGGTTAAAAAAAAAAAAAAAAAAAAAAAGGAAGAAATAAGGAAAAGAAGGAGCAGTATAGTATAAAAGAATAAAAAGCAAAATAAAATTAGAAAGGTAAAAAATATATTAGGAAAAATAAAACTATAATTGAAACAACTGCAAAAAAGTCAAATAAAACCACAACAGAAAAAAGAAAAAAGTAAAAGAGGTATGTGGGGGGAAATAAGCCAAAAGGAGAGAACAATAACAAAGTATAAAGAATAAAATAAAATTAGAAAAATAAAAGATTTATTAGGAGAAATTAAAAAAAAGAATCAACAGCAATGAATCAACAAGATAAAACAGAACCCCAGTCTAAAAGAGAAAAAAAAAAAAAAAAAAGCCTTGGCTATGGGGGCGGAGTTTTGGCAGGGGTGGAACTTAGGCAGGATCCGGGGGACTAGGTGAGGCGACGTTCAAGCGTGGGGTGGGGCCTCTGCTTCGGACCTGCACGGAAGGGGAGAGGCAGCCGTGGAAAGGAGGGCCTCTGGAATGTGGAGTTCCGGAGTTTGGAGGTAGGGCCCTGTGTGAGGGTGTGTGGGTGGGGTTTGGGCCCAGCGTGTTGGAGGGGGTCTCCGAGTGTAGAGGTGGGGCCCTGCGTGGGGCTGTAGGGGCGGGGCTCAGGTTCTGTGCAGCAGGAGGGAGGCTCCAAGGGCAGAGCATTAGGCCCAGGAGTCCAACAGGCTCCCCGGTGCCTAAGTGGACAGGGAAAGCACTGGCCCTGTTCCCTTACGTTCCTTCGTGCCCCTCCCCCACCGTCTCCCCCAGGGTCTCTGTCGCCACTGGACCCCTAACCATGGGTGGGTCCCACTGGGTGTAGGAACTCCTCCCGTCCCCCAGCCACCCTTAAGGAGTGCCAATCCCTGAGGTCCGGCCTTTACTTTTGCTCCCCCTTCCCTTCCTCCCTGACCCTCAGGCAGGACCCGCGCAGCCTGGAGGGGGCCTAGGTGGGCAGAGGATCAGGCCCGAGATCTCAGCAGGTTCCTAGAGACCCGAGTGGGCAGGGGAAACCTGGCCACGCTCCCTTTTGATCCTCTGCCCTCCCAATGGTTCTGCAGTTTCCCCCTTTGGGTGTGGGATACCTTCCCCTCCCCCAGCTGCCCCTCAGGGGTGCCAGTCCTGTCCCATCTCCACTTCTCCTCCCCCTTCACTCCCCCCACACCCCACATCCTACCCAGTTGCTGGGGGTTCCTCCCATCCCCTTAGGTGTGTGTGGTCCTCCACCAGTGCCTGGTAGGTGCCCTTACATTATTTTGTTAAATAAATTAATATATGGATTTTGCATGAGTCCCTTAGTTTTTCTTATGTTATTTAGGCTAACTGGTGCAACAACGTCAAAACATCAGTGCCTGGCCAGAGGAAGGGCTTATTTCTCATTACTGCTATACTCTCACTTGGGTCCATGAATGGGAAAAACATCTCTGCTCCACAGAGTCATTCAGAGACCCAGGCTCCTTCCAGTGGGTGGCTTCACCATCCCTTGAAGCTGCGAACTTCCTCTACTGGATCCCATGCATCTGGATGCCAGGCAAAGGAGAAGAGAAAATGTGAAGAGAGGATTGTATGGTGGGTCAGCCCTAAAGGAGGGGGCTTCTGCCACATTTCATTGGGCAGAAACTTAATTCTCTGCTGCTCTATCCCTCCAACTGCAAGAGAGCTAGGAACAGTGATCTAGTGACGCACCCTAGAAGAAGAAGAGAAACTCATACGTCAGTAAGAATTCACTTTCTCTGCTTCACTCTCTGAGCCCCAACTTCTGAAAAGAATTAACAATTACTATTTGTCAACACTTTATGGGGATTTAATTAGGCAATAAATGTGGAAGTACTTAGTAAAGTGCTAGTCAAATGTTAGTTATGAATATTCCTGGGTAATTTAGTCCCTTTACTCCTGCTTTCATGGGTGAAATGTATAGGCTGAAATGCCCTCTAAGAATCCTTTCCAGCTCTAAAATGCTTAGCTTCTGTGGTTCTTTTAAACCTTCAGCAAGCCAGGTGCCTTTCTGACTTTGTGGTGGTGCCTGGGATAAGCCCTTTAGGATCCTACAACCCAACCCGCCTGTCCCCAAACCCTCTTTGATTGCTATAATATTGCCTGTGTTCTTTCTGAGACATAAGCTGACCCAGTCTTATCTCATTTTAATTCTGTTCATTCCAACTATAGGTAAAAGATAACTTTTGCTTCCTGTTGCATCAGCAAGTTGTAGCCCATTAGATTCTTAATTTCAGAAGAAAATTGTAGATGAGGGAATAGAACCCAAGAATTTGAAATACTAAAAACAAACAGGATTACTTTAATCCTGCCTTGAAAGATTCGGTGTAATAGAATTGATTCAGTCTACTGCCTTTGTGGTTTCTTCAATCTCTTACCTCATCTTCCCAACCTTTTTCTCCAGCTAAATTCCCTTTGTGGTTCATTGACAACTGTTTTGCACAACTCGTAGAGGAGGTGAGCAAGGAGAAGTCTGAATTCTCCTCTGTTAAGGACGGAATATGCATTGATGATATGCATTGATGCTCGGGGGTATTCCAGCTTCTAGGTAATTTGAATAAAGCAGAGGAAATGATCTACCCACTTCCATTCAGGCCCCTTCTTATCTTTCTCCAGACCACAGCCAGGGGGCTTTTTTCACATTGCAAATCTGATGTCATTCCTGTGGTTAAACAGTTTAATGTGTATTGTACTTTAAAAAAAAAACTTTGATATATATTATACAAATAATACAATGCACAGATCTTCAATACAGTTTCAGGAGTTTTGATAATTGGATATGCTTGTGAAATCACCATCCCAAACAAAATATAGAACATTTTTATCACCTCAGAAAGTTCTCTTGCTCCCCTTTTCCAGTGATTTCACTCCCTGCCCAGCCCATTTTCGGATCCATACAAATATAAATACACAGTATGGACTTTTTTTGTGCCTGGCTATTTTTACTCAAAATAGTCTTCTGGACAGCATTCTGTGTTGTTGTGTGTTCATTCCTTTCAGTTGAGTATGAATATACTGCAATTTATTTATCCATTCTCTTGTTGATGGACATTTGGATTGTTTCCAGTTTTAGGCTATTTTAAGGCAGCTGTGAATATTCATGTTAAGTCTTTTGGGGATATAAGTTTTCATTTCTCTTGGGTAAATACCTAAGAGTGGAATTGTTAAGTAATAGGGGTTTTAACAGCCTAAAGACCCATTTAGGATGAAGACCAAAACCCTGCATGACCTTGATCATGGGGTCATCCCACAAACTCCCCCCTTCTCTTCACTCTCTGACTGCAGCCCCTCTGTTCATGCTCTTCCCTCTGCCCATCTTCCCTCTGGAAAAGAGGCCTTTCTTGCCTCTTTTCCAGTTTATCCTTCAGATCTAAACTCCAGCAACAGCTGCCCACCTTCCCCATTAAGGTAAATCCTTTATCACAGGCATCCACACCTCTGTGTTCTTGATGCCCTGCACACACCAAGACTGTGGTTTTATATTCATGGGCATGAGTACAGCTGACCCTCGAACAACTCGGGGGTTAGGGGTGCTGACCCTCTGCACAGTGGAAAATCCACATATAACTTATAGTCGGCCCTCCCTACGCACAGTTTAGCATCCACAGATTCAACCAGCCCTGGTGATGTAGTACTGTAGTATTTGAAAAAAACTAAAAAAAAAAAATCTGCATATAAGTGGACCTGCGTAGTTCAAGCCCATGTTGTTCAAGGGTCAACTGTATTTGTTTAGTGTTTGCTTCTCACTCAGCTCAGGCTCCATGAGAGCAGGCTATCTGTCTGTTTCACTCACACAGTGCCTGGTCTAGTTTCTGGCACGTACTAGGCATTCAATAAGTCACTGTTGGATGAATGAATGATGGTGCTGTCCCTTACCACACCACAGATTCTGTCCTCCACTTTGGTAAAACCCCTTTTGTTTATCCAGAGAAGAAACTCTTTGTCCCCTCATGGATTTCTCCATAGCTGGGACTCAGCTGGAGAAAAAAAAAAGACCAGGCAATCAGTTACGTTTAGGCTGCCTGGCTTCCAGGAAAGAGAAGAGCTTGAATTTCAATCTTAATCATCTTTGTCTTAAGCAGACCATTATATAAATGAACTCCCTGCTAAAGGAGCTTCTGATCCAAATGAGACTACAAGGCAATGCAGTTAGCAAGTATTCCACCTTGAACTACATCGACGGGGACTTGCTCCTAGTTTTCTTTGTTTCCCCTAGTTTTTCTTCTTGAGGACAAAATACTGGGAGCATTCTCAGGACAGCACTGGTTTTCTTGGAAAGCAGAAATTCTTCTTAGTAGAGAGTCAGGGAATGAAGCGGTTCCAGAATAAAAATGAGAGGATAAAATGCTATGCAATGAAATTTGCTTATATATTGAAAAGCGCCTCCGTGAGGCATTTTTACCAGTTGACTTGCCAGAGCAGAGGTGCTGATGAGGTGGGAAGGCTCCTTTACTCCGTGTGCTGTTATTGTGAGCAAGGCTAATCAGGGAGATGCTTAACTATACATCCTCTCTCCTCCTCAAACCCTCCCAATACGTAGAGGAATGGAGATGATTACTCGAATCTTACATACCTTTGCATGATTCCATATTTGTCATGAGCGATTTCCTTTCTGAGGTGAGTCCTTGTTTGTGGAGAGTGATAACAATGAGCAGATGAGTGTGTGGCTACTCTTTCTTCTCTAAGTATTTTGCCTTTAGGAATCAGCAAATCTCCGCAGAAGGAATGGAACATACTCTCCTGTCTTTAAATAGGGGTGGGTGATTCTCCCTTTGATGAAGATTTCAGGAAGTCAAAGGTGGTAATATGCATCAGAAACTCTGCCAGGATGTTTATTAAGAAACTTTAGAGTGTTCATACCCTTTGATCTAGTAATTCCACTCCTAGATATCTGTTCTGAAGAATTAATCATAGATATAGACAAGAGACTATTACAAGTAAGGTCATTGCTGCATAATTTACAATAGGGAGGTATTGGAAATGGTCTAAGTGTTTAACAAAAAGAGAATGGCTAAATAAATTCTGGGGTCTGCTTGTCATAAATATTATGATATTAAAGTGTGTGCAAAGTCTAGTTAATATGATAGGGAAAATTCTCCTAGTGAAAGAAGTACCTAGAATAGGGCCTGAGATATTGTAGGTACTCTGTAAATATTTGTTCAAGTAATAGATGGATAGATTATTTTTATAACCAGAAAAAGTGATTTGAAAGTCTGCCAGAGAAATGGAGGTTAACGTTTAAAAAAAATATAGCTAGGGTTAACACTTCTGGAAAGGCATTTTGCAGAGGGAAAGAAGATGAAAGCAATTCTCCCCTCTCCTCCCTAAAAACCAACAAAAAACTTGACCTTGAATGTAGGCCAATGGAAAGACCTCTCTCCCAGGACATTTTAGATGGAAACAGAGTCCATTTGCAATGATGGCCAGGGTTGGGGGGGGCGGTGCTTTGCTCTAAAAGGAGAATTTGTTAACTTAATAGTTCTTGAGCACTTTTTTTGGTGTATGTGCTAAAAATTTTGCTGAGATATTGGTTTGAGAGATTTTTCTAATTTAAAAGAGTTTTGTTCCTTCACTGTTTTGTTAGGTGAAGAGTTGGAAATATTTCTGCCTCATCAAACAGCCTCAATTCCAGAGAGACACCCAGACAGAACATCTGCCATGTAAGCCTTTTTCCTCCTCTTGCCCTCTAAAGTTGAGACTGGCAGCTGTGGGCATTCTTGGAAGTGTTTGCCTTGTACATTTGAGCTAAAACAACTGGCTCATTGCCAATCTGCACTCCAGATACTTAAATCTTAAATACTTAGTATTCTTCTGAAACTTAAATAGAAGATGCAACTTCACCAGATATAGACGAGTGCGCGCACGCGTGCGTGTGTGTGCGTGTGTGTGTGTGTAGGGGGGCAGCGGGGAGAGGCACAAAAAGAAAATTGACAAAAAGGTGTAGATTGGAAGCTATACTCTGAGCCAAGCGCTGCGCTTCAGTGGAATTAGGGGTCCACCTACAACAGGAATGTTTCAAAACAAAGATCAGGACAGAGCCAGCAAGGTCCAAGGTCACCCCTAGGGATACATGGATTCTGAAGCAAATTTCTCTGGGCTTCACTGACTGGGAAGACCCAGCTTTGGGAGGTGAAGGGAGGCATTATAATTTTGGAAACCCTCTTTAAGAAAAGAATACAATTTTAGGATGCAAATACTATAACAAGAAGACATGACAGTGCTTACATCTACTAAGCCCCACTATGTGTATCCGCAAGCCAACTTTCCTTTAGCCAGATCCCAACATGTCCAAGGACTCTCCAAAGCTCCCTGACACGTGGGAAATTGTGATGGGAGGAATGTCAGAGAACAAGGATGGAGGTCTTAACTGACTGCGGTTACAATGTCTTAATTTTGCAAATTTAACAAAAACACATGCCCTTGTGAGCATTGTTGGACTTTTCCTAGGGCCTTTACAAGGTGGGGGCTTTGAAACTCAAACTTCATTAACTTTGAGATGAATCCCCTCTGACCCATGCCCCACCCTTAGCATTTTTCTGCAGATTACATCAGACTGAAGTTAAAGGCAGCCATAAGTGGAGAAGGGAAAGTGACCTAGAAGGGCAGAGGAGTTACTTGGAGGTGAGAGAGGTAGCAGATAGTGCCTTGTCCAGGGACCTTACTTTGCTACTTGGCTTGGCAGTCATTGCTAGCTTTGCAGTTCCCTCCAGGAGGGCGAATGAAGAACCTGGAGCAAGTTTCTCAGGGAAGAGGGCTACACAAATGAAAAAAAACAAGGTTGACTTTTGGGTGGTCTAATGAGCCTTAAGTTCTGGGGATTGGGAGTGAGCGGTGGGCAGAGGGATGATGGAGAGCACTCTTCCAACTCTAGGAATCCCTGAGGCAGCAACGGCAGAAACAGTGAGAGCATTAAGTGGGTGCAGGCACTGGATGGGTGGTTGTGGGGGGCGTGTGGCAGAGAGAATTCTTGAATGAGATGTGAAGTCAAACCATTTAGGTCAATTAAAAATACGAGCTTACCAAACAGCACATATTTTATAAGAACACAGAAACAAAAGAATGCAAACTAAATACATTAGAAGGGGTGTCTGTGGGAGAGGGTTAACAGTACGACTGGGGTTAAAAGGGAACATATTACTCACTTACCCAGTTCTTAATAAACAAGAGAGGAGCCATGAAAACAATCAAATAAAACAAAACACTCCAGCAGCAATGGGAGAGCATCAGTTTTTTGTGAAACGGCAAGATTTCCAGTAATAACTCTGGGTGGGATCTGCATACAACTGTTTCAGACTCTCAGTAGTCCCAAGGTTGTGTAGCTTTGGGAAACAAGGGCTGCCCATGTATGAGAATAGAAGGGATATTTTAAAAAACTGCTTCATAGTTTTTTGGGGAAAATGATACATGATTTTGGTTTTCTTAAAAATGCAAACCATACAGATTATTGAATGAATTTAATCCATGTAAAATACTTGAAAGAATGCCTGACACATAGTGTGCCCCCAATAAATGTTACAAAACTAACCTGAAATTCCACCACTCGTAGATAACTAGAATTAAGATTCTGGTAAACATCCTTTCCAGGAAATATAGCAGTTTACTTCTTCAATTGTATATAAATGAGATAAAACTCTACGTGATGTTCTGTAATAAAATGAAACTCAGTCTCTATATACACACATCCTGTCGGTTCTGCTTCTCTGGAGAACCCTGACTAATACAGTTTGTTAGGTTGCCCAGCTCAAATGTTTATTGACTTTCTGTATTTATTTCTTTTCTTTTAACCTTTCCTTTCTTTCTCCCTCTTTCTTTCCTTCTTTCTTTCTTTCCTTCTTTCCTTTTCTTTCCCCTCCCTCCCTCCCTCCTTTCCTTCCTTCCTTCCTTCCTTCATTCTAAAAATTATATCCTAGCCCTGTGTCTGGATCTTTTTCAGCCCCTCTGCTTATGCCTGACATGAGGCAACGTGACCTCGGAATCCCCCAAAGTGAGGGGCTCTAACCTATAATCCCTGGGTTTTTTGGGGAGTGAGGAGCCTTTTTGACTAGGGACTTGTACTTCAAGTGAGATTATAGAAATAAATAGGTCGAATAAATAAAGCCAAGTAATTGAGAATTACTGGCTTTAGTTAAGGGAACTTACTTTAACAACCAGTTCCTCCTTCATTTATCAGTTTACAGCTGAATGTAGAATTTCCTGTTGTTTCTTTTTCTCCCCCCCGGTAGTGGTTGATGTCATCACTGCCACCTAAAAGAACAATTTTTTACAGTGATGGAGGTTCTGTGATGTCATTGGGATTACAAAAGCTGGCAAGGAAATCTGCTATCAGCACTTATCACCGGAAATTACAAAGGAAATTAATTGTAAGCTTTCTAAGAAAGGACTGTTCAGTGAAACTAAACTTTTTTTTTTTTTCTTAATTTATTATACAACGAGTCTTTCCTCTCTCTACAGAGAGAATGCCCTACAACTTCAGGAGACTAAATAAACAGGGTTTGTGTAAGAGATAGATTGTCCTACTTTGTGAGTGCTTGACTGGCTAAGTATCTGTGCCAAAATGATAACTATCTTCTTACCGGGTGGTTTGGTGATGGACCGTTTTTCAAGCAATCAGAGCTTGCCTGAGGAAGGTTTGAAATTTCCCCCTTTCTGTATTTTAGGTCAGATCTCCTAAGCAGGGGTCCCCTGCCCCCGCCCCTCCCACCCCACCCCCCACCCCAATGGTGGAATGGAATTAGCATGTGTTTGTTTCCTGTGGCTGCTGTAACCAATTACCACAAACCGGGTGGCTTAAAACAACAAGAAATTTATTTTCTTACAGTTCTGGGGGCCAGAAGTTCAAAATCAAGGTGTCAGGAGGGTTGGACTGGATCACACCTAACAACACTGAGCAGGGAGAAGCAGTTGCTGCAAGTAAGGGCAATACTGTCACCAGAAGGAAGGGAACACATGCAGCTGGGCAGCTTCAAACACCAGGCCAAGAGTGCAGGGAGTTCAGTTCAGACATGCTGAGTTGTGGCGTGGCTGGTGAGGCACCCAAGTGGTGATGCCCGTCTATTGGATTTGGTAGCAGGCGCACCGTGTTTACCTTCAGGGAGAATGCTTTCAGTGGCATGTAAGGCAGGGGGACTATCGAAGGGAGGTGAAGAATGAATGGGATTGAGGAAAGCTGAGATGGGGGTGGTCAGAAGCCAAAGAGAATGAGGACCTTTTGCACTGAGGACAGGCTTTCAGGGCCCAAGGCGATGCCCTAGAGCAGTAGTTGTCGAAGGCTGGTACCCAAACCTGCAGCAGCAGGCACCCGGTAACTTACCAGGAAAGCAAGGGACCTACCCAAGACTTAACTGAATCAAAAACCATAGGCTAGAGCCCAGAAATCAGTGTTTAACAAGCTCCCAGGTGATTCTGATGTAGGCTAAAGTCTGAGAACTAGGCCCTAGGAGGCAGGAGAAACAAGCTTTGATAGAGCTGGTGGTGCCATCTGTTATCAGGGAGGCATCTGTGCGGGTTGTGAACATGTTGAGTCCGGCTGGGATGGCTGGAACCAGAAAGTCTGGTCTGGGGTGGGGGGTGGTGGTATCGGACCTAAGGGCATGAATTTCTGTAAAGCAAGGAAATGAGGAAAGGGACTGACTGGTTCCTTCCCAGGGCAGGATCCCTGCTGCTTGAGTATGAAATACACCTGTTTTGATCTTTCGAGCAGACCATCAATTCTACATCTTTCCACTCCTCTGAGCAACATAGTAGTGAGCGGATCTCTTGAAGCAGGAGCCTGGTGTTTGGCTGAAGCTGTCACAAAGTGGCATTTCTCACAGTATTTGCAGAGCCCCTGGGAAATGTTAACCAGAAACTCCGCCTGCTCTTTCACTTCAGTCTTTATGGTTGAAAACCTTTCTAAAATGGATATTTTTGTCACTTCAGAGACTAGGATAATATCCAGAGTAGCAAAGTTGTGAAAGATTTATTATCTTTCACAGATAAAGATAAAGCAGAGTGGCTTTAAGATGAGCTCTCAAATAGTGGCACTCTTACTCACTTGTGTTCTGATTTGCCTTCTTGAGAGGAAAGGATTGGGATGGAAGGAGTTCCTGCTGGGTGCTGGGACTTGCTTGTGACCTTCGGCATACATGATCTATGACACACTCTGTTATGAATGTCTCTATCGGATTTCCCTTTAATGGCTATCATGAAAGTCATCTGTCCAGTGGCAGATAGCAGGAAGGATGGCACAGTGTAAACCTAATGAGAGCAGGGCTGGTTAGTTCTTGGTTTTCTCTCTAAAACTTAGAATTATAACAGCACCCAGTAAACATGTTGAATGAATAAAAATACATGGTAATTATGGGGCTTCCCTGGTGGCGCAGTGGTTGGGAGTCCGCCTGCCGATGCAGGGGACGCGGGTTCATGCCCCGGTCCGGGAGGATCCCACGTGCCGCGGAGCGGCTGGGCCCGTAAGCCATGGCCACTGAGCCTGCGCGTCCGGAGCCTGTGCTCCGCAACGGGAGAGGCCACAGCGGTGAGAGGCCCGCGTACTGCAAAAAAAAAAAGCGGGATGTGGGCGTAGGGGCTGTTTGCCAGGAAATCCAGTAGAAGTCCCAAGCCTGTGCTGTGAGCCAGGGTTGTTGGGTTGGATAAACCCAGAATATATGACCCAGGAGTGAAAAGGAGAGTTTCCGCTGTGCCACGTAGAGTAATGCTCTCAACCCCACTCCAAAGAGGTCTATATCCCAATCTGGAAGGAACTGTGAATAGGTTACACGGCAAAGAGGAATTAAGGTTGCCAATCAGCTGACCTTAAACTAGTGAGATTATCCAGGTAAACCCAATATAATCACCAGCATTCTTAAAAGTGGAAGAAGGGGGCAGAAGAGGGACAACCAGAGAGATGGTAGCATGAGAAGGACTTGGCCTGATGTTGCCGGCTTTGAAGATGGAGGAATGAGGCCATGAGCCATGGTATGTGGGCAGTCTCTAGAAACTGGAAAACGCAGAGGAACAGATTCTTCCCAAGGGCTTCCAGGAAGACCCAGCCCCGCTGATACCTTGACTTTAGCTCAGCGAGACCTATTTTTGATTTCCAACCTCCAGAAGTAAGTAAATAAGATGATAATTTTGTATTATTTTCAGCCACTAAATCTATGGTGGTTTGTTACAGCAATGATAGAAAACTAGTACATTCTCCAACAGGAAAATTTTAGAGCACTCCTACTAAAACAAGGGGGAAATACTGGGCAAGCAAACAGACCAGACAGATGGGTGCTGTAGACTAGATCTCTGGGATCTCTTGTTCTATGGCTCCCTGGATATTTTCCTAGGGGAGACAGAATATACTATACAAAGTGTTGTCAATAGTAGCATGCACATGTTCCAGAAAACCAAAGCTCACGGCACCTGCCAGCAAGAGCAGAAAAGCCTGAGAGTGTTGCTCTGAAGGCACTCCACCTAGCCTGGAAACCTGGTTCCTTCACCCGTCAGCTGAGTTACTGTAGGCAAGTTAACCTCTATGTGCCTTAGTAAAAGAGGATGATAAATATGTATCTGATGGAGTTTTTATGAGATTTAACCATGTTAATACATAAAATTAATTATCATGACTAGCATGTGGTTAAGGCTCAGTAAATGTTAATGGTTGCTGTTATGACTAGGCAGTATGTATAGAGGTTAGTAACCCTGGATCTGGAGCCAAACTCCCTGGGGTCAAAGCCAGCTCTGTCACTTACATCATCTATGCTGGGGCAAGTTATTTAACATCTACGAGGCCTAGTTTTTTCATGTGTAAAATGGGGATATTAAAGGTACTCACAGTTGTGATGGGGATTAATCAATTAATACACGTAGAGTCCTAGAACAATGTCTGATACATCCAGTAAAGGTCATCTGTCGTCGTCATCATCATCGTCATCAGTATTATGGGACCACTGTCACTCTAGATGATTAACAACTAAACAACCCCCATCATGAATTCAGTAGCATCTCATGTGATCATCCAGACCTTTTAGGTTAAGGAGAACCATGGTTCCCAGACTGTGGGAGTTACAGGGAGCAACACCATCTTTCTTATCAGGAAATCAAATCATAGTAGCACCTAGGTAAGATGCATGTGAAAGGAAAGTGAAAAAATTAGTCATCAGAAACACCAGTAAGGAAAGACTCTTAGATAAGAGAGAGCCTACCTACTTCTCTTTTTTCCTCTACTCTGCAATTATGCAGGGCTGTACTTCCCTGTTGCTTTTGATTCAATGTTTTTACACTTTGTAACATAGTAAGAACATTAGGTTAAGGAACCTTGCCACTTTCTTATTCAGAGCAGTCCTCTCCACAATGCCAAGAATTCTCACTTCCGTAGATAATGACAAGAAATACGACACCCCATTAGTAAACAGGCAAATCATTTCGTGGCAACAGCCGATTTAATCAAAACATTCTGGTTTTTCCCTCATCTGAACCCACACAAGGAATGAACCAATCCAATGGGAAAAAATATTTGTTTTATCTTTACCACATTTATTTACTCTTAGGGACTGTTTAACTTCATCGGGCAGAGAAGTTGGAAAGAACAAAAATACTCGAGGCACTGAACAGCCTTCTCTATCTCCGGCACCAGACGGGAATGGCCTGGAGGTATTTCCACAGGGACGTGTTCTTGAGCTTTTTCTTGAAATCCTTTGCCCTCTTCTTCACAGGGGAGAACTAAACTATTTGTGCACCACGTTTTGGGGGGTAGGGTGCAGAATGGGAATTGAAGGATAAGTCAGTCGTTTAACAATCCTGCCTATCCATGCAAATGATTTCAAAATATGAAATACTCATTCCAGAAAATTTATTGACAATTTATTGTCAAGGTATTGTGTAGGTGTTACAGAAAGACAAAGGTAAATTACACATGGATCAAATCTCAAGGAACTCCCTGTCAAAGAAGTCATGTAAAAGACACACAGATACCTGTGGGGAGTAGAAAGCTATGGGTGTGTTTTAGGTTGGATTCCTGGAAGTACAGCTAGAGCAGGGCTTGTGGGCTTTACTGAGGGAGGGATCTGGGGTGAAAACTTTGAGGCTGTGAGCGGAGAAGGACAGAGCAGGAGAGAAGCTAGGCAAAGAGGTGGGTGTAGCTGGAGCCTGATCCCATGAGGAGCTCTAAAGGATGATTTGTGCCTGTGGTATAATAAAAAATATATATCTGGTCTTTGTCCCTGATTTTGGAGTACAGAGCTCCTAAAACCCTTACAAGTTATCTTCTGTATGCTAATGAGGTGAGTCCCCAGATCGTCTCAGGATGGGAGCTCGTCACAAGAAAAGCCAGCTATATGATTAGAGGGTTGGAACTCTCAGCCCCATTTCCCAACTTCTGGGGAGGGCAGAGGGGCTGGAGATTGAGATCAGTTCCCCAATGACCAATGACTTAATCAATCATGCCTGCATAATGAAACCTCCATAAAACCCCTAAACAATGGGATTCAGAGAGTTGCTTTTTTTTTTAATTGAAGTATAGTTGATTTACAATGTTAATTTCTGCTGTAGAGCAAAGTGATTCAGAAATATATATCTATATACGTAGATATATATACATAGATATACATATATATATATATATACATTCTTTTTTTAAAATATTCTTTTCCATTATGGTTTATGACAGGATATTGACTATAGTTCCCTGTGCTATACGTTAGGACCTTGTTGTTTATCCATTCTATATATTAAAAGCTTACATCTGCTGACCCCAAACTCCCACTCCATCTCTCCCCCAACCCCCTCTCCTTTGGCAACCACATGTCTGTTCTCTGTGTGAGTCTGTTTCTGTTTCATAGATAAGTTCATTTGTGTCACAGTTTAGATTCCACATATAAGTGATACCATATGGTATTTGTCTTTCTCTTTCTGACTTACTTTACTTAGTATGATAATCTCTAGTTCCATCCATGTTGCTGCAAATGGTATTATTTTGTTCTTTTTTATGGCTGAGTGGTATTCCATTGTATATATTATTACATCTTCTTTATCCATTCATCTGTCGATGGACATTTAGTTTGCTTCCATGTCTTGGGTATTGTGAATAGTGCTGCTGTGAACATTGGGGTGCATGTATCTTTTCAAGTTATAGTTTTGTCTGGATATATACCCAGGAGTGGGATTGCTGGATCATATGGTAATTCTAGTTTCTGTGTTGGTGAACACATCCATGTGCTGGGGCGGTGGCTCACCCCAACTGCATAGTGCAGAAGCGCCTGTGCTTGGGACCCTTCTGGAACTTGCTCTATGTACTTCTTCATCTGGCTGTTCATCTGTATTCTTTGTAGTAAATTACAACATAAGTGGAGCACTTTCCGGAGTTCTCTGAGTCATTCCAGTGAATTATCAAACTTGAGGGGGCATCACAGGAACCCCTGAATTTGTAATCAGTTGGGCAGAAGTGTGGGTCTCCTGGGGATCCCACTTCTGACTGGCATCTGAAGTGGGGGGCCGTCTGGCGGGACTGAGCCTTTTAAGTTGTGGGATCCAATGCCAGCTAACTCCAAGTAAATAGCGTTAGAATTTAACTGAGTGGTTGGATACCCGGTTGGTGTTGGAGAATTGGTTGGTGTCAGGAAGAACCATACATTTTGTGTTAGAAGCGGTGTCAGAAAACAACATGTAGTACCACAAAGGGGAAAAGCTGTTGTACACTGTGTCAGCTAGCCATTGGCTGTGGGCTGCCCCTGGGGATAGAATAACCTCCCAAACGTTTCTGGGCAAGGTGGCTCCCATGAGTCAAGGGCAAACTCTCCAGAGAAGGAGGCAGCTGTAAGCCTGTAGCAGCTGACACAGCAGCTGTGGGATGCCCACATCTGCCTGGCAAAAGCATCTGGACAGGACACAACAGCACTGATTACAAGGTCGCATTCAGAGGAGCATAGGAAAGTGTTGGGGGGAGTTCCAGTGAGAAGTGAACTGAGCCATTGAAATCAGCAGGAGAGAGGTCATTCAAATGGAGGTTCTTCCAAAGGAAGTAAAACAAATACCTCAGAACAGTCATCGAGGAAGCTCCTGCCTGAAGATTCCAGTAAGACATAGGTGATTGTATCAGCCAGGGTTCTCCAGAGAAACAGTACCAATAAGGGCAAGTAACTTGCTAAGGGTCACTCAGCAAAGGAGTGGGGTTCCTGCCCAATCCGTGACTCCCACTAACGCTGCTCCCCACACCATGCCACCGCCTCCTCCTTCACGCTTTCTCCTTAGCTTCCCTATGACTCAGTGGTTCTCAAACTTCAGTGTGCATCAGAATCACCTGGGGTGCTTCTTCAACCAGACTGCTGGGCCTGGCCATAAGAGTTTTGTTTCAGGTGGTCTGGACCCAGGCAGAGAGACAGCTGCAAAATTCACTGCGTCCAGTGCAAAAAGAAAATGCAGGGCCCTGTCCTGGGGGGGAGTCCATCTGCCCTTCCCACAGGCCCACGGCCCCGGTGCACCCTTATCAGATACCCTCGCCTATTCCCAAGGAAATGCAACCTCCACACCAGGATACACTCAGTACCTGGATCAGGGCCGGCGAGAGGCCCCTGAAAAGTCACTGTGGTACTGCCCACCTGGGATGGGGACAGCGCCACCTTGCCCTGACCTGAGCACCGAGGGGGCGAGGGGTGCGTGTCCCACCCCTCCTCTCCCTGTGTCTGTGACCAGGGCCCAGCCTGGGGCAGAGGACAATGGCAAATGCAAGCCTCCCCTCATCACTGCCACTTGGCTACCCACCCCCCTTCCCTGAGTGGAGGGAGGCAGGGTCCTGGGGCAGGGAGGGTGGAGGCAGAGGGCCTAGAACCCGGGCAGGGAAGCGCTGGGAGGCTCCAAGGTCCTGAACCATTGTCCGAGCTGACTTCACTTAGGAAACACTCAAAGATAAAATTAAACTTCAACTGCCGGGCTCTTCTGAACCCGTGGCTGTGTGTAGCTACACTGGTTGCACGCCATGAATCCCGCTCTGGCCACAGGGGATATTTGCATTTCTAGCAAGTTCCTAGGTGTTTCTGAGAACCGTGTAATCATTCTTTTTTTTTTTTTTTAAGTGAGGCAAAACATTGCTGCATGCTGTGGCTTTCCTTCCCTTCTCTGTAAAATGGTGACACTTCTGCCTCACTGGATTGGGGGAGAGGACACAGGGGAGCAGGCTTAGCACAGAGCTAAGAACACAGCCCACACTCTAGCATAATGATGTCAGCAACAACGACACTAGTAGTAATGATCATTACTGTCATCACTACCTCTACTTTTGTGCAGGCTATTGTGTCTAATGCTTTTATCTGTCGTTTCCTGCTTATTTCCTCTCCGCTGTCTGTCACCTCAATTTTGAGAAGGAACTGAAAAGTACAGGGGAGGGCTTGGGGTGGGAGTGGGGAGGGACACCTCTGGCCAAAGCCAGCTATGGCAGGAAGCCACATCGAGAGGAAATGTGTAAGGATGCTGCCATTTGCCTTAACAAATATCAACCTTGGATCCTCTGAAATTGGCACTAGAGGGAGAAGATAAGTGTGAGGAGGCGTGGGTGGACCGCTGCACCCCATGTTCCCCTGGGGACTGAGCTTCTGTTCTGTAAAGGACATATGAATATCTTTAGGGAGGAGACAGCTCCAGGTGGTATTCAGAAAAGGACAAGATACAGTCCTGGGGATGGAGATGCAGTTCTCACTGCCACCCCTCCTGTCCCTTCAGGTGTGAGTGGAGAGGGGCCACTTTCCCATCAGCACCTAGACCAAGTTAAGACGTCCAGAAGCACAAGACTGCAGCAAGGCTGGTTCATTTCCACAAGGCTTTATTAAAGTCAGGCTTACGGGGCCTTGCTTGCTCTCCAAGGCTTGCCCCATCCCATCCCCTGTAGAAAGAATACACTGTTCTCAAATTCTAGTGCGGGGAGACTAAGGCCCAGAGAGAGAATGAGACTGAGTGCCTCTGCAATGGGTCTCAACCTTGGAATCTTCCTAGGAACTAAAAAACACCAGTGCTTAGGGCCTACCCCAGGGGTTCTGATTTAATTCATTTGGGGGGCATTCTAGGCACTGGTGTTTAAAAAAACCTCCACTGGTGTAACGACTGTGTATGGAGGTTGAAAACCACTGCTGTACAGCTCACTCAGCTCTGGGTGGCTCTGGGGACCCTTCCATGCAGAATGAGCCACCCAATCAGGGGCACATCCATTATTCACAATTGTGTGTCCTTGCCTGAGTGGCTATCCAGGAAGTCCTCAGGACACACAACATGCACACAAGACAGTGCCACTATAAGGCCAGATGAGGATGGGGTGTGGAATTATTTTAAGGGAAAGTGGGAGGGTCACTGGGTCACAAGTCACCATAGGGTGAAAAATCAAGAGGAGGGATTCTAGGGTTGTGTCTAGAGTATGTCCCCTGGAAATAAAATGAATGATATAGAAAATCTTCCTCTTGCTGTTCTGATTGGCAGGAACCCCTTCCTCACGGCCTTAAAGCAGCTGTGCCGGAGGGTGTTTTCACCGCTGTGCCCTGAGACCTAAGCCTGGGGTAGGTGCCGGATGTTTATGAGAATTTTGCCTGGTCTGCCCTCTCCTCTTTGCCAGATACAAGCTGCCAACTTGAGTACAATCTCCTCACCTGAAATCAATTCTACAAACATTTATGGAACATCTTTTCTCTGACGGCAGCACACGAGGAACTAGGGAGCACACGATAAATAGCTGTTGTCATTGTTGATTAATACTCTTTTTAGAATGTTGACCTCAAGCAAGTTAACTTGCCTCGCAATATTTTAGTTTCCTAACCTGAAAACGTGATAATAATAGGGCTTACCTTGAAAGGTTGTCTGAGGTCTAAATGAGTTAACACATCAGAACACTTAGAAGGGTGCCTGGCGTATATTAAGTACTTAACAAGCATTAGCCAGTGTCATTATGATGATTAATATTAATGTTACTAACTGGGGCTACCACAGTGAATAAGACAGGCATAGTCTTTGGTCTTATGAAACTTACAGGCAAATGGAGAAAACAAGCAATTATAATAGAGTGGTGGGTGTTAACATAGCCAGAAGTAGAGGTGCTATAGGAACATTCAGGAGGGGCCCCATACCAGGCTTGGGGGAATATTGAAGTTTTCTTAAGGGAAGCAATGGCTTGGCTGAGACCTGAAGAATGATTAAGAGATTTGCAGGTACGGGAAGGACTGTGATGAGGGGAGAGGCAGAATGATCTTCCAGGCAGAGGGAGTAGCAATGTCAGCAGGTGAGAGAGGACTGGCTCAGCAGAGAAGAGGAGGACACAGGAGCAGGTCCTTCAGGCCTGGGAAGCACGCTAAGGAATTTGGACTTGATCAAAAATGGATGGGGCTTCCCTGGTGGCGCAGTGGCTGAGAGTCCGCCTGCCGATGCAGGGGAAGCGAGTTCGTGCCCCGGTCCGGGAGGATCCCACATCCCGCGAAGCGGCTGGGCCCGTGAGCCACAGCCACTGAGCCTGCGCGTCCGGAGCCTGTGCTCCACA
Organism: Delphinapterus leucas; assembly: GCF_059928025.1. NCBI lineage: Eukaryota > Metazoa > Chordata > Mammalia > Artiodactyla > Monodontidae > Delphinapterus > Delphinapterus leucas. The sequence continues at coordinate 75,776,028 of NC_143139.1, forward strand.
ACGGGAGGGGCTACAACAGTGAGAGGCCCGCGTACCGCAAAAAAAATGGAGAAGACACAGGTCCTGCCCTTGAGTAGCTGCCAGTTACGCAGGACAGATGGACATAAAATAGATACTTTATTATTTTTATTCATTATTTAATATAATGTGAGACTAGAGAGGAAGGGCCTGTGGCAGAGAAGGAAGGGTTTATAGAAAAAACAAAGATGAAACGCCCAGATCGACATGGACAAGTGCTACATGGGAACACTTCCTCTATCTAAGCATGTCCTCTTGCCTCTCTTCCCAGGTTCTTTTGCTGTAACAACATCCTCTACCAAGTCAGAACCTTACTGTGATCCCCAGTGCCATTTTCTCACTCACTCCTCACATTCAACCAATGGCCAAGTCCCACTGAGTTGCCACTTCTCATTGCCCTGAGTGAGGGCTTTATCATCCCTTAAGGGATGCTTTCAACAACCATGTCTATCGATCTTGAGTTGCCCTGATCAAATTCAGTTTCATACCACGACTGCCAGAGTGATCTCTGCAACATAGAAATCCAGCCATATCCCCTCCCTGGGGCAAAACTATTCAGTTTTACAGCATCTTGCTTTCCCTGCATTTCTACCCATGCACAGAGCTATTGTGAGCTAAGGATGCACATGTGTAAAATACCTTCAGTCCCTCTGGGGAAATGTAAGAGTGCTATTTTTATCATTTATATTTTTAATTTTAAAAATTGAGATATAACTTACATAACACTGTTTAAGTTTAAGGTGTACAACATGATTTGATACATTTACAATTTACATGATTATCACCCCATCACAAAATTATCATTTCTTTTTTATGGTAAGAACATTTAAGATCAAGTTAAGAGTGCTATTTTTAAACCTGTTTTTAGTACTGAAGTTAAAACAGTATCTTCTCCTATCTGTAATTTCACTGAACCTGAACTATTCTCTTTCTTGAGTAACCTGAATTAAAATGGGGAGGGGTACCTAGACCTTTTAGTTGCAGAGATAAAACTCATCCTTACCTCCCTTATTTGTCTTCCCAGAGTGAGAACCATACAAATGCCAAAACACAGGTTAGAGGGAAGGTTATTTAGTGATGGAGTCTTGCATGTACACTGACCTAGCCTGAATAACATAAGATTTCAGCCTTTTCCTGCTTTTTGTCCTTCTCCAAGGTAGTTCTTTTCCAGTTTTACCTTTTTAAGAGTCAGGTTTATTGGGGAATAATTCACATAAAATAAAATTTACCCCTTTACAATGTATCGTTCAGTGAGTTTTGTTGATTGTATACAGTCATGTAACTCCTGCCTTAGTCAAGATATAGAACATTTCTATCAAGTCCGAATGTCCCCTCATGCCCTCATTTCCTGGCAACATATGACCTGTTTTCCAGAATGCCATGCAGATGGAATCCTGTAATGTATAGCCCTTTGTGTCTGGCTTCTTATGCTTAGCATATTGCTTTTGAGATGAATTCACATTGTTGCATGTGTCTGTAGTTTGTTCTTTTTTTATTGCTGACTATTATTCTATGGTCTGGATGTAGACAATTTGTTTATTCACCTGTTGGCAAACATTTGGGCTGTCTTCAGTCTTTAGCTATTATGAATAAAATTGTTTGAAATATGAGAGTTTCTGTTGCTTTGTATGCTCACCAATGTTTGGTCATGTCAATTTTTAAAATTTTAAACATTCTAGTGGGTGTACAATGGTATCTTCTCGTGTTTTAAGTTACATTTACCTAAACTCAAATTAGCATCTTTTAATGAACTAATTTGCCATTCAGTTGTATTCTTTGGTGAAAGTGTCTGTTTAAATATTTTGACCACTTTTTAGTTGGATTTTTAAATATTATTCTTATTGAGCTGTAGAAGTTTTTTGTAAGTATTCTAGATATAAGTCTCTTATCAGATATAGAATTTTCTAATAATTTTCCAAGTCTGTGGCTTTTTTTCATTTTCTTAACATTATTTTTATAACAACCTTATTGAGATATATTCATTTAACATTATCTCTTGAAGAGCAGAAATTTTTAATTTTGATGAAGTCCAATGTATTATTTTTTTCTTTTATGGATTCTGATGTTTGTTGCCTATCTAAGAAACCTTTGCTTAACCCAAGGCAACAAGATTTTCTATGTTTTCTCAGAAGTTTTATAGTTTTGTTTCTTAACATTTAGGTCTATGATCTACTTCAAGTTAATTTTTGAGTGTGGTATGAAGTAAGAATCAAGGTTAATTTTTTTTTGGATATCCAATTGTTCCAGCACCATTTTTTAAAAAAAATTATTTATTTTACATTTGGGTGTGTTGGGTCTTCGTGGCTGTGCGAGCCTTCTCCGGTTGTGGCGAGAGGGGGCCACCCTTCTCTGCGGTGCCTGGGCTTCTCATTGCGGTGGCCTCTCTTGTTGCGGAGCATGGGCTTTAGGCACGCGGGCTTCATTAGTTGTGGAGTGTGAGCTCAGCAGATGTGGTTTGCGGGCTCTAGAGCACAGGCACAGTAGTTGTGGCACACGGGCTCAGCTGTTCCCTGGCACGTGGGATCTTCTTGGACCAGGGATTGAACTCGTGTCCCCTGCATTGGCAAGCAGATTCTTAACTACTGCACCACCAGGGAAGCCTGCACCATTTGTTTTTGTTTTTTATAAATTTATTTATTTGGGGCTGCGTTGGGTCTTCGTTGCTGTGCACAGACTTTCTCTAGTTGCGGCGAGTGGGGGCTACTCTTCGTTGTGGTGTGCGGGCTTCTCATTGCAGTGGCTTCTCTTGTTGTGGAGCACAGGATCTAGGTGCGCAGGCTTCAGTAGTTGTGGCACGCGGGCTCAGTAGTTGTAGCTTGTGGGCTCTAGAGTGTAGGCTCAGTAGTTGTGGCACACAGGCTTTGTTGTTCCACGGCATGTGGGATCTTCCCAGACCAGAGATAAAACCTGTGTCCCCTGCATTGACAGGTGGATTCTTAACCACTGCACCACCAGGGAAGTCCCCAGCACCATTTGTTGAAAAACTGTTGTTTCTCCATTGAATTACCTGGACACTTCTGTTGAAAATCAGTTGACTGTATTTTGGTAGATCTATTTCTGGACTCTGTGGTCTGTCCCTTTGATCTGTATTTCTATCTTTAGACATAGGCACTGTCTTGATTACTGTAGCTTTAGAATAAATCTTGAAATCAGAGTGATTTCGACTCCAACTCAACTCCTCCAACTTTGTTATTCTTTTTTCAAAAATCATTTCTAGGTCCTTTGCACTTCCAAAAACTTTTTAGATTCAGTTTGTTAATTTCTACACCACCACCACCAACAAAAGCTGATCAATAGTTCAATTTGGGAAGAATTGACATCTTAACAATACTGACTCTTCCCATTCACGAGCATGATTTGTCTCTTGGTTTGTTTAGTTCTTCCTTGATTTCTCTCAGCAATAAATCTACTTTTCGAGGTACAGCTCTTGCACATAGTTGATTATATTTGTCTCTAAGTATTTCATGTATTTAATCTTTTGTGAGTGATATTTTTAATATTTTCGATTTCCAATAGTTTGTTGCTAGTAAATAGAAAAACATCGTATTTTTTATATTGACATTGTGTCCTAAAACCTAGCTAGACTCATGTTTTTGTTGTCGTAACTATTTGTATTTTTGATTTCTTAGAATTTTCTATGCAGATGATTATGCTATTTACAATTAAAGACATTTTAACTTTTTTCTTTTACAATCTATATACTTTTATTTATTTTCTTGTTTTATTGGACTAGCTAGGACCTCCAATATAATGGTGGAAAGAAGTTGTAAACGTGGGCATTCTTGCTTTGATCCCAATCTTAGGGGCAAAGCACTCAATATTTTACTGTTAAAAATGATGTTACAAATTTATTTTTTATAGATAAGGTTTGCCATATTGAGAAAATTTCCTTCTATTCCAAGTTTGCTGAAATTTCTTATAATGGATGGATGTTGAATTTTATAAATGCTTTTTTTACATGTATTGAGATAATTATATGATTTTAATATTTTTGTCTGTTGAGATTGTGAATTTTACTGGTTGATTTTGAATGTTGAACCAACTTTGCTTTTCTGGAACATACCAAAGTGGGTCATGACATATTACCCTTTTTATAGATTTCTGGATTCAATTTGCTAATATTTTGTTACTATGCTCACGAGAAATATTGGTCTATAGTTTTCGGTCTTATCTATCTTTGGTATATAGATAATGCTGGCCTCCTAAAATGAGTTGTGAAATCTTCCCACTTCTATTTTTCTGGAAAAGTTTATGTAGAATAGGTGTTATTTCTTCATTAAGTGTTTGGTAAAATTCACCAGTAAAGCCTCCTGAATCTGGAGTCTATTTCTTTAACAGGGCTACACAGGTTATCCATTTCTTTCTTTCTTTCTTTCTTTTTTTTAAATATTTATTTATTTGGCTGCTCCAGGTCTTAGTTGCAGCATGAGGGATCTTAGTTGTGGCATGCATGCGGGATCTAGTTCCCTGACCAGGGATTGAACCTGGGTCCCCTGCATTGGGAGCATGGTGTCTTAGCCACTGGACCAGCAGGGAAGTCCCTATCCATTTCTTTTTCAGTGGGCTTTGGTAACTGGTGTCTTATTCTCTTGTGGTGGTCTTTGTGTGAGATGTTGGCATATTATAACAGCCTTCTGATTTCCCAGTTGCTATCAGTGATATTTGTTTATTCATACCATCTTTATTTATTGTGCCTCTTTATTTTTGTTCATTTAATGGCTGCAATAAACAGATCACAATAAAATGAATCTGGTTGACAGTGAACACATGGCAGGGGAAGTTTGGTGGTTGTGGCAGAGTAGAAGGCATTGTAGACTTTGGCTAAAAATTTTTATGTCATGAAAGAGAAGGATTTGCCTGATGACTTTGTCAGACAAATTTATCTCTTTTAAGTATCGCCTTTAAAAACAGGAGAAAAAAAGGGAAGTTGCAATAAAAATCTCCTTCCCAGCAAGCACTGGAAAAACCAAAGGGAAAAATAGCAGGACTTACAACATGATGTGCACAGAGTTATTTCTAAACAGGTTTTTTGTTTTTGTTTTCGTTTTTTTGGGCATTTTATAAGAAATAAGACTTTACCTTAGTGTTTATTTTGGAGTTAATGGCACATACTGAAATGTGATAATTTATTGATTGGGAGTATTTTAAAACAAAACAGAAAGAACCCAACTGTCCCTTCAATTCCTTATCCCTAGCCTATGTTTAAATATTGTAAATAACCTTTGAAAATGTAACAGCCATATTCGTTGGAATAGCATTCAGTGATTTGAATGACCTATTTTACAAGCAACTTACCCTACAAGTTACTTTTCCATTTAAAATGTTTTCTTTGTTCATACTAAACCCCATTCTGTTTTCCCAAGGACAATTTGGTTACAAGTACAGAATAACCTACTTAATCTACTTTGGTTTAATTTACTTACAGGTAAAGTAGATATTTCTTTTCCTACCACCGTCAAAGGGTTTTTATAAGAGTAAAGTCAGATATATGCTATAATATATTGGTGAAAAAAGAGTAAAGCCATCATATAAAGACAAACTGATGATATTATATTGCTTTCCTGTGTGGCAGGGCATGATCATTATAATTTAATGTGCTAGGAACAGAAAAGGCCTGTATGTGTGATCAGCTGGCCTTTTCACGTGGGATGTATATGGAGGTTGTCCTGTGGCTTGAGGAGGTGGCTACTGTTTGCATGGTTTAGAGCTTGCCTTTTGTAGCTCTGGTTGTAACATGCCTTTGGTTAAAGTTAGTCTCACCCATGATTGCCAATCTCCAGGTTGGTTCACTGGGTGCTGCTACTTCTCAGAATTCCATGACTAAGCCAGGAGTGGTGTTTGTTATTTACTAATAGGTATTTCTTCTGCCTGTTCTGCTTACCACATCATCATACCAGGCCTTGACCTTTGTGAACTCCTCTGGAAAATCAAACATACCTAGAAGCTGCCCCAGCTTAGGTCTAATAACACCATCAATTGCTCTTTGGGAGGTTGTGGAACAGAGCTTGGAAGGTGATTTGAATGAGAAGGAAACATAACAGCTCATCAAATCCAGATTTTCCATGAGAAGACAAGAATCCAGAGAAGTTAAGGGTCTTGATTAAGGTCCCTTCTTCCAGGAAGCCTTTCTGGACTTCCCAAGGTGGTTGTACTGGTGCTTCCCAGCTGTTTGCAAAGCCACTCTTAATTCCTCCACAACTTTTCACTCTTTGCTAAAATGATTTCCTGGTGGTGTCTCTCACTAACAGAGGACTGAGTTACATTTGTTCACAAGGCCTAGAACATTTTAAGCCCTCATGAACATTTGTTGAGTGGCTGAGTCTCTCACTTACTAGCTACTAGGTACTACAGATGTGAAGTCAGGCTCATGGAAATTAAGGAGAAACTCCAGGAAAGCCCAAGCTCTTCTTGGTAGCAGATCAGTCTGTAGGCTAAGCCAAAGACTGAGCTGAGAAGCACATGTAAGCAAGGGAAGATGAAAAAATTAAAGGGAGCCAGTCCAGAAAGGAGCTAGTGAAAGTGTTTCAATTTCCCTACTTGTAGATGCATTTGTTTAATTGATTCATTCGGCAACTTTATATTGGGCATCTACTATGGACCAGGAGCTATTTCAGGCATTGGAGATACAGTAGTGAATAAAACAAAGTTCCTCTTATATTTCCAGTGGGAGAGAAACATTAAACAAATACCAAGTGAAAAATACTGATAACGTCAGGTAGTGATAAATGCTGGGATGGTAAATAAAGCAGGGGAAAGAAATAATCACTGATAAAAAAAAAAAAGGAAGGTCTCTCTGAGCAAAGACCTGAACAAAGTGAGGGAGCGACGCCATGAGAATATTGGAGAAAGAGCATTTCAGAGAGAATAAGTACAAAGATCCTGAGGCAGGCTTGGTGTGTTTGAGAAACAAGGTGACCAGAAGTTTAGAGCAGCGTGGGGAAGGAGAAAGGAGATGAAGAAAATTCTTCTGCACTAGTGAAACTGTCCTTTCCAGCACCAGAGTGTTATGATTGGTGATCTCTGACTATATAGAGCAGTTCCAATAAAGAACGCCCCATACAGTGCTGAAGCCAGACCTTTATCTCTCAGGAGTGCTCTATTGAAGACTACCCACCCTCTAGGACGAGGGTTCTCACCTGAGGTCAACAGGCCCCTGGGGGCTCACAGTCAGGCTTCATATGGTCAGTTAACCCCCTCCCCAATCTGTGCCTCCCTCCTGAACATTTTTCTGCAGATAAAGTCTTAGATGGAACCTGTCTGCAAATGCCTGCAGGACCAGGTAGGAATATAGAAGAATGAAATAGGCCAATGTGAGAACCCAGCCACACTTTGTTTGCCTATTAAACAGAGGAATATCCTTCACTTCCACAGAGAAATAAGCTCTCTCCCATTTGTTTTGAAATAGTCAATCTTTTGGTTCTATTTTTAATTTCCTCACTCTGGTAGAGACTTAGGGCCAGAGAAATACTTCTTCACCATAAGAAAACCAGCAATGTAAGGGTGATGACAGATGGCAAGTAATGTTCAGTGCTGGGGATCCACAGAGGATGCCGAGGATTGTGGAGAATGGGAGGGGATGTACCTTCCAAAGGCGGCAGCCGCCACTATGCTTCTGCTGCTCACTGCCTTGAGGGACTGGGACCCAGTGTGGACAGATCTTAGGACTGGTTAAGAGAAAGCAAAAATCTGGATCTCTTTGGGGGTGAAATCTCCAGAGATTTTATTTGGTTCACATTTTTTTTTTAGAACCCTGGTAGACCACTCATAACACTCAGGGTCAAATATGGCCCATATGCAGGTGGTTTGTTGAACTCTGATCTATAGATTTTACCAGAATTTCTGAGAGATCTGTGACTTAACATTGACAACTACTGTCCTAGAACATGATTCCCTTCCACTTCTGTGGGTAGAAAGACCAAGGACACAGCCATCAACCATGTCCCAGGGTCCCAGAAGTCTAGGGGACAGCCATCTGCCTGGCTTCTCCCTCCCCCCATCCCTGACCCAGAGCACAGAAGCCAGCAGGATCTGCTCCTTTTCCTCTGTCCCCCAGTGAGTGTCCTCCACTATAGGGGTGGAGCAAGCAGGACATTGTAAAGGGAATTGGTACTGAGAAGCACCAGATGAAGTTTAAGAGATGCTCATTACTGTGAAAGGCAGCTCTCTTCTTTGTCGTCTCAGTTCTCCACTCCACTCCCTCCCATACATCCCTCCACACCCAAACCACTACACCCCATGAGAGTATCTTTGATTACAAGTTATGGAAACCCAAATCAAACCCTGTGGGGAAAAACTAAACTCTTTCATTCCTGTATCTGAGAAGCCGAAGGGCAGTGCAGCTTCGGGCATGTTGGATTCAAGTGCTCAGGAATCTCTCCCTGTCACTCAAACCTGAGCTCTGCTTTCTTCTCTGTTGCCTTTGTTCTTTGACAGACTCTCTCGAAGTGGTGGAAAAGTTGGCTTGCATGGTCATTACTGCTCATCATCTCAGAAGGGGAGGCACTTACATCAAGTCCTAAAAAAAATAATCTGCTTGGGCTGTGATACTGGACAAACCCCTGTGTCCAGGGGCATGGGGTACTCTTATTGGCTAGCCTGGGTCATATGCTCTCCAGAAGAGTGGGTTCCAGAATCACAAGGAGCTTTGAAGGTGCTGAGTGTGAGTGTGTGTGTGTCTGTGTGTGGTGGTGGTGAAATGGCAAACTCTAAAAGGAAGGGATGGTGGCCACTTAAAAGGGTACCTTCTACCCACAGGCACTTCAGACACAACAGCCAACGGTCATTCCCTCAGCCCCCAAACAAAACCCAAAAAGCTCTCTCTGCAACTCAGCAGAAGCTCAGTGCAGATTGCTCATCAATTCCAGTATCAGAACATCTGCACTGCAAAACCAAGAAGGTGCAGTTCGGGTTTGGTACACAGAGATTTTCAAGCCTTGGCAATTCCTCCACGCGGGCAACAGAAGACACTCTCCAGCTTTGTGAAAATCACTCTCCCTTCCCTCCCCAATTAGAATGAAAGTTCACTACTGCAGCCATGCACCTGCCCTGCTGAACAGAACAGATGTACTCCTGAAAAGCTAGGAACAAACAGAATCACTATTTTACCCTATACATTTAAAGCTGAAGGTGAACTCCAGGGAATCAACTAACGGGAAGTTCTTGGGCAGTGACCAGAGAGTGACTGTTGGGTTTCATATAGGCAAAAATAAGATAATCTTACCCCTAGGGAGAAAAATCCAAACTCACTGAGAGTAAAAGAATGAGAGTTGAAATAATAGCTAATCTTTATTATTTGCTAAGTGCCAAAGCACTTTTTATAGATTATCTCATGTAATTCTCACAATATCTCTATATGTTTAATTATTATCTCCATAAGAGGCTAAATCATTTGCCAAAGATTACATATGCAGCCAGCAGTGGCTGAGTGAGGATTCATGCCTGGGCAGTTTAACTTTAAAGCCATTCTGATGGAGCATCAATTCATTCATTCTACAGTCATGTGGAGTGCCTACTACATGTTGGGAACTATTCAAGGTGCTGAGATATATAGCTGTAAACAATGTAGATACAAATACAGATATATGTCCTCATGAAACTTACATTCTTGTGGGGGAGAAAGATAGGAAACTGGACCAATGGATAAAACATAAACTAGGTTAGATAGTGATCAGTGTAAGGGAAAAAACTATGGCATGGAGGCAAGAGAAGTGGGGGGGAGGGGTGGATTCTGAACAGTCAAGTCTCACTAAGAAGGTGACACTGAATAAAGATCTGAGGAAGTGAGGGAGTGAACCATGCAGATTATCTGGAGGAAGAGCATAATAGGTAGAGGAAACAGCAAAGACAAAGGCCCTGAGGAAAGAGCAAGGGCAGCATGCGCTACCAATAGCAAGAAGTCCAGTGTGACTTGAGCATTGTGATCAAGGAACAGAACAGGAGGGGATGAGATCAGAGGTACCAGATCTTCTAGGGTCTTGCAAGTGGCTGTTAGTGTTTTGTCTTTTACTCTGGTGCAATGCAGCCACTTGGGTTAGAGCAGAGGAGGGACGTGAAATGACTTAGTTTAAACAGGATCTCTCTCACTGCTCTGTCAGAAATAGCCTATTGGGGAGCAAGGAGGCCAAGAGGGAGGCTGCAGCAGTAAGCTGGGTAGAAATGGAGGTGGCCTGGACTAGTGTGCAGTGGAGATGCGGCAAGTGCTTCCATTCTGGGTTTATTGTGAAATCAGAGTCAGAGGATTAGCTGACAGGTGAGATGTGGGTGTGTGTGAGAAAGGGCAGTCAAAGATGGCTCTAAGGCTGTTGGCTGGCCTGAGCAACTGAAGAATGGAATTGACATTTTCAGAGATGGGGAAGGGTGCAGGAGGGATGGCTTTGTTTTTATTTTCTTTTTAAGGGTGTGGGGGGAAGGGTTATCTAGGCCCCATTTTGGGACCTATTAAATGGGAGATACCGATTAGACATCTAAAGGGTAATGCCGGGTGGCAGGTCTGGGGTTCAGGAGGGCAGTCCATCAGCTCTACAAACTATACTCTACCCTTTGAGAGTAAGTGAAGACTCCTGCATGCAATTTTGGGAAACTGATGGCTGTATCAGAAATACTAGAACAGTATTAAGGAAAGTCAAATTTAAAAATTCACCCACATCCTGCCACCCTAAAAACAGCTGCTTTTATTTCTTCACGTTCTGTTTTTGCCCACATGCATACATACTTCTCTAATGTCAAAATCATAGCATGGATACAATTTCATATTGTACTTTTTTTCACTTAACATGATCTCATAAATATTTTCCTAAGTGGCTCCCATATGTGCTTCCTGGGGCCAATAAAATGCAGAGCATTGCTGAGACCTTTCAGAAACAAAAGTTAAAAATCCTACTTTGGTACAAAGCTTGGTGCCCCTACAGCTGGCATTGTGTTTATTGAAATCTTTGTGGACAGTGACTCTCTGTGGATGTGACTTTCAGCTGGGCCCTGAATGATGAGAGTCTGCCATGCACCCAGTCTGGGGAGGGGCATTCCAGGAAGTGAGGAGGGTGTGTGCAAAGGTCCTTAGGAAGCCACAGGAAAGCACGTTAAGAAGTGCTGCTGGCAGATCCATTTCAATTGACAATTAAATAGAAATTATTTTATCTTTGTAAAATTTAAAAAATATCTTTAAACTACAGAAAAGTGGGTACACCCTTCCTCTGGGATGCTCTACCAAGGAAGGAGAGGTCAAATGGAATAATTTAGAGCATAATGAACCCTAGTAGATGTAGTGGCCCCTAAACGTTCTGGGCCTCAGACTAGACACAAACTCCACATGGAATCTTATTTTTTCATTCATACCAGTCCGTCACCCAGAACCAGAGTCCAGTCCCTTAATTTTATAGAAAAGGTCTAGGGTCCAAGGACGATAAGCGACTTGTGCAAAATTATTCATCTCCATTATAGAGGGTTTTAACTAGGATTCAATTAGCTCTGCCCTCCAGATCAGACTCTAAGAAACAAAACATGATTCAGTGCACGCGACTCCATCGTTGACAAAACCCTTTGTTAGCTGGGAAATGCAACCCCCCCTTCCTCTCCAGCTAATCTGCCTATCATTTGCATAATTATTTACTCAAAAGCAGGAAAATTATTGAGAAAAACCGTTTGTCCAGGACTCCCGGCCTGAAGGCAGGAGCTGGTTTATGCTTCCTCGCAGAGCCAGCAGGGGGGTGCACCAGGCAAGGTTTGTGAGCCGCGCCTTCCCCTACGCCCCCTCCCCTTTCCTCGCCCAACTTCCCTATGGCCAACGCTTCAACTAAAAGTGGCCATTGACCTTTCAAGCTTTTGAATAGTGATGCAATAGAATAGTATTTCAAAGAAAAATGGTTATCGAAATTTTGGATCCGGTTTTCCCATGAGTGTTAATGGTTTTTAAAAAGTAGGTCACATTTAAAGTAGGTCACATTTCGGAGGCGGACGTGCAGGGAAGGAGATGAGTTTCAGCTGAGGCCAGGTGGCCTTCAACCAGGTGGGAGGAGGTGAGGGTCCCTGGGCAGGGAAGAAGAGCTGGGATCTTTCCGCATTTCCGGGCCCCGGGTGCAAGCTCTGCGGGAAATCTCAGAGTCGAGCGCTCTCGGCCTGCGGACACCGAGACGGGCTGGCCAGGACCACCAGGGCGCGCGGGTCTGGGCGCCCCCTCCGCGATCGGCGCAGGTGAGCCGGAGGGCCGCCGGGTGGCCGGAAGGAGACAACGGAGCGGCGAGGAGGAGGAAGGGACGGAGGAGCCGGGCTGGGCCGGTGCGGGAGACAGCGAGCAAGACCGCCACGGGGAGGAGACAGAGCGGCCGGCGCCGTTTAACGAGGCGCCGCTCTACGCCCGCTGGCAGCCTTCTAGGACCGGACCCGAGAGGACCGCCATCAGCCCGCTCCCTCCGGGTCCCGGGCGTGGGCGAGGGGGTGCTGAAGAGGGAGCTCTCCCACTCCATTAATGTGTCTTAGAGCGGGAGGGGCCCTTTCCGAGGATCTCTAGTCTCTCCAGCCACCACCCCCCCGAAAATGGTGCGGCCTGGAAAGTCGCCTAGAGAAGGCGCGGAGGGGATGGAAAAGACAACCAGCCGCGGCGGGCCGAGGGGCGAGAACGTCTGCTAACCGCTCGACTCCGGCGCACAGCTTGCATGGGTTGGGCGCAAGCTCCAGCCGCCGAAACCGGGACGGTGATGGCCTGGTTCTTCTCCTGCGCGTCTCCGAGAACTCCGGGGCGTGGGGTCAGAGGAGGGCGGACTCCCAGGCATCCACCCCGCCCTGGCCGGCACCCGAACGCTCTGAGCCCGTCTCTCCTGAAGCCTGCGCATTAGCACCGGAGTCTCTTTAAAGCAGTAGCGGGGGCCGCGGTCACGTGAGGTGGATTCCTGGAAAGTTCCTGGAAAGCGGCCTCCGCAGCCGCGGGGCGGGGCGCGCGGGGAGCGCGGACTAGGGAGAGAGGCGGGGAGCGAGGGAGGCGCGTAGGTCTGGGAAGTCGCGCGCACACAGCGCTCCGGGGACAGACATTTAACTCTTGTCTAGTCTCGCCGCCGCCGCGGCTCGCGGGCCTTGGGCTTCCCTTGAAGCATGAGCCTTCTCGCCCGCCGCCACTGGCACTGCGCGGGCCGCGGACAGTGCGCGCCGGGGCCCCGGGCGCACAGCCTCAGGATCCCCGTCGCCTACAGCTGGGGCGCCGGAGGAGCTCGGGCAGGGGCCCGCGGCAGGTATCGGGCCGGGGAGCTCAAGGGCTCCGCCCCTAGGAGGGCTGGGGAGGGCACTGGGGCGCGGCCGAGAGAGCGGGGCAGCCTTGGCTTCCGCAGTTTCGAGCCTCTGGGCTAGAGAGCCCGAGCTGCAGCTCTGCCCCGAGGCTGGGAGCTACTGCCTGCTTTCTCCAGTTCTTTCCCGGCGTCTGGAAGTCTCCAGAGTTTTTGTTTTTGTTTTTCCTCCCCTAAACTGCCATCCAGATTAATAATCCTCCTAATAAGCTGATCTCCCGCTCCTCCCCACCCGCCTACCTCCCGCCCTCTTTCCTCCCTCCCTCTCTCCTTCTCATCTCCTTGGTTGCAGCCGGAGGGAACCCAGCAGCTGCCCCGGGTCGGGGGTGTCCGAGCCCGGAGGGGGTGTTAGAGCCCGGCGAATCGAGGCGATGGTCCCCGGGGCTCACGTTTGCCCTCTGTGCAGAGAACTCCGACCGCCCCCGCCGTTGAGCACAGGGCTCGTCACATCCCCAGGCATCTCATTCCCAAATTAAAAGTCAACAGGGGAAACTCGGGCAGACACCCCTCCTCCCGGGCCCCTCCCGTCTCCCCCGCCCCATGCCTGCTGGGGAGGCTGCCTGGTGCGGAGGCGGCAGCGGCGGCCGAGGCCGAGGTAAGGGCTCAGCGTTGGTTGTCTAGCACGTCCCGCAGCGCTCTCTGCCGCCTGCTCGGCCCCCGGCTCGGGTCAGGGCTCGGAGCCCCCGCGCGGGCTGCGCGCTCGGGCAGATTCCTCGACAGCGCTCGCGGCGGCAACAGCAGCCTCAGCCGCCCGGCCTCGGGAGCGGCAGCCACGGCGCCCCCAACCCCTGCCCCAAGCGAGCTCCGGGAAGCGGGGGGAGGGGAGCGAGGCAGCCTCTCCTGCTGTGTTGCGGCAGCTCCCGCACCTCCGCGTCCCGGGCTGCCGGCTCTGCCCGGGAAGCCCCGCGGCGCTGTAGGGCCGGGAACTAGGTTTGTGCGGGGTGCTTCCTCCTGGGGCTCCCCGGGCTGTGCGGAGTGTGAGATAGGAATGCCAAGTGGGGACCTCTCCTGTTCTTTCCTTTTTACATTTTTCTACTTGTCCTTGACTGAGGCCTGTTTACCACCGTACCCGCAGGTGACTCTTTGCTCTTCTCATCTCCTAGTCTGCGATTTCAGCGAGCAGCCCTGGGCGGGAAATAAGCCGGTTCGCCGCCCTCATCCTGTCCCCCGCCCCAACTCTTGCGTCTTGGATCCCTGCTCTCTCTTTATCCTTCTTTCTCTAGAACGGGCCAGGGCAGTAACTGGATGCTCGGGGTTAAATGGTGCAGGAGCGCAGACGCGGAGGATTCCCGGGATTTTCCATGTCTCTGTCCCTCCACCCACGCCCCGGCCGCAGGGGTCCAGTTCCGACTGACCCAACCCTCCACTTTCTCTTTGCAGGCAAACTGTGCGTGACCGCGCCTGCGGGGGATTTTGCTATCCGTGCACCGGGACCGGGGGAGGAAGAACCAGCGGCTCCCCATTACCTCCCCCTCCATTTCCATTTCGCGGACCCCTCAGGGACTCGTTTTGGGGTTTCCACTGACTTCTAAGAAGGACGCGTGCCCCTCTCTGACCCCAGCTCGGGCGGCCACCTGTCTTTGCCGCGGTGACCCTTCTCCCATGACCCTGCGGTGCCTCGAGCCCTCCGGGAATGGCGCGGAAGGGACGCAGAGCCATTGGGGGACCTCGGGGTCGGCGGAGGAGCCGTCCCCGGAGGCGGCGCGTCTGGCGAAGGCCCTGCGGGAACTTAGTCACACAGGTAGGGAGCGGACCGGCCGCAATGCGTGCGAGAAGGGGGCGCCTCCCCAAAGACAAGGATGCGGTTGTGCTAGCGAGGCTGGGAAGCAGTCGCTACCCTCCCCGCCCCAGATCAGGGAACCGCGGGGAGAATGCCCCTACGGACCTGGATCCATGGAATGCGAAAGAAAAGTGGTTCTCGGGGGACTCAGAGGCCTAGGGTAGGTTAGAGCGCTAGAAGGGCTCTTTGGAAATAGACTCTTAGGGCGCTGGAATTTTTGCTATTTTCCGCGGCCGTTTGGGGGTCGGCACTCGGGCTCGGACCTTAGCCGGAGAAAGTGCCCGGCTCCTTTCCTGTCCGCGGGGTGAGAGGGCGGCGAGTGGGCGCTGCGCTGCCCGCAGCTTCAGCTGCATCTGGCTCCCGGGCCGGGCAGCCGCTGCAGCCTGGAATCTTGGCGGCCAAGTTCGGGGACCGGCTGATTGCCGCTCAGGACTGCCGCAAAGCCGGGAGGAGGGCGGGCTGCGAAGCCCCAGCCGAGCTTGGCCTCGCTTGTTTCAAGTGCAGTCTTGCGCTTTGCGCGGCTCGCTGTCGTCTCTCGGCATCTGAAAGAAGAAAAGATGGAAAAAAAGATTCTGGCAAACCTGCAGGCTTTCAAAATCAGGATCCTCAAAGCTTACGTTTGGGGCAAAGTTGAAGTTTTGGTAGCAGTAGGGAGAAGGAAAAGTTCCTTCACTTGCGGTTCCGGTCTTTCCGTGCAGGCCACGGGCTTTCCCTCAGCGGGAGGAACCGGCAGATTGCAGGTACCCGAGCAAGTTTTTTTTTTTTTTGGAGGGGGGGGGAGCATTGTTCAAACTTTTAAACTGTAAGATGTTGCTAAGTCAATTTTGAAAACGGGATGGGAGATGGAACTGGCAGGTAGACTCGAGAATGCTGGGGAGACCGACGGTTGTGATTGGATTTGAATTAGGGCAAAGTCCAAAAGAGTTTATGGAAGACTGTAAACTGGAAGTACTAACTATCAATTGGGCTTTCTCTCATTTCTCAATGGCTGATAAGGTAGTTGTAATCAAAGCAGCGAACAGAAGCTATTGTATCATACTAGAACTGCCCTCTTAAAACAAGTAAATAGCGGTGCTTTATGGGACTTTGAAAAGAGATATGGACGCAGCCGCTAACAGATTTGGGGAGGGTGGGAGTGGACACCAACCATTCAGAAAGTTGCTTCTTTTTATCTTGTTGGTATTAACTGGAGTTGGGTTTTCCACTTTTTTAAGGGCATGGCTTTTATTTCTAACTTCTGACTTAATTTACATTAAATCTTTGATTTCACTTGACTAGTGGAGAAGCACCATGCCCGGTCAGCCAGTGTGTCATACTGCAAACATTCTTTTGTTTCGTTAGGAGAAAGTCTTAAGAGAGTTTAAAGAACAGCTACAGAAAGTTACTTTTAAAAAAGAAAACTGGCTTGCAGTTTGTTCAGAAAATAAAATGGACCTATGTTTTCATCAAATTTCTATAGAAAGTATTTATGGTAGCCTCTGGTAAACTTTCACACACTTCTTTTTAGAGCTAGAAAAATTGTTGCCAAGTATTTACCCTATTTTAAAAATTCTCTATAATAACTATTTTACTCTCTTTTCTTTTTCTTTTGAACAAAAACCCCAGGTTGGTACTGGGGAAGTATGACTGTTAATGAAGCCAAAGAGAAATTAAAAGAGGCACCAGAAGGAACTTTCTTGATTAGAGATAGTTCGCATTCAGACTACCTACTAACAATATCTGTTAAAACATCAGCTGGACCAACTAATCTTCGCATCGAATACCAAGATGGGAAATTTAGATTGGACTCTATCATATGTGTCAAGTCCAAGCTTAAACAATTTGACAGTGTGGTTCATCTGATCGACTACTATGTTCAGATGTGCAAGGATAAGCGGACGGGCCCAGAAGCCCCCCGGAACGGCACTGTTCACCTTTATCTGACCAAACCGCTCTACACATCAGCACCACCTCTGCAGCATCTCTGTAGACTCACCATTAACAAATGTACCGGTACCATCTGGGGACTGCCTTTACCAACAAGACTAAAAGATTACTTGGAAGAATATAAATTCCAGGTATAAGTGTTTCTCTTTTTCTAAACATGCCTCCTATAGAGTATCTCCGAAAGCAGCTATGTAAAAAGAGAACCAAAACTTGAGTGACGGCTCTGGATAACTACGCAGAATTCTAAGAACAGCTGAAGTCAATCTAATTTAAATGTGTGGAGGGGTAGCTAGGTATTTAAAGTTCCCCCAGATATTTTCACCTGAGTGATGCTTCCCTTCCTAAGGCTGACCAAGACCAGTTTATCCTTTTAAGTTAAAAATAAAACGTCCCAAGTAAAGGCTGAAGGAACAATTTATCAGAACTCTTTGCCTTTCTGAGGTTCCTGTTAGGTGGAAGGTGCCAGCACCGGCAGTAGAGAAGGAGCTCCACTTAGGAGTGCTGAAGAAGTGGAAGGAACCAAACTGACACAGGCTTAACTTCAATTTTGTATGCCTGGTGATCAGAGTCTATTTTAGGACATTTGATACTTTGCATTCTGATGTACTTAGGAGATTTGTTAAACAGATATGCTTGTGAGTATTTATCCTTCATTTTATGCAATTAACCAAATCAACCAAAAAAAGTGACCATGAAATCCTGTATTTGTCTTTTTACTACATGTATGAACTCTCTCATGTGAATGAGTACTGTAGTAATCCATTTCAAGGGAGCCTTATTTCAGAAATATTTCAAACTGGTGCAAATGGAAAAGACTTCTTTTCCTTTAAGGCTAAAGACAAGAATGTCATGCTATACAGGTGCAACTCAATCCCTGTTAATAAAACCATGTAGATAGAGACATTTTACCCTTTGAAGTAGCTGTGTCCCACAACCTGTTGCCATTGATTTTTCAGAAATGGCTTTAGAAATTTCCAAGTGGTCTAACCAAGGACATTAGCAATTGTCTCCCTTCTACCATGTAGAATACTCTGACTTAATTTTCTTCCAGATATAGGGGGATACCTGCCTGTTTTTCAAAGTGTTTATTTACTGCTGTTACTATTTGATTAGAATGTATTAAATAAAAAAACCTGACTTTCACAAGTTGCACTTAATTACTTTGAATCGGAGAGGACATACACTTTCATGGTAATAGAGGGTTGCCATAAAAACTTACTGTCAAGTGAAATAACTAAGTATTCAGCCAGAGGTAGAACGTTACTTGCCCTTCTCTAAAGTTACAGGTCACACTTGCCCTTTGCATTTTGGAAAGCATGGTTTAGAAACTACAAGAATTGCCAAGTGGCCTGGTCTTTTACAACTTGAAAAGGCATAATACTAACGCCCGTTGTGTTTCCGAAAAACCTGGTTTAGAAACTACAAAAATTTTTACAGGTTGAATAGGCACAATACAAAATACAAAGTAAGAGTTTTATGGCCTTTTTTTTTTTTTTTGCCACACGGTCTCACGACTGATGCAAATGCACCATCTTTTCTGGAGTTCAGACATTATTCATTTTGCTGCCTTTAAAACAAAATGTGCTGCATAGCTGCATACTATGGTGTGTCACTGGGAAGGGGAGCCTAGTATATGATGTGTGTGCCCCAAGTGAACAAGAAAATTCAGTTATAAATTATAGTAAAACCTGCTAATCGCATATCGTGAAAATATGAATATTTTCATGAAGCTCTTAAAAACCGGTTTTGTGCCTGGAAGGAAAACATAACTGTGCGTGTCCAAACAGCAGAGCCAAACACAAAAGATTGCTAGGTGTGCCTTAGGAAGAATTTATTTGTAACCTAAAATTTACAGAAGAGCTAGACTTTTAAGGTCTGGTCTCTGATGGGGAGGTAACCTTCTCATTAGGATTCTCAGAGTCTGTGCTTTATTTACCCTCTTTTTCCACCAAGAACCATTGTGTGGTGTGGGACGTTTGGCTTTTCTGGCGAAACTTGCACATGATCGGTGCCAAGGGGCTTTGTGGAATTTCTTTAAGGTCTTTTGCATTTCTGTCCTCATTGTTTCAAACACTCTGCTACCTCTCAGTTATTGAGAGTTGGATGTATAGTGGGGTGTGAGTACCCGTGGCATTGTGGAAAGTTCTTCTTAATGGCTATCAAGTGACTGATTACAAGAAAACCAGAGGACAGCAAAAACATCTCTGGATTGTGCTGTGGAACTATTGTTGCCTTATGTTTCAATCTTCCCTATTCCAAGTAAGTCGATAAGCATCAGGAAACAGCCCCCCTCCCGTTTTTTTGGTTTTGTTTTGTTGTTTGTGTGTTGTTGTTTTTACAGTTAGTAACATCATTGATTTATTGAGTTTATTGTGTCCCAGATGCTCGTTCAGCACGTTCCATGCATTATCTCATTTAATCTTCACACTGAGCACAGTACAGTGATTACAGGAGGCATACCTTCTAATTTGTGAGTGAGGAGGCATTCCAGGAATATCCTAGTCCTTTTTATTCCTGGAGAGGAATTACGAAGAGCAATTTACTGCTATTTCTACATTGATCCAGATGAACAAGTTAGAGCAGGCTGTAAGAGGAACCCTCAGCCTTTTTACTGGTGCCTCAACGGGAAAAGTATAGGTATCTTAATTAGCGTTGTGCTCTGTGGGATTGGAGCTAGCTTGGCCTAGTGGTTTTTTCCTAGTGTCGGGGTGGGTCAGGAGGGGGTTAACTGTTTTACCTGGTGTCTGGTAAGTGATGCCAGTTACCAATTATCGGTCACCCCATTTTACAGACTGGCCAACAAAAGAGTTAAGATTGTACACTTGTCTAAATTATTCTCAACAGAATCAGAAAAAATATCAGTGTTCTCCTTTTATGAAGGGCAGTTTGGGGCATCAGTAAAGGTTTGTTACTGTCGTTATTGTTGAGGAATATAGTATACAGGGCTTACATCTCCACAGATTTAAAATATTTTGATCTGAGTTTCCATTCTGAGCAGAGTTGAGGCGGTGGAGTTTTTCATTCCATCTCAGTGGGCACTGGGGACTGCTTTTTAGGGACTTGGAGGTTTTTTAGGGCTTTGGACAGTGGAGAAAAGGCGGTTCAGCTTATGAGCTGAGAGGTCTTTTCTGGCGTGTCAATAAGAAAGTCTTGACTTCATAGCAATTATGTAATCCAAATAGGTAACAGAATGGGACAGTTGTTTGGGAGTGTTTATTTTCTTGGGAAGGATTTTTCTCTGCTTTTAGAAAATTGTACTCTGGGAGGAGGGTAGGAGAGAGACACGTCATCAAATAATCCATGGGATGGAATGTCCCAGGACCAGGCCATGCCCTTCTCAGCTGAGGGTTTAGGCACAAGGAATGGGGGTGGAGTGGCAGTGGTGACATCTAACAGCTAGGCAGAGGCCCTCCTGTGTCCGAGGTTTCTAGCCTTTGGAGCAAAAAAGTGTTGTCATTCATTCTAGGCCTTTTGTTTACTAAGTGGCCTGCATTCTCCTCTCCCAATTTTTTCACTTCCTAGAATAAAGCTTGAAACCACTTTTCAGATGACATAATTTAGTTCCATCATTTTACTGAGGAAGACACCCAGCCCCGGGGAGATCAGGAGAATCGCGTGCACATGTACACAGAGACACACACACCATCAACCCAGCAAGTCAAGGGCGGAGTCCATATTGGAACACAGATATTTTAAACTCACGTTTAGTATTTGTAAAAGCTGCACCCTCCTACCCTTTGTTTCAATCATCAGTACTTTTCTTTGGCGACCCTGTACACCCTACGGTTCTTTGAACATTGGGTTTTCCTTCCTTTGGAATTTAGACAGTGGGCCTTGGGAATACTCTGCAGGCTAATTCCCGGTTCTTGGCTCCTTCCACCGAACTCTGGAAGAATCAGCTTCTGCTGGTTTTCATGATATTTTGATTCGCATCAGAGTTTTGCATTAATTTTTAACTCCTCAACGTTTCTAATCTACTTGCTGTTTTAAAATCGAAACCCTGCCATCCATGCTGTTTTGTGATCTCATTTTTGCCTCTGCCAGATGTGACTCACGCCCAGCTGGTGACGCCTGTTGGCCCAGTCAATGCCTACCCTCCTGTCCTCACCAGGGGAGCCATTCTTTCTTTCGCCCACTCTTGGTCCTAATGGCTCAGTTCATTCCTGCCTTACTTTCCCCCTTTTGTAGCATGAGGTTGCTCTGTTTGCTTGTCTGACCCAGCCCTGCTGGCCAGATCATACTCCAGTGAAAGGGGGTAGTTAATTACCTTCTCCCAGAGTTGGGTAACTGAGTGATTTAGGATCGGTAAGATTAAATCTGACTCTTTGTCTCATTCTTTGGTTCCTTTCAGGTTTTGAAACAAGTAGCCAGCCCCAAATGCCACGCTTTTGTCATGTGCATTTTTTAACTCTCTTTATGTAAAGTATCAGAAGCTGCTTCTTCACTAAGTTGCCCTTCATTTGAATGGAATGGAAATACCCTCTGTTCCTTCCCTTCTGGATATCTATCTGTAAAAATGAATCTGTGATAGTTTCGTTTCACTCTCCTATGTAGGCATGGTTTTCTTGTATTCTCATCTTCACATATTTTTGATGTTTCTAATTTTTTCCTCTATGTGGCTTGAGTTCAGGTTACTTTATTACTAAAGTAAAGTAACAGCTGTTGCCACAGAAGCTTCTTAAAAGCCCCGGAGTACCAAATGCCTAGATAGTAAGTCAGCTGAAATCATGGAGCAAAACCTGGGTATTCCTTCGGGAGCTTTGTCAACGAGAGAGGCTGGATCACACGAGTGTTGTCACAGAGAATGGGGTTGCATCAATAAACATCTAAGCCATAAAACTGCTTTCATAGACAATTCTCACTCTGAACTGCATCCTTAACTTATAGGAACTCTGACTTGCCCTAGAGATCAGGAGCATATTTCGTGAAGTATTATTACTCATGTAGTACTGCCTCTGTTAAAAACAGAGGGAAGGGGAAGGCAAGCCAGAGTCCTAGTGAGAGGGAAGGAAATATTGCCAGCTGCCTTCCTCTTCTGTCTAAGCATAATTACCACCCAAGGAGCCCCTTTCCTATGGCAGAGAGAGTGAGGCTTCATCACAGAACTTCATAAAATTTATATCTCTCCAGTTTCCAACCACGTTAAGATAAAAACTTACATTTTGCTAAACGGTTTTCCCTTCCGTTAGTTTGGTGTGCTTTTTCCTGTTTAGATTTTGGTCCAGAGAGCTGCTGTGATCTTTAACATTCAGAAAAATATTTTCCCTGTTTATTTCTATCCAGGGGAGTTGTCTGATTTCCCATTTTAACATGCCCTCTGCCATCTTTTTAAAAGTTGAACTATCGTTGATGTACAATATTATGTTAGTTTCAGGTGTACGACATAGTGATTTGACATTTAAATACATTTTGAAGTGATCACCACAAGTCTAGTAAACATTTGTCCCCATACGAAATCATTACAGTATTATTGACCATGTTCCTTATGCCGCATTTTACATCCCCTTGACTTATTTTATAACTTGAAGTTTGTACCTCTTAATTCCCTTCACCTGTCCTGCCCATCCCCCTCCACCCGTTTGTTCTATCTATGGGTCTGTTTTCATTTTGTTTTGTTTGTTTTGTTTTTAGATTCCACATATAAGTGAGATCATATGGTATTTTTCTCTGACTTATTTCACTCAGCATAATACCCCCAAGGTCCATCCATGTTGTCACAAAAGGCAAGATTTCATTCTTTTTTGTTTTAAAGGCTGAGTAGTATTCCATTGTGTATATATATATATATATATATATATATATATATATATATCGCATCTTTATCTTTCATCTATGGCTGCACACTTTGGTTCTTTCCATATGTTTGCTATTGTAAGTATACTGCAATGAACATGGGGATGCACATATCTTTTCAGTTTAGTGTTTTTGTTTTCTTCGGGTAAATACCCAGGAGCGGAATTGCTGAATTGTATGGTAGTTCTAGTTTTAATTTTTTCAGGAATCTCCATACTGTTTTCCAAAGTGGCTGCACCAGTTTATATTCCCACCAGCAATGCATGACGGTTCTTTGCTCCACATCTTCACTAACATTTGTTATTTGTTGTATTTTTTGATGATGGCCATTCTGACAGGTGTGAGGTGGTGTCTCATTGTGGTTTTGATTTGCATTTCCCTGATGATTAATGACATTGAACATCTTCTCATGTGACTGTTGGCCATCTGTATGTCTTCTTTGGAAAAATGTCTATTGAGGTCCTCTATCCATTTTCCCTTCTGGCATTTGATGAACTTGACCCTTCTTAGGTTTCTAGCATAGCTTTTTTTGGCCTCATTTCTATTACCAGGTTGTGGCCATTAATTCTATATTTGATCAGAAAGTATGTTTATATTTTGCACATTTGATTAGGGCATCTGCTCAGTTATCTGCAGTAATAAGGGGCAGAGAGCATAGGGATAATTGAAACCCATAGACACATGGCAGTTTCAGCTTCCTCCCTCTTCAATCTCCTTTGCTAGAACCACTGACAGAAAAATCATCTGCTCTCTCTTTTATTTTCCTTGTCCATCAGGCAATAAGGATGTTAAAAAAACAACAGAGTGACTAAAAAGATGGCAAAAATGAGAAAATTAAGAGGAATGGAGAATCAGTGGTGTACTGAGGGCTCCTGAGAGCCAATTGTTAAATGCTTAGGGATTTGGGGAGCTAAATTATTATAAGTGTGTCATTAGTAGATTGAAATCACCTGTGGTGGGAGTATTTACACCACAGAAACTGGCAGGCACTACAAGTTAAGGCTTCTTTCCCCCCTCTCTGGTTTAATAACATACAACTGATCTATGTGTGTTAATTGAGACCTCACTAGAGTAAGATCAGTTTATTTGTATTCTCATTTGTGTTAAGCCCAGCATTTAGAGTGGAATAGGAATGAACAATTTGGGGAATGAAAATTTTTTAAAATATATGTGCCAATCCTATAATGGACTACAATGCCTTCTGCTGGTAGATCTGCCAGTCTCTGGATTCAGGGTCTTTTCTTAGTGACAGTAGTATCTGCAGATATCCTTTCAGAGTTTATTAGTAGAGAAGGCTACGACATTCTCACAGTCATATGACCAATGTGTATAGTAACTTTGTTAGCTCTAACAGATCAGGGTCTCCTTTTGCTTCTAGCTTCATTCATTCATTCATTCATTCATTCCATTATTTAATTTCCTTCTTCCTTTCCTCCCTTCCTGCCTCCTCTGCATTCCTCCCTCCCTCTTCTGTTTTTTTTCCTGCCAACATTTATTAAGTGCCTACTGTATTATTCACCAGGAATACAAAAGAGTAAAAAGAAAGTTCTAGCATTAAGGGAGCTCTTATAGCCAATGGGAAATGGGAAGGGATGGAGAGGAGAGGAACTAACATTTATTAAACCATCGAATATGTTTTCTACCTCATACTGTCATTCCATTTAACCCTCCCAGCAAACTGTTAAGGTATGAATTTCTTCATTTACTGAAAATGAAACTGAGGTTTGACTTCTTCAGTAAGTGGGGAAGTCATGGTTCAAACCCAGGTTTTTGTTGGGCTCTGAAGCCCGGTTCTGCCTCTCAGGATACCATGTTGTTTAGGCTCTTTAACCACATGAACAATTTATTGTGAAACGCCAATATAAAGGCAGTAATAATTACCTGTGGAGAAGGTGCCATCAACCTGCTTTGAGGGGTTAGGGAAGACCTTGGAGGAAGGTGCCTTTTGTCTGAGTATTAAAAGGCGGAAAGGAGTCGTTAGACCCTCGGTGAGGAAGGTCTTTCTCCCACAAGGCTGAAGAGGAGGCAGAGGTAAGTCGGGGCAGATCTTATAGGCCTTGCTGAAGCGCTTGAATTTTATCTGGAGGGCAGTGGATAAAAGCTTTTTAAATGGGGCAATAACTGAACTCGGTTTGTGTTTTATATGATCCCTCTGGAAGGACCCTTTGGAAAATAGCTTGGAACAAAGCTAGAGTGGAGTTAAGGAGACAAGTTAGGTGTGAGGGGATGGGAAGGAGGGGGTGGCTTGGGAGAAGATCAGTGGGAGGGTGCAGACATCGACTCCTTTTCCTTGTCTGCAGGCTCACATTTGCCCTGGAGTTTGGGGCTTTGGGTCCCCCAGATGCATGCTTCCCTTTGAAGGCTGGCTTCCATGCCAGGCAGGCTGAGGTAAGTGGCAGATTCCATTCTCAGGAAAGGAGGAAGTTGTGTTACAGTGGGCAGAACCTTGAACTAGCAACTGGAAAATGTGGAGTCCACTTCTGGTTCTTTGACCTTGGGTCAAACACTGAATCTCTTAGGGCCTCTTTGTGGCTTCATGCTTTTTGTTCCCTTCCAGCGAGGTACCCCAAGTGCCAAAATATAGGAGCAACCTCTCTGCCATTGGGGTGGGAGTGGCCTGAGAAGGGGCAATCTCCATGTTCCTGTGGAGTCTCAGTTTCGACTTAAGTTGTAATGTAGATTTTGCCTCTGCGCCATAATATATTCTCATTTATTTTGAAAAAATAGTAACACCCTCTTAACTCTGTACTTTTTCACAGCTGGAGCCAGTTGACTCCATTTTCATCCTGGTCAGAAGAATTTGTGTTTTCTCCTGGCTATGGATCTTTGTGCACTACCCTATAATCATAGAGTTTGGACTTGGGTTTTTAAATCTTGGTTGTGATGAAGAAACAGGAATCTGATGTGTGTCAGCCATTATCACAATAACCCTCTGGATGAATTTTCATTGTTTAGGGGCCTGGAGGTCTGTCTGTGCTCTGCTTCCTGGCCAACACAATAGATGTGCTCCCAGAAAATTGTGGGCAGAGGATATGCTTTTGGAAGTCATTTTTCCCACTTACATAGATTTTTCTCATTTTTGATCAATCATTAATGGATAAAGAAGTCGTTGAGTTTTATTTTTCCTTTTCTCTGTCAAACAATTTATTAAAAGGAAAGAAAGAAACCTGCAAAGGACTAAGGAAATTTCTGGACTCTTTGGCATAATGACAAGAATCTTAGAGCATGAATAATCCTGCCCCAATCTATCATCTTGCATATTTGGATTTTCCTGGATATCTTTTAAAGTGGGGCACTGGTCTTGATAACCTAGGAGGGTGGGAGTGTGCAGAAGTCATAGGCAGAGATACAGCACTGAGCCTGGTAATGGCTGAAAGCTCCCATGAGATCCAGTTTGAAGCTGCATTGGGTAGGCATGGGATTCGCTATGTTCAACACAGGACAGTAAGGCAGTCATTCTATAACCAGCCAACCCTTGGGCTTCCAGGGGACTGGAAAAAGCTAGAACATTTAGTAATACCAGGCAGTACACTTGACACTTTACAGATATGACCTCAATTAGTGCTCCCATCAAACCTTTGAAGTAGGTTCTGTTTTCATCTCCACTTTAGAGATAAGAAGACTGACACTTAGGCTGATTTAAGAAGTAGAACTGAGATTGAATTCAGGCCCATCTAATTCCAAAATCCATGCTTTTATTCACTCTTCTATCCTTTTTCTGAGTAAGCTTACAAGTGCTTTTAAGCTCTGAGGCCTGCAGCCAGCATATACCTCAATGGTGTTTGCTAGGCCATGTACCTTTAAGTCGTATGTAGTTAATATCAAGAGTGCTATGATTTTGCCCAATTTGTAATTATAGTATTATTAGGACTTTGATTTCAGAAGTAATACAAGATCTCCCCAAGCCCTGGGCACCCAGCTTGGAAGGATCCTTTACATCTGAATTTACACCTTTCCTCTCTTCCACTAATCTCCTTTAGAGCTCTATCCAGGGCAGCCATAACACACCATCTCTTCCCTATCACTCTTTTCCTTTCTCTGGAGGTAAATTATTTGAATAATATGTCAGTCATAATAAGCTAGGTTATGCTGCAAAACAAACAGCCCCAAATTCTCAGAGGTTTAAAACAACAAAGGTTTGCTTCTTAAAGTAACACAGATTTCTCTACCCATACATGTGTCACCAGGGAAACTCTTCTCTTAGTCATTCTGGAACCAAGGCTGGCAAAGCAGCTGCCTCCTCAAACGTGATGGGAGCCGGTGGGAAAGGAGAAATCCAATGATGTCTTGTTGACATTTAAATGCTGTCACTTCTATTCCCAACTCATTGGCCAGAACTCTGCAAAATGGTGCCACCCAACCACCAGGGCCAGGCAGTCCAGTCCTCCATGTGCCCAGGAGGAGGAGAAAAACAGACAAATTAGGTGAGCACCAGTAATAATCGCCACATATTTCATGCCATGTATACCTTGATTCCTTCTTTTTTTTTTTTCCTCCCCAGCTTGACCAATTTGACCTCAGGTAAACTTTACAGAACACACATAGCCGCCCCCCCCACTTTTTTTTAACATCTTTATTGGAGTATAATTGCTTTACAATGGTCTGTTAGTTTCTGCTTTATAACAAAGTGAATCAGCTATATGTATACATATATCCCCATATCTCCTCCCTCTTGCGTCTCCCTCCCACCCTCCCTATCCCACCCCTCTAAGTCTTCACAATGCACCAAGCTGATCTCCCTGTGCTATGTGGCTGCTTCGCACTAGCTATCTATTTTACATTTGGTAGTGTATATATGTCCATGCCACTCACTTTGTCCCAGCTTCCCCTTCCCCTTCCCCATGTTCTCAAGTCCATTCTCTATGTCTGCGTCGTTATTCCTGTCCTGCCCCTAGGTTCTTCAGAACCATGGTTTTTTGTTTTTTTTTCTTAGATTCCATATATATGTGTTAGCATACAGTAGTTATTTTTCTCTTTCTGACTTACTTCACTCTGTATGACAGATTCTAGGTCCATCCACCTCGCTACAAATAACTCAATTTCATTTCTTTTTATGGCTGAGTAATATTCCATTGTATATATGTGTCACATCTTCTTTATCCATTCATCTGTTGATGGGCACTTAGGTTGCTTCCATGTCCTGGCTATTGTAAATAGAGCTGCAATGAACATTGTGGTACATGACTCTTTTTGAATTATGGTTTTCTCAGGGTATATACCCAGTAGTGGGATCGCTGGGTCATATGGTAGTTCTTTTTTTAGTTTTTTAAGGAACTTCCATACTGTTCTCCATAGTGGTTGTATCAATTTACATTCCCACCAACAGTGCCAGAGGGTTCCCTTTTCTCCACACCCTCTCCAGCATTTATTGTTTTGTAGATTTTTTGATGATGGCCATTCTGACTGGTGTGAGGTGAAACCTCACTGTAGTTTTGATTTGCATTTCTCTTATGATTAGTGATGTTGAGCATCCTTTCATGTGTTGGTTGGCAATCTACATATCTTCTTTGGAGAAATGTCTATTTAGGTCTTCTGCCCAGTTTTTGATTGGGTTGTTTGTTTTTTTGATATTGAGCTGCATGAGCTCCTTGTAAATTTTGGAGATTAATCCTTTG
Organism: Delphinapterus leucas; assembly: GCF_059928025.1. Classification (NCBI taxonomy): domain Eukaryota; kingdom Metazoa; phylum Chordata; class Mammalia; order Artiodactyla; family Monodontidae; genus Delphinapterus; species Delphinapterus leucas. Next base: position 75,804,428 of record NC_143139.1, read on the forward strand.
TCAGTTGCTTTGTTTGTAAATATTGTCTCTCATTCTGAGGGTTGTCTTTTTGTCTTGTTTATGGTTTCCTTTTCTGTGCAAAAGCTTTTAAGTTTCATTAGGTCCCATTTGCTTATTTTTGTTTTTATTTCTATTTCTCTAGGAGGTGAGTCAAAAAGGATCTTGCTGTGATTTATGTCATAGAGTGTTCTGCCTATTTTTCCTCTAAGAGTTTTATAGTGTCTGGCCTTACACTTAGGTCTTTAATCCATTTTGAGTTTATTTTTGTGTATGGTGTTAGGGAGTGTTCTAATTTCATTCTTTGACATGTAGCTGTCCAGTTTTCCCAGCACCACTTATTGAAGAGGCTGTCTTTTCTCCATTGTATATTCCTTTGTATATTTTCTCCATTGTATATTCCTTTGTATATCTCCATTGTATATTTTTGATAAAGCCTCCTTTATCAAAAATAAGGTGACCATATGTGCGTGGGTTTATCTCTGGGCTCTCTATCCTGTTCCATTGATTTATATTTCTGTTTTTGTGCCAGTACCATACTGTCTTGATTACTGTAGCTTTGTAGTGTAGTCTGAAGTCCAGGAGCCTGATTCCTCCAGCTCTGTTTTCCTTTCTCAAGATTGCTTTGTTTATTTGGGGTCTTTTGTGTTTACATACAAATAGTGCAATTTTTTGTTCTAGTTCTGTGAAAAATGCCAGTGGTAGTTTGATAGGGATTGCATTGAACCTGTAGATTGCTTTGGGTAGTATAGTCATTTTCACAATGTTGATTCTTCCAGTCCAAGAACATAGTGTATCTCTCCATCTGTTTGTATCATCTTTAATTTCTTTCATCAGTGTCTTATAGTTTTTGCATACAGGTCTTTTGTCTCCTTAGGTAGATTTATTCCTAGGTGTTTTATTCTTTTTGTTGCAATGGTAAATGGGAATGTTTCCTTAATTTCTCTTTCAGATTTTTCATCATTAGTGTATAGGAATGCAAGAGATTTCTGTGCATTAATTTTGTATCCTGCAACTTTACCAAATTCATTGATTAGCTCTAGTAGTTTTCTGGTAGCATCTTTAGGATTCTCTACGTATAGTATCATGTCATCTGCACACAGTGACAGCTTTACTTCTTCTTTTCCAATTTGGATTCCTTTTTTTTTTTTTTTCTTCTCTGATTGCTGTGGCTAAACTTCCAAAACTATGCTGAATAATAGTGGTGAGAGAGGAAAACCTTGTCTTGTTCCTGATCTTAGAGGAAATGGTTTCAGTTTTTCACCATTGAGAATGATGTTGGCTGTGGGTTTGTCATATATGGCCTTTATTATGATGAGGTGAGTTCCCTCTATGCCTACTTTCTGGAGGGTTTTTATCATAAATGGGTGTTGAATTTTGTCAAAAGCTTTTTCTGCATCTATTGAGATGATCATATGGTTTTCTCCTTCAATCTGTTAATGTGGTGTATCACATTGATTGATTTGTGTATATTGAAGAATCTTTGCATTCCTGGAAAAAACCCCACTTGATCATGGTTTATGATCCTTTTAATGCTCTGTTGGATTCTGTTTGCTTTTTTTTTGTTGAGGACTTTTACGCATAGACTTTTTAACTCCATTCCTCCTTCCTCTTTGTCTTCCAAAACTTTTTCAAGTATTGCAAAAATAATTTCTCTTTTTCCTTTGTGTGAGTCATTTGTGGGCCAAAAGGAAAGGTCTTAAGTCTTGAAATGAAATTATACATATTACAGAGCTAGGTACAAACTACTATACATATAATAGGTAGGCAACAAGGATTTACTGTATAGCACAAAGAATTACAGTCAATATCTTGTAACAACTTATAAAGCAATACAGTCTGCAAAAAAAAAAACCCAACACCCAAATCACTATGCTGTACACCTGAAATTAATGCAATGCAATATTTTAAATCAACTATACTTCAATTGAAAAAAAAAAAAGATCTAGGGCTACTATCTTTTGCTGCTGAAATAACCAGAAGTTTCTTCTGATCTTCACAAATACCTCCCTGGGCTTCCTTACCCTGCTAAAATTAAACCTGTCTTTCTTCTAATTGTTAATATTCAAGATAAATGATGTTCACATTCACTTCTGCTTACTCTTTTGCTTAACTGGCTATTGCAATAGTATTGAATAGTATTATTTTCTACCACTTTTCAATTAAACATGGAGCCACAGGCACATTACAAATCAAATGGGCTTTTGTATGATCACCGGTTTTAACTGGCTTCTGAGGGAAATTGTATTCTAAATTCTAGACAACTGGTTTGCAAACCTTATTTTAGAATGCAACCTATTTTTAGGTTGAGGTCTTTTTATATAGCATATTTATGTATAATCAGAATACCAGAACAACTGCTGTGTTTTAATGGGCAATTATCTTCTACTGCATTCATGGATGATCTTTGAAAACTTTAGAATATGTGAAATGTCCTTAAGGTAAAATTTTATGAACACAGTATTTTCTTTTATACTCCATTTCACTTTTTCTCCATTAACCCAGATTAGACACTGTAATCTTTGCCTTTTCCCTCTTCATATTTAGCTCTTTGATTTATTTAGGCATTCATTCACTGCATCATTCAACAGATATTTTCGGAGCATCTACATGTGCCAGGCAGGAGGCAAAGTCCTGGAGAAAGTTAAAACACAGTCACCACCGTCAGGGAGATTGTGAGTAGTAGGGAGACACACATGCCAGCAATTATAATGCAATACAATAATCAATATAAGAAGGTATGTACAAAGAGCAGTGGAAGCTGAGATGAAACACCTGGGTCTGCTTGAAGGCATCAGAGAGGAGGTGGCTTTTGACCTGGCACTTAAGAAAGAGTTGGCCTGACAAGGAGGGTGAAGGAGTCCCAAGGGGAGAACATACCGTTGTGGGTGGAGCTTCAAATGCAAAAGACGAAACCCAAGTGTGGATAAGCCTCAGTTGGTAAGCAGAGAACAGGGCAAGGGCTTTACCTACCTTTCAGAAGAGTTTGTATTTTACCTGTGAAGCAAGGGAGCTATTGAAGAGTTTTGAGCAGGAGAATGACAGCATAAGATTTGTAGCATTGTGGAGGGTGGTTTGGTCGGCCATGACCCTGGATCAGGGCTTCTTATCCCAGTTCTTTGACTTGCAAGGGACCCATGGATAGAAAGCTTGGGATCTATGAACTTGGACAGGGAAAAAATTAACATTGTCACTAACCTCTAACTGAAATTGAACATTTTTTTCAAATATGAATCTGGGCAACAGATCACAGTAGAATTAGCAGAAGATGTGAGTTTATCACCAACAGAAATCAGGAATTTTGATATAATAATACAGGTGTTGCAGATATCTCAAAATATCCTTTACACTTTTCACTAAACCAAAATTACTGTAGCCAGGGCTTCCCTGGTGGTGCAGTGGTTGAGAGTCCGCCTGCCGATGCAGGGGACACGGGTTCGTGCCCCTGTCCGGGAAGATCCCACGTGCCGCGGAGTGGCTGGGCCCGTGAGCCATGGCCGCTGAGCCTGCGCGTCCGGAGCCTGTGCTCCGCAACGGGAGAGGCCACAACAGTGAGAGGCCCGCGTACCGCAAAAAAAAAAAAAAAAATATTACTGTAGCCATTAGACCCACAGCTACATCTTGTACATCTTGTCATTTAATGAATTAATAAAGAAGTATGCATGAACTTATGTCAGAACTTAAAAATAATTTGACATATGCATTTTTTAATAGAATTCATCTTTTGTGATTTGTGTATTTAATTTTATGATGTAAACACTGTATTCTGAGATGGGGTCCACAGTCTTTTCTGGACTGCGGAAGGGGTCAGAAAATGTCAGAACTCATGCATCAGAGGAAGGTGATTGTGGGGAGGTCATTGCAGCCCAAGGCAGTGGTGGGGAGGAGGGCGAAGGGGAAGAATTTGTGGGAGATTCTGGAGACAGAGTGAACTTGATCTGGGACATAAAGCAGAGGGAAGGATCTACATGTACCCTATTTCCCCCATCAAGTTTCTGGCTAAAGCAGAATTCTTCGTATTGCTTGTTACCTGCTCCTTCCTTCCCTGTGCTATTGTTATGTAGCTCTTACACTTTTATCAAAGTCATACATGCAACGTGGTTCAAAAAAACCAAGGAGTATGGAAAGACATAAGGAAAAACAATCATCCCTTGCTCCCCTCCTCTCCACCTCCAGTCTTACAACTTTTTGAACTCTTAAAGTGGTATCTTCTCTAGCTAGATGGCAAATTCTGTACAGGAAGTGCCTTTTAATCCCCACTATGTTTTTCATTTTAGGTGTTGAACAAATGACTGATAGATTCCAAAGTCACTTTCTGTTGCAAGGTCACTATGTACATCAAGTATACCATACTCTAGTTACAGAAGTTATACCAATGGTGACATTCTAGGAAATGGTTCTTTTCCCTAAATTCCCATGTTTTGTGTCACTTGTCTTCACATGAAATAACACAGAATGTGCACATAAAAATTCCATTTACTTAGGCTTTCTGGTTGTCTTTGTGAAAGTGAGATTAGTGTGCTGGTGGGTTAAATAATCCTATGGAATCACAAACCAGAAATTGAGAAGGTGGATTTGAAATTTCCACCCATTACTTTTCTTGGTGGGTTGGGGGGCGGGGGTATTACTGTCTTGGTAGCAGTGGTTAATTTCAGCGTTGTTACCCAAGTTGTACACTACAGATGGAGTTGCCCCTGAACCCTTTGGTTGGCTGGCTGAAATTCCTTGCCATGCTTCTTGTGAGGTCCAGGAATGTATAGTTTTGTGGTCTGATATACTTTGATGGTTGCCAGATAAAATTGATGTCTGGCACTTTTTCTAGGAAAAACACATTTAGATGTTTCCAAATTGATTCGTAGGAACTTAGTGTTACTAGAATTTTGTGGCAGAATTTTTTCTCAAGTGCCAGAAGAAATAAAGGAACTTCAGTTTTGAGGGCTGTTAACAGCACCTTCCATTAGTGCCAAAGCTGAGAAGACTGACAAACAAATCCATTGTTACTATGGATTTATGATAAAAATAAGCAAGTATCTAGACTTTTAAGAGTTACCGATATAGTACAGTTTTAGCTACTGACACTAGACTAGCCCCCAAACTTTTAGAAAAAGGCACCTTTTCCCCTTATTTTCTGATAACATTTCTCAATCTAGTAACCAGAGAGACTACTCTGGGGTTAAACCTTGAGATTTGATTGCCATTTACTGTTCTTACTGTTTTATTGGAGGGAGGGAAAGCAAGGCTTGGGAGAAATAGACTGCAGAAAAATTAGCTTCCCAAGTTACACGTGAGAATCACAATCCTTTCCTTCATTTATGTTATAAATATTTGAAGAGCAAGTTAGAGATTGTTTGTGAAGAAATGAGAGAGATTACTAAGTAATATGATGAGTTAATGCTTTAAACGTACTGGCTTCCCCCTTAACACTAACTGGCCAGATAACAAGTTTCTACTTGTGACACTGCAGTTAAGCCTCAGAATACTAGCAGCAAAATGACTGTTTTTCAAAAGCTGCTTCATTGAAATATAATTTTAGTGGAGGAATATTTTAGATTTAGAAGAACTATTTAGGCTCCAGAACGTCAAACCCAACATTTCTAAAAGACTTTAATGAGCAGGTTAATGAAGCCCCAGAGGAGAGAAGTTTTATGGTTAATCAAGGAGGTAAAAACCAAGGCTCAGTAGGAGAGACTGGAAACAGTTGACTTTGATTTATAGACATAAGACTAGAAACGAAATAGCCCGGGTGGATATTTCTAGGAACTAGTTAAGGGAGAATGAAAAAGACAGGAGTGAGGACAAAGTGTGTCTGTTTGCCGGAGGAGGAATCTTACTTATGAGAATTCCTGCCCTTTCTACATGAGAATTTTCAAACGGAGTTGCTACAGGGGCTGGCTCTAAAGTCTGCGACGTGCACACAGGCTGTTGACAGGGAAGTGATCCTGGCGCCACTGGGTGATGTAGAAAAAGTTCTTTGTGTGTAGCCGGCTTGAGTGCGGAGATCAATCGCGCAGTCGCGGCTGTGGCGAGGCAGCTCCTCCCAGGCGCGTCCCAGCGGCGCTGCTCCGGGCTCCTGGATCTCATGGAACTTAGCGTCGGAAGAAAGATGTTTAGAAACTGACCGACGTCAACGTGTTTAATAGTGGAAACACCCCAGGTGACTGTGGTATGCAGAGTAAACGGCTGTGTTGAACATTCTGCTGTGTAGCTAATGGGTTAACGTCCGTTCGCGTAGGCTTAGTTATCCTGGTAGAGATGAGAACGTGATTAGGCAAAGTGGCTTCCGAGGACTGTCCCATAAAAGAGCATCGCTCTGTTTCTGTTAATGTAGGTTTAGTATAAGCTCTTATTATTAGCTAGTTTTTCAGTTATTCTAAAAGTAATAACGTGGTTATTACCATGATTAGAAATCGAATCCGTTCAGAAGGGTATGAAGTGAAAAATAAAATTCAAAAACGCCTAGTCCCACTCTCCAGAGGTCACTATCATTAAAAGTTTCTTTTATTTCTTCCAGAATTTTTTTTAATGCAAGATACGCATATATTTAAATCGTTTTTAAAAAGCATAAACAAATAGTATCATACTATGCATTCTGTTCTGCAGTTTGCTTTTTTAATTTAAAATTTGGGACCTCGCTATAGCTGGATAGCTTTATATATCTTTTATGGTAACAAAAAACTTTACATCATTCTTTTGACATCTGTACAGTATTTCATGGTATGAATGCACCATCGCCGATTGAATCAACCCCCACTACCAGTGGGTATTTAGGTTGTTTCCAGCTTTCTGGTATTATGAACAATGATACAGTAAACATCACAGAGTAAATCTCTGTGCTAATGTTGCTGTGTATCTGTGGGAATATATATGTTGAGTAAATTTCTAGCAATGAAATTTTAGGGTCAAAGGTTATAGACATTAACATTTTAATGGATATTTCCAAATCATATTCCAAAAAGGTTGCACCAATTAATATTTCAGGTTTAAATAAGTTACTGTCTTTTAAATTGTTAAGTATAAATTGACGGTTTTCCTTAAAAAGCTGTTAAATTTTAAACAGTATATTTAGTATTCAGACCAAATAAAGTTGTTCATTTGCTAATTAAATGACCTGGAAGTTAAGTCTCTGTTCCACAGAGGATGTCTCTGGAGTGTTAAGTGTCTGCCCCAGGCCTTTAGAACCAGCAAAAGGCCTGGCCCAGCAGCCTGAGAACCTCAGACCCCGCATGACCAGAGACATCCAGAGCTATGAGATATGCACATGGCTTCATGCTTTGCCTGTGGCTCCAGTTAAAACAACTGACTGTCTTGAGAAATCCTAGGGCAGAATCTGAAAACACATTTTTTAAAATGTGCAATAATACCATCTTCCATTAGTTATGATCAAAAGACATTGATTAAGCACAACTATGGAATAAAGTTCCTTCTTTAACAACTGTCTGTCATCCCCACTCTCTATCTCCTTATCCTAGTTCTCTCTCTTCTGTCTCTCCTTTTGTGTTTGTTTCTTTGCATACCAACCACTTATCCTTTGCACCTACTCATGATACCAGAGGAGTGGCCAGTTCAAGGGACAGCTAAATTGATTTCCTGCAAGTGAAAGGTGGTTCTGGAGAGGGGATTAACTTTGCCTGTGGTTATTACCACAGTGATCAGACTCTGTATCTCGATTCTACCCCTCCATGGGATATTTGATCTGCTTATGATGCCAAATGCTTAAAGCATTCCACCTATACAAAAACACTTCATTTCTTATTTTTAAGTTTTTAAATAGTTAACACTTATTACAGATGAAACAAAGATATAAATCAAGTTTCAAAAAAGTTGTAACTCAAGTTGTTCGTAAATTTTTTCATAAATGATTATAGTAGCTCCCCCAAATACCTTTTAGATTATAGCCAACTCTTTGGGAATTACAGAATTTTGACAAGTATTTTATTTCACAAATTACCTGCTTTTTTGGAAAACAGCTCTTTCAAAACCCAGCTCTTTCACCACCCTCAAAACATCTTAAACAAGGACACAGTCACTTCAGAATAGGATTTGGCTCTCAGCAAAAAGGGGGAAACAACTAAACTAAACTAAATTTCCCATTTAATGTCTGAATCTCAGTGGCTTTATAAGCTACTTCATTATCATACAGAGACTTAATGCCTTAAAGGAAATAAACCAACAGGCACAGAAAGCCTGTCTAATCAAAACTCTTAATTTCAAACTCTCAGTTTCCCAGTGACACATTAGAAGCCAGCAGGAAGAGAGAGGAGGTGAAATGTGTTGTTTCATGTTGTCCCTAAATAGAATGTTCTTCCCAACTGGCAGGAAGCACCTGGGGGATTACTTGGTTTAGAAATCTGTAAATAAATTGTTTTTGAAATAAGAAGGGAAAAATAAATTGGTTTCTAAGTTCAGGTGCTCTTAACATTTTCACATACATGCATTTTTATAATCTGAATTCTCATGAGAATGAATTCAAGTTAAAAATGGTTTTAAATTTAGGGAAGAATGTAGATAACATCAAGATAGGGAATTGAGATAGGAAATTTTAGCTTAACTTTGAATCTCCTTTTCTTACTTTGACTAAAATTGACCTTCATTATTACAGTACTTTCATTTTTACAGCTCTTTACATATTCTGTAAGAAAGCTTAAAAGTGAAAGAAAGATGCTTCTTGACTATTATAATCTCTACTGTCCAACTTTTCTAATTTTTAAAATCCATTAAGACTTTAGAAGATACTCTTTCCCAAATCCATCTTTTAATTAACAATTTACTAATGGAATTGACATGATTTTTTCCATTTTTATTGTCTATGAGAAGAAATATTCTGGTTCCTTTTATTATTCTTATCTTATTTCTTTAGATGTAATTCTTTTTTTCTTTTAGAGTTAATATGAAATTAATTCATTGCAGAGAATTCTGTTGTTCTGACTGACAATATGAATACATATTTACCCACATTGCTAGTAAGAATGTTGTATAAGAGAGTTAGTGGGAAGTATCAGCTCTCGGACACTGGAAATTAAGGGAGAAATTTGTACTTGTAGACCATTGATCTTTGTGTTTTAAATAAAAATTTTAAAAGAATTTCACCATTATATAACCAGTACCTTAAGAAAATTTTACTACATTCTGTTAACATTGAATTAACAATGGACAATTAACAGAATTAGCAAATTGAATAATCCAACCAGAAACACAAGGTACTGATTCTTTTGGTCAGCAATACTTTAAAAGTAGGGATTTACTGAGAGTTCTTTTATTACCTCGACTTTATTTCTTTTGCAAAATATGTGATGGATGTTAAACTTAGATTTACTAGTGTTCTTAAAATCCTGTAACAATTTTTGTTATAAGTGTTGCTGATTTAAAAGCGTTTGTGAGGGGGGATGGTCCTGCTTTTGGAGTCTCACTCATTACTGAGAATAAAATATTATTGACTTTTGTTTCTTTTTATAGTAGACATGTATTTGACTGATTCCAAGTTGATACTTCAGGAATCCTTCACATATTTTAACTAATTTTTGTGATTTAGTTTTAAAAATGAGTTGCATTTTAGATTGTTCCTTCTTTTAGATACCTGATTTATGTATTTCTAAAGACATATTGCAGACCCTGTCATTACAAATTCAGTTGACAGACCAGTTCTTTTTACCATCCTTTGTTGTTCTGATTTCAGAAATTCAAGTGGGATTGTTGTCAACTTTAATGTACCTTTTGAGAATAAATGCAGTCTCCAATTTCTTGTGTGTGTGAACGCGCCTGGAGCTGGAATGCTTTTCTTCGGCCAACTGAAAGTGGAGCCTGGTCCGTCTCCTCTCACAGATTAAATCTAGTTTCAGTAGTTTTAAATTTAGTTGGTTCATGACCAAAAGAAAAGAAATGCCCTCATTTTTCTTTTTAATTTTGAACAACCGTAATCTATAGTCTTGCAGTAGTCTTTGGGAACTTTAAGTATACAGCTATTTTTGGCTTTACGCCTGGTTAATCTAATAGAGTCTATATATTCTCTTGGCATTGAATTTGTGATTATACCTTATTGTCGTCTATAGGGTTACACAAACACAGTGAGCCATTTTGGTTTATATTCTTTTCTTTTTCTCGTGGGGATATGGTTCTCCCAGCTATTTTCTAATAGGCAATTGTGGTAATTTTATTGAGTTTGCCTCACCCCTGTCCTTATCCCTACCTCCACTTACCCACAATTTAATACTTCGCAATAAGACCCTTCACATTTCACCTAGCACAAAAACCGGATTATGTGTTAGACAGTTTCATGCATAGGCCAGTCCTTGGGACAAATAGTAGATGTATTTGGGTTTATTTCACAGGTAATAGGCTGTGTTTCTTGACTTTTAATTGCACGCTTACTATGTGGCAAGTTTTATGCCAAGCACTTTACATGTATTATTTGATTTAAACACCATGAGTGGCATATAATCACATGCAGATGAAGAAGATGAGGCTCAAAGAGGTTGAAATAGAAGGCCATCCCTTTACCAAGTGGCAGAGCTGGGATTTGAAGCCAGGTTATCCGATTTTAACATCTGATCTATGATCTAATATCTGGGATCTCCAGCCTTGCTATGCAGCCTGAGTCAGTCCCTGGGAGTCACTGTTATATCAAAGGAAGGGCTACCAAGGGATCTAGACCCACGCATTTGCTGACTTGATTGTTCAAAGAAAACTATAGGTGCTGCAGGCCTCCCTGCCCTGCCCCATACGCCACCTACTACAAATCACTTTTGTTCTTAGGGGCCTCACTTCTCTCATCTGTTAACTAGAAACAATGTTATTTTGGGTAAACTACATATTTTTCTATTTGTAAAATTTTTGAAATAGTTATAAATTTATATTATATAAAAATTATAAAGATAGTTGCAAAGATAGTACAGAGAGGGACAGAGAGGAACTGTGTACCCTTCATCAAGTTTCCCCCAGTGGTTACATCGTATATAACTGTAGCACAAGCCGAACCTGAAAACTGACATTGGTATAAAGTGTATGCATAGTGCTATGCCATTTTATCACCAGCAGATTAGTGTAGCCACCCCGAAATCAGGATGCAAACTTCTTAATCACTGTTAAGATCTCCCTCATGCTACCCATTTAGAGTCACCATCCTCCCATCCCTAACCCTTGGCAACTATTGATTTGTTCTCCGTCTCTATAATTTTATTTCAAATCAATCTTTAAAAAAAAACAACACCCATTTTCATTATGAAATACCTTGATCAGAAAAGTACAGAGAATACTGTAACAATACTTCATAACCACCACTCAGATAAACAGATTTCATACATGTTGTTGTATTGCCTTCAAAATTAAAAAAAAAAAAAATCGCAGATTGAGTTTAAGGTCTCTTTGTCTTACTCTCTGAGCCTGTTGACCGCCTACCCTCCCCCGAGATAAACTCTACCCTAAAGGTATTGTGTATCCTTCCTGTCCATGTTTTTAATCTTTTACAACATAACTAGGAGCCTGTAAATACCATGTAGCATAGTTTTGTATGTATTTAAATTTTACATAAAGAAGTCAACAAATATTTATCGAGTACCTACTATGTGCTAGGTGCTGCTCCAGACCCTGGGAATATGGTGGTAAATAAAGCAAAACCCTTGTCCTAAATATATAAATATATGAATAAATGAGAGAATTGTACATATCTGTAACTGCGTGAAAATGATAAAATAGGATACTGTGGTTCGGATTATCAGAGGTGGGGGAGTGAGGGAGCTGGCAGGGCCCTGAGGAATGGCCTTGCTGAGGTATTGCTCTTCTAAGTTATCTTCGTTATTTTTTTTGTTCTGATATTAACTTATGGATCAACTTATCAAGTGCCATGGGAAAAAATTATGGATTTTAATTGTAATTGCAATGAACTTATAGATTAATTTGGAGAGAATTGCCATCTTTGAGTCTTCCCATCCCATCCATGAGCATGGCATATCCTTTAATTTATTTAGATCTTTTACATGCCTCAATCAAGCTTTATCCATAAAGATCTTGTATTTCCTTTGTTACATTTGTTTATAAGTTCCCCAAGTTTTTGTTGCTGCTGTTAATGGAATCTTGTTTTTTTGTTGTTGTTTTTTTTGTTTTTTTCTTTTGTGGTACGCAGGCCTCTCACTGTTGTGGCCTCTCCCGTTGCGGAGCACAGGCTCCGGACGCACAGGCTCAGCGGCCATGGCTCACGGGCCCAGCCACTCCGCGGCACGTGGGATCTTCCCGGACCGGGGCACGAACCCGTGTCCCCTGCATCGGCAGGCGGACTCTCAACCACTGCGCCACCAGGGAAGCCCTGGAATGTTGTTTTTAAATTATACCTTCTATTAGTTTTCTGTTGGGATATGGGATAACTTTTTTTTTTTGAATGTTCATTTGTATCCAACAACCTTTTTAATTCTGGTGGTTTGTCAAAGAGTCTTTTAGATTTTTTAATGTAGACAGTCATATTGTCTGCAGATTATTGCGTTAGTGTTTTTCAGCTAACCAATGTGTGGATAATCTTAAATCCCTTTCAAACCCTAGGATCCATGATTCTATCAATACTTTTGTATCTATGTGTGGGTAAAAAGTAAGCATGGGTACTCACTCTTGATGCATCATATAATATCTTGATACACTGTACAACAATCTTTTTTTATTCTTGCCTCCTATTCCCTTCTCTATTGACTTTACTGGGAAATTTTCACCAAAATTTTGATAACAAAAATAAAACAGTTATAATAAAAAAGTCTTTAAGAGATTAGACATCATTCATCACTTGCTGGTGACTGTGATACCACTATAGGCTTAGATGTACATGGCACATATTATAGATTGCAAGATGTGGGTCAAGACGAAGTGAGAAAAAGAAAATTGTCAATCCTCCGTATTTGTAGAACAGACACACGTACACACATACATAACACACATACATACCATACGTGTGTGTGTATGAAGTCAGGTGAGCTACACAATATATTGGCATTTAGATCATATTTTCTATAGTTGGAAACATCAAATTCAGGAAATATATACAGTTTCCAATTAAGGTTCAAAGGCATATGGCAGGTCTCTAAGAGACTTTGGGAGGTATTGTTTCTGGAGGTGAGTCTCTACTCTTTGATGGGTCCCTTGGACCAGGAGTGGATCAAGTTTGGGTGGTTCTCAACTCCTAGGATTATGGTCAGGACGGTCCCCAGGGTGGGTTGTAGCATAAGTCCCCTTCGCTGCTCAGCTCCTGGGAAGTAAGGAGGCATGTTCTGCCTCAGAGCCCTGTGTTCTGTGATTCCCTAAGACATTGGACCTAGCACTACATGGGGTGCCAGGTGGTGGTGGTGAGATGAACACAGGAAGTGCCCTTTTGGCATTTTCCTAGGTAAAAAAGGAAAGACCATAGGCCCACTCCTCTTGGGAAGCCTTCCGAAGGGCCTGGCCTATCGAACTTTGCTTGGGCTGCTTTTCTAGGTTGTCCAAACCTCCCTGGAGTGAGGTCCAGTCAGGATGTGGTCTGAGCTGAGAGGCAGTTGGAAGGCCATTTATTCCACCGCTGAATCTACTTGGTCAGAGACCAAGTCATAGCTGTTCCCCGAAGCTATGAGAGTAAACACTGCCTCCTATTTTTAGTAGTTCGTTGCTTGCAAAAATAGCTCAAAATCCAGACCTTTGAGTCTAAGCCGCCTTCAGCTTAACAGGCTACCCTGTGATAACAACCGCCTCAGCAATGGCCGTGACAGTCACCACTACCAGTTACCCGGGGTTACTGTGTGCAGGTGTTGTGCTAAGTGCCCTATATGCATTATCTTGTTTCATCCTCACACGGGGTAGTCATTGTTATTAGCCCTGTTTTCCAAATGGGAAAACCAAGATTCAGTAAGATAAGGCCACCTGTCCCAAGTCGCACAGCCCTTCAGAAGCAGAGCCTAGTCCTGAACCCAAGTCAGCCCAGCTAGACGCCATAGTTCACATTTTAAAAAATATTTATTCATTTATTTATTTTTGGCTGCATTGGGTCTTCGTTGCTGCGCACGGGCTTTTCTCTAGTTGTGGTGAGCAGGGGCTACTCTTCGTTGCGGTGCGCGGGCTTCTCATTGCGGTGGCTTCTCTTGTTGTGGAGCATGGGCTCTAGGCATGCGGGCTTCAGTAGTTGTGGCACATGGGCTCAGTAGTTGTGGCTCACGGGCTCTAGAGCGCAGGCTCAGTAGTTGTGGCACACGGGCTTAGTTGCTCCGCGGCATGTGGGATCTTCCTGGACCAGGGCTCGAACCCGTGTCCCCTGAATTGGCAGGTGGATTCTTAACCACTGCACCACCAGGGAAGTCCCATAGTTCACATTTTTGACTACTTGTTATTCCTGCCTTTCCATGTTCCATAATGGCATCTGTGTGGTATGTTTATTACATGGGATCTGGTCCAGGTTCCTCAATGAACTTTGGTTGATAATTGGATTCAGGTTAAAAAATCAAGAGATTTATGTCAATCTCTATGGGAGATATTAAATGTCATTTTTCTTATCGTTTTCTTATTTTTTAAAAGCCATTGGATTTACAAGTTACCTTGTTCTTCTCACCATGTTCTCTTTTTACAGAGAAACCCAAGATATTTTTCCAGCACAGTGTTATTTGGGGTAATTGCTTGACAATTTGAAGGGCGTCCAGCAGTTGTGTAGAACGTAGTCTTAAAATGGCCAATAATACCATCAGAATATGAGCAAGCTCCAGGGGTGGAACCAGAAATGTGGCTGCGTGCTCCTCCTTGATCGCTTTAGCAGAAAAATCAAGCTCAGGATCTTGTGTTTACTGAGATGACTGGCGCACATTATCAGAGTAGCTGTACCTGGAAATTTTCTGACTTAAGTCTACTGATGTCATGTAAATAGCATTTGGGAAACAATAAGTGATGGTTTGGTTGCCAAATAAAAATCCAGGGAACACCCACATGGAGACAATATACTTGTTTCTAATTTGACAGCTCTCAAGAGGGCAAACATGGTGGTGCCGGCCATTTCCTGATGAGTCCTCATTGTGTAGATGAGTAGATTAAAGCTTCACTATTTATGCGGTGAGGTGAGGTGGTGGGTGGCAGCCTCACAGAATGCCTGCACTGGGAGTTGTCAGAGTCAAGGCTCTTTTGCTTGCAAGTAACAGAAATCTACTTCAAAGTAGCCTAAACAAAAATAAATGAAGGATAGTATTTATACATGTACATACATACATGAGATAACATAAATAGGACAGGGGCTTTACTCGAAGGATACAGGGTTATCTCATGGAAGCCAAGGATGACCAGTGTTGGGGGCTTCGGTAGAGACCAGAATGCCTGTGCTCTATGGTGGCTGTCCTCTCGGGCACCTCCTCTCTGGGATCCATGGGCCCTTGTCCCTGCTTCTCCATCCTTCCTCCTCTTTTCTCTTCTCATTGTCTGTGGACCAGCTCTATCTGCTTCTCTGTGCACGGCTGCCGCACAACTCACAACGTCACCCTTCCTTCCTTAGCTTATGAGACTAAAAGACCCTGACTCTGTACCTCAAGTCCAGATTCTGGGTCAGAGGATGGAACTGACCCAGCCCAGCTCAGATCAGCAAGCCCGGTTGTCAGCTCTGGCTTGCAGGGGACGGGCACAAATGGGCAAGAAGGCTCAGTGTCCAAACACATTCTTTTCTTTCTACTCTTCTGAACACATGTATTCTTAAAAAAAAAAAAAAAAGGCTGAATTTTTGTCACTGTTACTCCTCTCATGGTGGGAGAAAATGTGAGAAGTAGTTGTTATCTTTGAATGAATAGGCCATGCATAAACAATGTATGAGGGGAGATACCTGAAAATTGATACTCCAATAATCTGCATTTTTATTCCTCAGACCAAGAAGAAATGATTCATTTTATCCAAATCTAATATTTTATATTTGAAAGAGTTTCACTGATCGCCTATCAAAATTAATTACAATAACTATAATAAAGAAGTAGTTTTGTCAGACATTATTTCATAGGTACAGTTATGTCTATCCAAACATACCTGAATTGTGTGTTTTAAGAAAAAAAAAACTGTGGTGGGTATTTTAGAAAGTTAGGCTACATTTGTAAAGTCATCTATCCATATCTGCTGGGTAAGTTCAGAATTTTTACATGTTGGGTTTAAAAGCAAAAAATATATTTGCTCACATATGTAGGGTAAAATATTTAGGAAACAACAAACTATGCCCTCCTACCTACTCCCATCCCCAGCCTGAGTGGTCTTGGTGATTTTGTAAGTCAGTACAGCTTCTGAGTAGTTCTTTTAAATTCCCTTACTTTTTATTTAAAAATTGTGCTTGTGATGTATTTTAAATACAGATAAAGCATAGAGAAGAATATGACACCCCTCTCCCCACATTTAACAAGGATGATTGTTGTGGCATTGTTTGTGGTGGTATAGCTTTTCATAGTCTCCTAAATGAGCAAGTTGCCAAGCGTTACACCCAGTGTATAACCAATATATGTAAGATTAAAAATTTTCCAAAGCTATACTACATATTTCTTGGGATACATATACTTGTTAAGACATATATACACAATGGGGAGGTACTCAGCCACTTCCGAAGGGTTGTTACCTGTCAGAAATTTGATGGGTGACATCAGAGGCTTCAACCACATCTGGATGCTTTATTAAAAAAAATCATCTGAAGCAAATATGGAAAATGTTAACAATTGTTGATTCTTGGAGGTTTTCAGTATAAAGCATATGGTGAGACAATTTGACTTTTCAAGTGGAAGCTTAGAAATGTTTTTCCTTCCCCTCAGCCATGTTTGTAATTAATAAAAAGGAACCACATGAAAAAATCATGGGTGGATGTCTATTGTAAGAATGTCACTTGAGTCAGAGAATGGAGTAAAGGGGGGAAAAGGAAATGTCCTTCAAATTGTGTAGCTCTTCATTTTATTCTCATCGATGCTCTTCTGAGGGGTAGTAGATGTAGAATTCATAACTATCACCATCATCTTCCTAGCTGGCATTTACTGCATGCTTTATAATGTGTCCCTCACTTGCCAAACACTTTACATGGGATATTAGTTAGGATACAGGTTCATTTGCCATAACAGAGACCCAAAGTAACAGTGTCTTAAATAAGACAGAATTTTATTTGTCACTCACAGAACAGTCTGGACATATGAGTCCACAGGCTGATACGATGGCTCCATGAGAGCCAAGGATCTGAGCTCCTCCTTTCTTGTTGCTCTGCCATTCCTAGGGTGTTGCCCTTATACTCATAGTCCAGGATGGCACTTGGATCTCCATTACTAGTTGTTGCTCATATTTCCTCGACCAGAATTGAGTCAGATGAGCACATCTGGCCGTAAAGGAAGCTGGGAAATGTAGTCTTTATTCTGCACAGCCATGTATGGCAGCTACAAAAACCGGGGTTTCTATTCCTATAGAGTAAGGGGAGATGGGTATGGGAGGCCACAAGAAGTCCGTGCCACAAGCAAAGAGTTTCTTTCCTTTTTTTTAATTTTAATTTAATTGGAGTATAGTTGATTTACAATGTTGTGTTAGTTTCAGGTGCACAGCAAAGTGATTCAGTTATATATATATATATATATATATATATATATATATATTCATTCTTTTTTAGATTCTTTTCTCATATAGGTTATCACAGAATATTGAGTGGTGTTCCCTGTGCTATACAGTATGTCCTTGTTGGTTGTCTATGTTATATATAGTAGTGTGTGTATGTTCATCCCAAGCTCCTGATTTATCTCTCCCCCCACGTTTCCCCTTTGGTAACCGTAAGTTTGTGTTCGAAATCTGTATCCAGCCATTGGCTTTTATTTTCCCATAGCTCTTGGATGCTCTGTTCTGTTTTTGTTTAATTTGTTGTGTTTTCTACTCTTTTTTGCCTTTGTGTTTCAGTTTGTTTAATTTGCATTGACCTGTCTTCAAGTTCACCAATTCTTTTTTCTTATTTAAAAATTTTTTATTGAAGTATAGTTGAATTACAATGTTATGTTAATTACTGCTATACAGCGAAGTGACTCAGTTGTACATATATATACATTCTTTTTCATATTCTTTTCCATTATGGTTTATTACAGGATATTGAATATAGTTCCCTATGCTATACAGTAGGACCTTGTTGTTTATCGATTCTAAATATACCAGTTTGCATCTGCTAGTCCCAAACTCCCAATCCAGCCCTCTCCCACCCACCTCCCCCTTGGCAACCACCAGTCTATTCTCTATGTCCCTGATTCTGTTTCATAGATAGGTTCATTTGTGCCATATTTTAGATTCCACATATAAGTGATATCATATGGTATTTGCCTTTCTCTTTCTGACGTACTTCACTGAGTATGATAATCTCTAGTTGCATCCATGTTGCTGCAAATGGCATTATTTTGTTATTTTTTATGGCTGAGTAGTATTCCATTGTATGTATGTACTGCATCTTCTTTATCCATTCATCTTTCAATGGACATTTAGGTTGTTTCCATGTCTTGGCTATCGTGAATAGTGCTGCTATTTACATAGGGGTGCATGTATCTTTTTGAATTATAGTTTTGTCTGGATACATGCCCAGGAGTGGAATTGCTGGATCATATGGTAATTCTATTTTTAGTTTTCTGAGGAACCTCCATACTGTTTTCCATGGTGGCTGCACCAACTTACATTCCCACTAAACATGTAAGAGGGTTCCCTTTTCTCCACACCATCTCCAGCATTTGTTATTTGTAGACTTTTTAACGATGGCCGTTCTGACCGATGTGAGGTGGTACCTCACTGAAGTCTGATTTGCATTTCTCTAATAATTAGTGATGTTGAGCATCTTTTCATGTGCCTGTTGGCCATCTGTATATCTTCTTTGGAGAAATGTCTCTTTAGGTCTTCTGCCCATTTTTGGATTGAGTGGTCTGTTTTTTTGTTGTCAAGTTGTATGAGCTGTTTGTATATTTTGGAAATTAAGCCCTTGTCAGTTGCATCGTTTACAAATACTTTCTCCCATTCTGTAGGTTGTCTTTTCGTTTTTCTTTACAGTTTCCTTTGCTGTGCAAAACTTGTAAGTTTGATTAGGTCCCATTTTTTTATTTTCGTTTTTATTTCTATTGCCTTGGGAGACTGACCTAAGAAAACAGTGGTACAATTTCTGTCAGGGAATGTTTTGCCTATGTTCTCTTCTAGGAGTTTTATGGTATCATGTCTTGTGTTTAAGTCTTTAAGCCATTTTGAGTTTATTTTTGTGTATGGTGAGAGGGTGTGTTCTAACTTCATTGATTTACATGTGACTGTCCAATTTTCCCAGCACCACTTGCTGAAGAGACTGCCTTTTTCCCATTGTATATTCTTGCCTCCTTTGTCAAAGATTAATTGACCATAGGTGTGTGGGTTTATTTCTGGGCTCTCTATTCTGTTCCATTGATCCATATATCTGTTTTTTGTGCTGATACCACACTGTTTTGATTACTGTAGCTTTGTAACATTGTCTGAAGTCTGCCTCCTGCTTTGTTCCTTTTCCTCAGGATTGCTTTGGAAATTCTGGGTCTTTTATGTTTCCATATGAATTTTAGGATAACTTGTTTTAGTTCTGTGAAAAAGATCATAGGTAATTTGATAGGGCTTGCATTAAATCTGTAGATTGCTTTAGTAGTATGGCCATTTTAACAATATTAATTCTTCCAGTCCAAGAGGATGGGATATCTTACCATTTCTTTGAATCATCTTCAGTTTCCTTTATTAATGTTTTATAGTTCTCAGCATATAAATCTTTCAGCTCCTTGGTGAGGTTTATTCCTAAGTATTTTATTTTTTGTGCTGCAATTTTAAAAGGTATTGGTTTTTTTTACATTCCCTTTCTGATATTTCATTGTTGGTGGAAAGAAATGCAACTGATTTCTGTGTGTTAATCTTGTATCCTGCTACCATGCTGAATTCATTTATCAGTTCTAGTAGTTTTTGTGTGGTGTCTTTAGGGTTTTCTATATATAGTATCATATCATCTGCATATAATAACTTTACCTCTTCATTTCCAATTTGGATACCTTTTATTTCTTTTTCTTGTCCGATTGCTATGGCTTGGACTTCCAATGCTATGTTGAAGAGAAGTGGTGAGAGTGGGCATTCTTGTTTTGGTTCAGATTTTAGCAGGAAGGCTTTCAACTTTTCACCATTGAGTATTATATTGGCTATGGGTTTGTGATAAATAGCTTCTATTATTTTGAGATATGTTCCCTCTGTGCCCACTTTGGTAAGAGTTTTTATCATGAATGGATGTTGAATTTTGTCAAATACTTTTTCTGTATCTATTGAGATGATCATTTGGTTTTTGTCCTTTCTTTTGCTTATGTGGTGTACCACATTGATTGATTTGTGTATGTTGAACCATCCTTGTGAACTTGGGATGAATCCCACTTGGTCGTGGTATATGATCCTTTTTATGTGTTGTTGGATTCAGTTTGCCAATATTTTGTTGAGAAGAGAGTTTCTATTTAACCTCATAACAAAACTAAGAGTCAAGCCTTAATTGATCTGTTGAACACAAGAGAAAAAGAGAGATTAAGTTACTTGCTGAAGGTCACACAGCTAGTACTTTGTGGAGCTGGATGAGGCTTTATTTTGATTACTTTTTGCATTTGTATCCATTTTTCTAAGAAGTTCTAACACTGGGATCTGGGCTGGGAGTGCTCAGCCTTCTTAGGACTGCCACACCTCATCAGTGCATACTTGATTTCATCACACCTTTTAAAACAATCACCTGGGAAGGAGCTGTGTGCCCTGTCCTTTAGACTTGAAAGCAAACACACATTTAATTGTGTTCAAGGAATTCTGTGACATTTCTTGAGCAATGGGTAGTACATTTGGATGTTGTCCAATCAGAACTGGGAACCTAGACCAGGGATATGTCATTCTTTAGTTCAGATTGTACCTGGCTTCTGGTTAGTGTAGAAAATGTGCCTCCAAAATCTTCTTAATAAGAAGGAAATGCTTTAATTAAATATGTGTTCTAACATCTTGTACTGAGCCCAATATTAAGGCCATGGACTATCTCCTGAGCTTTAAATAAAAAGTGGCAAATTTTCTAGAGATGATTTTAAGGAGAAAAAAGTAGCATCAAAACCAGATGTTGCTTTTTGACACCATCCAACCACCAGCATCTTCCACGCAACAAAACTTGGCAGAAGAGTGACCCCTTTCTCCCACTAGATCACAATTTTCAAGAGATGCCATGTGCTGAAAACAAAATTTCAAAAGGGAAACCTGTTTTCCTGAAGGTCTACATCTGACATTATTCAAGCTCATGCTAGATCAAAATGATACACCCTAGGAAAAGGCACGCAATTATACCTGTTATATATCCCTGCCTTTGGAAATGCTAGAAATTGAAGTCTTTACATGAGGAACTCAGAACAAAGGTCAGGATTAGGGAAAGGCAAGTGAGGCACTCACTTCTGGCAGCAAAATTCACAGGGGTACCGAAAAACTTATTAATCAAGTAAAATAGTATTTTAATGCAAAAATTTAAAAATAAAACTAAATATGAAATAAATTCATGGTGGAAAAGTAACAAAATTTTAAGTGAAGACTGGCTGTTGTTGCTTGTGTTACTAGCCTGTATTGTTGTGTGATGGGAACAGCCATGTCGAGTCAGCCCCTAGGTTCCTGGCTCCAGGGTCCTCAGATTACCCACCAGGAAGGTTTATAAGGTTTGACAATGTGTGCAAAAAGATTGGGCAATGCAAGGCTTTATGTACTGTCATGACTTTTGATCACAGAGCTTTTATTAATTTTTCTCACTTGGTTCAAAATATTCTGGAGGATATTTTAATGAGTGTATATAGGAGTGCATATTTCTCCATTGTCTCAGGCTCCAGTATGGCTCCAGAGGGCACTGCTTAGGACCTCTGGGAAGCCTGCTCTTCATTCTAGATGACGCTTTGCTGAAGGAGTTCCAAGCTCTTGGGAGTTCTAACAGTGTTGGTTCCTTTTCTGAGAACATTTGACTAAACACGTACCACAAATGCCCTTAGCCTTTTTCATTTACACCAGACCAAGTCTTTGCTTAGTTTGTCTAGAGATGCATTAATACCATCTAAACTAGGCTGGAAGTCCCTTGATACCCATCTCCCCAACCCTTCCCTTCACAGATTAGGTCCCTCTTTTTTCTCTCCCTTTTCAATGCTTATTATAATTTTACCTGTGTGTGTTTATTTCACACCTGTCTCCCCTGCTAGACTGAGGCATTATGAGGGCAAGGAGCATGTCTGGCTGACATCACTGTGCCCCCAGGACCTAGCAGAGACTGTATAATGTAGGGAGTGCATACAGACTTTTTAATAGCACAATGAATTTGTAAGTGACATGGTCCAATTCTAAGTGAAACTTCAGAGGCTTAATAAATATTTTCGGTATTGACGCTACAAGATTTTTTTTTAAAATCAAGAATGCCTTCAAATGTCAGTGAATTAATTCTCTTTCTTTTTCTCTTTTTTGAGTTAGATCCTGATTAAGCAATATTTCTCCTACCTGACAACCACTTATACTTTACGTGACGCTTTGCAGTATCTGAAAAGGTAACAATGCAAAGGCAGTTTGGCTTAGTGGGAAGAGCGTTGGATTGGAAGTTGGGAGGCCTGGGTAGGAAGGGTGACTCTAACAGAGAATGAGATGCTTTTGGTAGGGTGGGCTGGGTTTCCCCCTACAGTCAAGTAGGCCTCGTTCTCATTCTCTTAGAGGTTGCTGGCCATTAGCAAGTCCCTGATGTCCAAAGACCCTTTGTTTTCTTTAGGTCTGCCCTGCCCACCAGCTAATTCTGACCACAAGGCTTCTTCACACCAGAGCCCATCCATGACCCCATTTTGCAGCCAGTGAAGCTTCCATATCCAAGTTCATTGTCTTCTCTGAGTGTCTTCTCTTTGGAGCTTCTGGATAGTGTCAGGGGAACCTGGGAGCCACATCCTTGAGGAGGCCAGTGGGTCAAAATATTTAGCCAACTGAAGTTATGCTTTTGCACCAGATCAGGCAAGGAGTCCCTGTCTTCTAGGGCTGTCTTATCAGGCCAGGAGAGGCAGGATGGTGAGGGGGAAAGAGCCCTGGCTTTGGAGTCAGACAGACTGGGCTCTAGTCCCAGGATGACACTCATCACCCAGGTAGTCTCAGTTTGACACTGAGAAAGTAGAAAGAGAATAATATAAATACTCTACCAGCCAGAACTCTTGGTTGCACATGACAGACACCTAACTCAAAGTAACTTAAATGGGTATAAATAACTTAAACGGCATAAATGGGAATTAACCAGAGGGGCTTGTCTGGTTTATCTCCTGTAAGCCCAGCAAGGGTGGGATATAGCTGGAGTTTGGTGACAGTTGGAACCAGGATCTGCAATATTGTTAGGGCACCTCTTTCTGTCTCTGTTTTCTGCTTGTTTCTATGTGCAAAGATTTTAGTTCCTAAGGAGGGCTGCTTCTAGTGGAGGGAAAACATGGCCTCGTATTTCACAGTTTCTGCACTAGAGAGAGATTGCTTCTCTTCAAATGACTCCATTTGAAAAATCCTGAGAAGGATCTGATTGGCTTGACTTGGATCCCATGCTGACCCATGGACCAATCAACTTCGGCAAGCATGGGGTGGGTTACCGTGATTGACAACCTGCAGCAGAAGCACGTGTTGGAGTTGGCGGAGGGGCATTCCTCAAAAGAAGGGAGGTTGCTTTTTTCAGAATATGGAGAAGTGCCAGGAAGGTAAACAACTGATGTCCACCACACATATTTACCTTTTAGGCTTGTTTGTGAGGATTAGAAATAATATATGCAAAGCACTAGTGGTGCTGATGATGGGAAAAAGTAGTATCTTTCTATCTCTGGATACCCAGGCTCTACTTATGGTACCAAAATACCTCATAGATAGAAGCACACTCTTTTCTTTGTTATTCTCTTGACCCTGGGACAATCATCATAATAGACTCCTGTGAAGCCCCTTGGTCACAGTTGAAGATAATAAGACCTAAGAAGAATATGTGATTTGCTCAAGTACGTGAAGCTGGTTAGTGGAACGGTGAGGCCTAGACCCAGCCTTTAAGGCTCCCAATCTCCTTTTATATATCATGTGGTGATTAAGTGCCGGTTTTAAAGCTGGGCTGCCTGGCTTAAAGCTCAGCCCCTTTTACTGTGTGACCCCAGGCAAGTTCCTAACCTCTCTGATTCTCAGAGAGTCCCTTTGCAGGGCTGTTTTGAGGATTAAATGAATTAACATGGGTATATTAGCTATTATGATGTTCCCATCCTCAGACATTTGCAGTTAAGCCTCCTGCCCTAGCGCTTCTCCAAGTGTGTCTGGGGACATGCCAGGCACTGCAATGGGGCCACAGTTTGGTTTCACTGGGCACTAGGGTTGCCCTCAAATCACTTAGGGCTCTGAGTGACCAATGAAGTCATCGCCAACTCTCTCTGTCCCAGAAATAGCATATTAAGCAGTTTTAAAAATAAATATGTTCCCAACATAAAAGTTCTTAATGAACTATTGATGCTGCCAGGCCGCTTCACTGATCTCACAGGGGATGTTCAGCAAACAGCCTAACCTCCCTGTGTCCTTTCCTCCTCTGAAAGAGAGCCGCGGCCATGCCTGTGATTTCACGAAGAGCATAGGCTTTGGAGTCAGATAGGCCTGGGTTTGAATCCTGCCTCTGGCACTCGTTAGCTGTGTGACTTATACAAGGTGCTGGACCTTCTTTCATGTCTGAATTGAGAACAATATCAATATGCACCTTGTTGGGAGGAGTCTCCGAAGGGCAGGCATAGTGTTTAGTACAGAGGGTGCTCTTTAGATGGCGGCCATTGTTAGCATTAAGTATCACCTGCTGGGTATCTGTTTGAGAACATGCAAAATCATTGAGCCAATCTGGAGCCTCGTTTTTATAAAATAAAGACATTTGCATGTATAGTTTCTCATAATCATGCTACTTCTTTTAAGAATGCAGAAGGCTCAACTAGAAAGAGCCTTGGGTAAGAGTTTTTTACATGATTTTTAAAACGACAACAATAGTAAGAAAATATACTCACACACAGGAGAAGTGTCTTCTTTGGTTCTGTGAAAGGCTGAAGGGTTAATTCTTTTTTTTTTTTTTTTTTGTGGTACGCGGGCCTCTCACTGTTGTGGCCTCTCCCGTTGCGGAGCACGGGCTCCGGACGTGCAGGCTCAGGGGCCATGGCTCACGGGCCCAGCCGCTCCGCGGCATGTGGGATCCTCCTGGACCGGGGCACAAACCCGTGTCCCCTGCATCGGCAGGCGGACTCTCAACCACTGTGCCACCAGGGAAGCCCTGCAGGGTTAATTTTGACAACAGAAGCAAATAGGAACCTTCCCAGAGCAGCAAATGATTTTCACCCTTGGTTTCAGAGGAGGATAACGACTCCCACATTTATCTACCAGCATCATGCTGAGCGCTTCTGTCAACCTCGAAGCTGGAGGCGGACTGGCTCTGGGAAAGGCACATTTTTTTAAAAATAGAATTTGCAACATTCTTTCAACTTTCCTTTGTATCCTCCACATCCCTCATCCCCCAATCCTGCCTGGGGTCCCAGTGTGTTGGGACCATTTGTTGAAGGCTCAAGTCCTACAATTTCAAGTAATCCCTGTTTGCAAAATCCTCTTGAACATTTTAGGAATTTCCTTTGTACTCTAGAGAAAAATACTCTCCCAGTAGTGGAAAGTGCTTTCTAGTGTAATATATAATATCTTGATGAGATGTGCTTGTATTGGCCAGGAAAGGCTAGGTCAAGTGTGGTAGCAAACCACCCCCTGCTATCTCAGTGGCATCACATATGAAGTTTATTTCTCACCCACCCAAATCTACTGCGGGTCTGTTGAATCTCTGGGGTAGCTTCTTTCCAAGTGGGAGCTCAGGGACCCAGTCAGCTTGCATCTGGTGACTCTACCATGGAGCTCCCAGGCCGCTGCAACAGAGGAAGAGACACTCCCTCTCAAATGTTGCCCATCACTTCTCTTCACAGCTCATTGGCCAGAATCAGGTCTCACAGACACACCTAATTATACGGAGGCCTGGAGGTGTAGTTTTCCAATGTACCCAGGAAAGAGAGAGAACTAAAAATGAACAGCAGAAGACTCTGCTGCTATACTTTTCCAGTGCAGAGATCCTGGTTCCTGCATCAGGGCTCCCTGTGAGAAAAATTTGAAGGAGGCTTGAAAGTCTGAGCGGAAGGGAACAAGGAGAACCAGTAGTGAAATGGGAAAGTATTTTCTAAAGAATGCTGACTACCTTCCTGTCAGCAGTTCATGGTTCTTTAAAATAGCAGGAGAACTCAGAGAACCCAAAAAGCTTGAGAACGGAGACCAGTGGAGCATCGTGCCGAAATGCAGTACCACCCCCAATACGGTCACTCGTTCACCTCCTTCTCATCTTTTCCTTCCATCCTAGTACCACACACACCACTGGGTATCACCTTCACAATTCTCTGTTATTATTATCAACTTAAATTTTTCCTTTCAATAACTCACTTTTCCCTTAAGTAAAAGGAACTTTATGTCTCTGCCTGAGTGGAAGTCCAATATTATTTACCATACATAGATGGTATCCAATAGGAACAAATAAAATGTCAGCCAAACAGAGGGTTCTGAACCTGCAGTTTGCTCTCTAGTTAGAGAGAAACTAGCAAATATTGGAAAGATGAAAAAGACGAGTCAGCTCTAAACCTGAACTTCCTTTGTGGAATGGGATTGAAAGGATTATAAAGGAAGAGGCAAATAGCTCAGTAGTGGACTCCGTGTCAAGATGCCTGGGTTCTAATTCCAGGGCCACATCACCTACTAACTGTATGACCTTGGTGCCTCAGTTTTCTTATCTGTAGAACTGAGGATAGAACTCATAACAGTGCCTGGCACATACATAGTAAGGGTTATATGAGCATCAACAATTTTTAGCATTATTTCTCACAATGTGATGTCTTATTTAATACTGCCCTGTCTACCTTCTACAATCATCTCCCCCGACACATTAAATCATCTCTCCTTCCCTGGTAAGTTGCATTCCACTCTTGGGAAAACATGGATTTAATGGAACCAACACAGGTTCTAGAAAGTGACATCCTTGAACCCCAAACCCTTGGGCTTACTGGTGATCCTATAGGCAGGTTACTAACGTCTTTAAATCTCAGTTTTCTTTTCTTTTTTCTTTCTTTCTTTTTTCTTTTGACTACGGTGGCTTTTATTATTTATTTATTTTAAAATTTTTATATATTTATTTTTTTGGCTACGTCGGGTCTTAGTTGTGGCACGCAGGATCCTTCGTTGCGGCGTGTGCAGGCTTTTCGTTGGGGCACGCAGGCTTAGTTGCCCCGCTGCATGTGGGATCTTAGTTGCCCGACCAGGGATCGAACCCGCATCCCCTACACTGGAAGGCGGGTTCTTAACCACTGGGCCACCAGGGAAGTCCCTAAATCTCACTTTTTCTAGGTGAGGATTAAAATACCTACCTCCCTGAGGATGCTGTATGATCACAGAGGTAAAACAAAGGGCATCCGTCCAAACTTTTGACCTGTAAAGGATGCCGAGTACATATTGGCTTACCTTAAAGCAGTAATTCGTAGCCATCCCCGAGGGATTTGTGGAAATCTTCACTGAAATCTTCAAGTGTGTTGTCCACTGTATTATATTAATTTAAAAATATGCATACATATGTTAGAGCAGTGGTTTTCAGGCTTTAGCACACATGAGAATCATGTGGAGTTAGAGTAACCATTCCATCTCAGATCACCCTGGACTCTGCAGTTTTCACATTGGAAGTTCGTCTTCGACGGATGCTCCTCTGCCTGGGGCAAACTTGGACGCTTGGTCACTCTGCCTGGAGAATTGCTCAAACCCAGTTTTCTGGGCTCCCACCTCCAGAGATTCTGAGTCAGCAGGACTGGAGTGGGATGCAGCCTGATAATTTGCATTTCTAACAAAGCTGCAAGGTGCTGCTGTGAGTCTGAGGACTATTCTTTTAGTAGCACTAAGAGAACTTTCTCGTATTAATACCCATGCTTGGCGTTCCATTTCTAAATGTTGAGAATTGCTCAACTTTCAAAACTTCACAGGCGTTCTCACAGCCCATTTTATAGACAAGAAAACTGAAGCTTAGCAGGGGTTTAGTAATTTGGTTGAAGTCACGTAGCTAGGAAGTGACTCAAACCCCGGTCTGACACCAAAACAGGTTTTCTCAATCCTGTCTTCTTAAATCACAGATTTCCAGGCTCCCACTGCCTTAGTTTGGGATGAATTCTCTCCAGGGAGGCTCTCTAATGCCCCCCGCCACCCACCCCCCCACCAAGATGTGCACTTCTGGCCGATATTACCATAGGTCTGCAGTAGACACAGCAAAGACTCAAGTGGGGACTTCTGCTATGCAAATTTTGCTTACATATACATAGCTTTTCCAGTGAAAAAACAGAAATTGTCACAATGTGATTTTTGTGTTGCAGATTGCCTTATTTCAACAGATTTTGCACCCATCAGATATAGAAATCAGCTACATAATTGTTTACCAAAAAATATTTTTTAAAATCCTCTTTCATTACAATGTATTATTAGTTGCCTTGAGAGTCATTTTACTCTATGTTTCAGCACAGTCTACTTGATTTCTGCAGTTCCCAAAATGCAACATTGCTAAATGAATGTAGGAGTAAATCAAATCTAAAATTGTATTGAATTTTTTTATAATGATCAATGCTATTATGTGTAAATTTAGTAAACCTTGCTTTGGTCTTCAGTTTATATTGATTGCTCTCCTTTTTCATATTCGACAAAGGAGTCCTAGGTCAGCTTGCGTCTCTGTTTTCCTTATGACTCCTCTCTCTGCTCAGAGAACTGGCTAGTTTGATCTCAGCCCCCATCAATTGGTTGTGCTTTTGACTCCATGACCATCGGGCCTGTCACTTCTGGCTTCACATATTTCCAGGGAATATTGTTCTTTGATCTCAAGAGATGCTAGAAGGACCTGGGAACAAAACCTACCTCATGGGGTTGTTGTGAAGTGAGCTAGAGGATGTATCAAAAGTGCCCAACATACACCTGGCATGTGGTGAGCGCTCAACCATTTTCCCTTCAGAGAAGCTCTCCAACCTATTTCCCTTCCCATGCCCTCCCAATCCAGGGCTTGGCAGATGTGCTTCCCATGCCTGAAACCCAACCCCTCCTTTTAATCTTGGTTGCACTTTCTCAAGGTACCATGTACCTCTCCTTTGTAGCACCAATCACAGTGCATTATACATTTTTCTGTGATTATGTTATGGCTGCTGCCCCCTCTACCAGACTTTATGTGCTGGAGGCTCTGATGAGCCACTCAGATCCACCTTCAGGATTAAAGGCTATTGTTGCCTCCACTGATGGAAGTGTGACCCCCTTGGCCTTGCCTCAGCTGAAGAGAGCTGCTCCCCCAAGGCCACACCCCCTTTCAATGATTGATCTACATGGGGGTGTGAAGGCCTGGCCTCTCACTCACCTGGGAACAGCTCTGAAAGGTCATTCCTCTTTAGAACCCTGTGTAGGGCTGGCCCAGTCTTCCCTTGAGACTGTTTCATAGTTTGACTGCATTCTGGGCTCACTCCTGCTTACTTTCCTTCCCTCCATGGATGTTAATCCTAAGAGCACTCTGTAATATGATGTATGCATTCTAATCTGTCTCAGAGTCAGCTTCCTGGGGAACACTGTATCCTCAATAAAGATATGGATTATATTGGTGTTTGCCACTTGTGTACATTCTCAGAGCCTATGAAAGTCCCTGGTACCAGCTGGATCTCAGTAAATGTTTGTGGAATGAGTGAAGGAATCATGGTAGTAGTATCATTGGTAATTTCTGTTTTATGCTCCAACCCCTCTCCTTTCTTCAAGGGGAAATATAAGTTTTACACAAGAATTTGTTGGATTTCCATCCAGGGATTGATTTTCTTTCTTTTCATTCCTCTCTCCTTGCATGTTCCCAGTCCCTTTTCCGCTCCCCCTCCCCTTTCTAAAATCCCTGTCTTAGAATCCCTGCCTAGCAATCACCCTTAGATGTGGCTGAGGAGGGAGGAAGAAGCCTTGGGAATGCAGCTGAGAGATGGTGATGGGAAACAGCTAAATTACTTCAGAGGCCAATTCAGAAATTCCACCTTTCCTTTCTATCAGGAGCCTGTGTGGAGCCCTATGAAAAAGGGTAATGCCGAGAGGAAATCAATATCTGAAGGCTAATTGCATGGCTGTCAGAAGGTATTTGCTCATTTTGAATGAGAAGAAAGGGCCTTTTAAAACAACAAAGCTCTTGTACAAATAGAAAAAAAAAAAAAAGAAACGAGAACTCACATTTTGAGTCCACATGAAAAATGGCCTCTTGGTTACTAATTTCTCATCCTCATGTAAATCTTCGCAGTCAACACTTATTTTTGCAACCCAGTTTTTTGTTTTGTTTTGGCTTCTTTCACCCCCTCCTAGAAAAAATCCTGGATTCAAGTTAGAAGCCTGGGTTCAAGACCTAGCTAGACCGCTTTAGTAGCTGTGGAGCGTCTCTGAGCCTCAGTCCCTCGTCTGTAATGTAGGCATTTGCTAATCAAGTCACTGAGTTGGGTTATTGAGAAGGTCAAATGAGACTGGATATAAATAAGCTTTGAAAATTGCAACAGATTCTAAGGAGAGATTGTCATGGTCACTGTCATTGCTACTTAATCTTCAGTGAAACAGAGCTTGAAAGTTAAAGCTAGTACAAAAAAAAAAAAAAGGAATGCACTTCCAAGCCAAATATAAATTAAAAAAATTATTCCTCATCCTGCAGGATGTTTGGCAAAGGTCCCTGTTATCCCGCATGATTAAGAATTGACTGTCCTTGTAGTGGACTGAGAATGTCAGACTTCTATGGAAATCAGCCATTTTTTCAGTTATTCATTAATTCGTGACAGATTTGGGAAGCCACCTGTTCTCCAGACCACGTTTTAGTTTGATTGGGTAGATGTTGTTTTCACAGCTCAGTTAGTACTCTTCCTTGTTTCTCTTTGGTCTAAGGCAGCCCTGGCATTCAGATGCATCTCTGCTTTTCTTCCAGACACGTGATGCTCTGAGGATTTATGCCATTAGGAATAATCTCCTCTCAAGCCTGGGTGTGCAGGGAGCCATGATTTCCTTTGTGCAGAGCAATTTTCTGAGGAATATAGAACTTTCTCCTTTCCGCAGGAGGCAGACCCATAAGGCTCCTTGAGCAGCCAGCAGAGGGTCCCAGGTTTGCCCCTTGGATGCTGATGGATTGTTAAATCCTTGTCATAATATTTGGGGGCTGCAGAGATCTTGAGTTGTTTTATAATCAGGTGTGAGGTGTGGTCAGATTTCAGCAGAGACTTACAGATCGCCTGTAAGCATTTTTAGACCAGGGATGGGCTTTTTAAAAGTCTTTGTCCCAGGTGCAGGCATTTTTCTGAAGAGCGAGCTTTACGTGGAGCAAGGTGAAGTGTGAATAAACAGACATACATAACACAAAAACTACAGAAGCAAGCGGTCAGATACTGGGCATGAAGTCCTTCCTCTATCATTATAATGGTATGATCACAGACTCCTTGAAGACAACTGGCCTTATGTCTCCCTGACCCCACACGATACTGGTAGATCCTTTGTAAAAATGAGAGATACTGTGTTACCCTCCTGCTTAAAATCCTTCAGTGGCTCTCCAGTGCCTCCATGATAAAAATGCACCTTCTTGGTTTGGTACTCCAGTTCTCTACCGTGAAGCCTGGCCTCACCTCTTGCCACTGCGCCATTTAAACTCCACAGCGGCAGCCTCTTGCAACAAACTGCAACGCTCCAAGACTGCCCCAACTTGCTGCATTGTGAATGCCTTTCTCAACTGGCTAAATTCTTCTCTTTCACCTTCCAGACCCTATTCAGGGTCTCCTTAGAAACAACGCCCCTGATTATTCTCTCAGCTCCTGGCCCTCAACCCTATCTATCTCCTAGTGGGTTACGTGCCCGTCATCTGAGCCACCTTACCATCCTGCCACAGCCCTTGACCTTCTGAACTGTCAATCAGCGGTTTGCTTGTCTGTGCCCACCTCAAGACTGTTGTCTTAGAGAACAGGGGCTGTTCCTTGCTCACGTTCATTCCCAGAGCCTAGTACAGTGCTTGAGATACAGGAAGTGCATAATAATTACTGGTTGAATTAATCAATGAATGGCTGGTTCCGATTGCATCCCTCTCTCTCCATTGGCACCAGCCTCTCTGGCTTGTTTCTTTATGGGGTCACTGGGCAGGGATCTTGCAGAGAGCATGGGGAAGGCCTGCACTATGGTGGGGCTTGCCCCTTCCAAATGGCTTATCACATCGGTGGTTAAGTCTCTGCTGTGCCCCATTTTAATTGGATTAAGAAATTATTCTCTAAGAGGTAAAAACACTACGTAGCATGCCCATGAGAAATTAGGTGGAATCATAAAGTGTTAAAGCAGAAGGGATCTTAGAAGCTGTAGGGTCCATCCCTCTCTTTTTGCAGTTGAGAAACCAGTCCCAGAGGTGGAAAGATTTGTCAAGCTCTTGTGATTAATTAATGACTGGAGAGGATGCATGTGGCTGCTGCCGGCCTCAGTCCTTCTGGGGTACCAGCCCTTCCCACTCTCACTTCTAGCATTTTGGGTGGTGCTGACTTTACCCCCAAATCCACCATGAGCAAGTGAGCTGGGCCTCACCAACCAGAGCATCAGGACATGTGTTCCCAGGAGGACAATCAAAGCTAACGACACTTGATTTCAGGACCTTGGAATAGAGAAATTCATGTGCTCCCTTGGGGTTGCTGGGAGGATAGGACTGTTGGCGGAGAGCCAAGGAAAGCAGTGCCAAGATGTGGAGAGAGTGAGTCTGTCTTAATGACGTTGTTGGAGACCCTGATATAGCTGTATCTGATCACTGACCCCCGAAGGCACTCATTCAGTACTGGATTTTTTGTTTTTTGCTTAAGTTGAATTCTATCACTTTCAGCTAATTAACTATCCTAACTGATGTAATGTTAGAACTAGAACCAGGCCTCTTAACTCTCAAATGCAGAACTCTTTCTACTAAACCATCATGGGCATTCCTTGGATTAAGCTGATGCCACGCATTGTCACATAGCAGAAAGCAGAATTGGGAGAGAGTGGGAGGCGGGAGGGCTATGTTATGATGGGTAGGGCTGTGCGTGTTTCCGGTGAGGGACTCTGGGGCCAGTGGGAGGCATGAGGTCACTGGAGTTAATGGGAGGGACCAGAATTGGAATGAGCAAAAGAGAGCATCAAAACCAAATCTTGCCTGCTTCCCTGTTTTGACCCTGGCAGTGTAATGAAGGACAGGGGGAGCAGGGGTCGGGGCCTACATGTGACTAGAGGCAGATTCAGCTGGACTTTTCATCTGGATTAATGAAAACACCTTTTGGTCTGGACGTGGGAAAGCTGCTGGAGTGCAGCCTGGGAAAGCAAGGACAAAAGTCAAGACATCACTATTTTACTCTTAACATCTCGTGACTCATCAAAGGTGTGGGAAAATATTATGCTGCATGACAGCCACTGCTATGATAAACAGACCTTCTAATATATAGCCAGCGCTACTGATGTGACCGTGCTGGACCGTGTCCATTGATGGGGATCCAGGCTAATGAGGTTGCTTCACGCCTTGGGGATAATTTGGGTTCTAGTCTCTGAGGTCAGATCTTCATCACAATGCCCAGGAAGCATGAACTGAAACTGAGGGCCCGTCCCTGGTGGGAATCCCATGCTGCTCACACACCATGATGGGAGTTTTAGAGGTCTGCTTCATCCCACTTACATAACTCTTATCACTGCATTCATGTAAAGTTCAAAAACAAACAAAACTAAATTATGGTGTTAGAAATCAGGGTGATAGTTACCCTGGGGGTGGGGTGGGGAGTGGCCTGGAGAAGGTGCCAGAGGGGTTCCTGGAGTGTTAGGTTCTTAAGCTGTGTGCTGGTTATGGAGACGTTCAGTTTGTGAAAATGTATTGAGTTCTGTACTTGTGAGTGGTGTACTTTTCTGTGTGTGTGTGTTATGTGTTAATAAAATCGTCACACGATGTTAAACGCTGTCATTGTAGGCGATCATTTGGTGCTGTGGAGGTCTTAGAATCCAAATGACACGGAGTCACTGAAATTATGTGATCATACTACTAGATGATCCAGGATATGCTCATCTAATTTTGAAATATATAATCATTAAAATGAAAATATAAATTAATAAAAAATATATAGTGTGCTCACCACCCTCCAAGGATCTAGGACACGGGTTGGGAAAAACTAAAGTATTTTGATACCTCAGGATCACAGTGTAAATGGATCTCAAGTCCATTCACATCTCTCCACTGCCATTGCCAAGACTCTAGTTCAAGCCACCAGCAACTCTGGCCCGGACCATAGCAATAACCTCCCACTCTTTCCTGATGTACAATCCATTGCCCACACAGTAGAAGACTGTAGATTCAAAACATGGCTCAAATTACTCCCCAACCTGCAGCCCTTCAAAGACTTCCTAATATACTTAGTCCTTAAGTCCAGATCCCTTTCCACGGCCCACCACGCCCAGCACTGACTGGCCCCTCCTGCCTCTCTGACCATCCTCCCACCACTCACCCCCCAGGTCACCAATTTCCAGCCCCACTGGCCTCTTTTTATTATTCCAACACCCCACGCTTGTCCTCACCTTAACGCTCTTACATATGCACTTCTGCCTGAAACAGGGGTCTCCCAGATCTTTGGATTGCTGACTCCCCCTCAGCCTTTAGGTCTCTGTTTAAATGTCATCCCCCTCAAGTAGCCTCTCCCAACCATTCTTTATCACATTACCTTATTTTCTTCTTAGTACCTGTGGCTATTTTGTAGGAGGCTATTAACGTAGGAGGCTATTAACGTAGGAGGCAAGGACTTGTCTGCCTTTTTCATCATGTATATCAGAGTCCCAGTGAGCAGCAAGCACAGAAGAGTTTAACTGGAGGGGACTGAACAAAGAGACCATGTACAGCGTGAAGGGAGCCCACAAGACATGGTGCGGGCCCCAGGGATTGTCATCCCCCGCCATGTGTGAAGGGGCAGGCGGAGGGAGCTGGGTCCCACACGAGCTGGGAGCTGTGCTAGGGAAGAGGGGCTACCCACCACCCCCAAGACCAGACAGGGAGAAAGTGGAACACGGGGTAAATTGCCCAACTTCTTTCTCCTCCTGGCCTCAGATTTCCTGCCAGTGTTTCCAGCTGGAAGCTAGAGGGCAAGGGAGGCTGGGTGATGTGGTCCACGGTTGTCAGGCTCCTGGGGCACAGCACAGGGCAGGGATGAGTGTGGAGTGGAACTGGATAGGAGCAGACAGACAATAACCAGCCCAGTGCTGGTACAAGATGGGTGCTCAACCCGTGCCGAACGAATGAGTGAATGGTTGACTAAGTGACTGACTGAATGAATGAATGAATGAACAAAGACAGCTGAAGAGAAAGAGAAAGAGATATCAAAAAAATTAACATTTAACAAGTTAATGGGCCAGGCATATTATACAAATGATCTTGTTTAATCCGCACGATGATCCTATAAGATGCATTATTGTTGGAAAACCTATGACCTCAGAGGTTAACATAAGTCATTCAGGAGAAATCACAGAGCCAGGGTTCCAGCTCAGGGCCTAAGTTCTTTCCCCTACATCACATTAAACATAACTTGCATGTTTCCATACTTGCATCAGTACAGACTCTGTATCCCTTCCTGCCTGGAATGCCCTTTGGCTTCCTGAAATCCCGATAAACCTCTGGTTCAGCTCCCACTTCTCCTCTTCACAGCCTGCCTGGATCACCACAGCCAGAGGTCATCTTTCTCTCCTCTGAGTATTATAG